>NC_072774.1:8702207-9015702 GCF_022539595.1 Amphiprion ocellaris
AGCTTCTTAACCAAAAGGTGTAGGCGGGAGCTGAGGCTTCAGCCGAGTCCAATACAGTCTGTGGTGGAAACAAGGATTGAGGCAGAGTGAGGTTCTCTCATGAAATACAGAGCAAGACAGGACTCCGTCTTGTGCGTGTCAAAGCCAATAAGACGCCGTTACCAAAGTTTACTGGAGAGATTAAAGTGAAATTGACAGGTGATTAAAAATGACTTAGCCATCACACAACTATGTGCAGTCACAATCATTTCACTATGAAAAGGACCTGGAAAAAAAAAATCTGCACCACAATTTAGATGAAACAAACTGCGGCTTGGTTTGTTTTCCTGAGCTGCTAATGATGCATAGCGTTTTTAAAAATATATATTTGGCTAACAGCAAAGGACAGATGAAGAAATGAGTCTTTTTAACAACAACCCAAGCTAAACTGACCCTCCTGGAAAAAAGAGCAGTCGGTCCAGCACACCCTCTGTTTATATATATTTACCTCAGTTTAATGTCCTTGCTTGCTGCTGCCCCCCTGACTGCCCGCCTGCTGATTTGTGCGCAATTAATTCCCTGCTGTCTCGTTGATTGTATGGAGGTTATACTTGCTGTACCTTGTTTGCCTGAACTCAGGCTGACAGGTGTTACAGCTGCTATTCTCTCGGACAATCAGCAAGGACAGAGCCTGCAGTGCTTCGAACGATTTTGAAAGTGGTCATCCATTCACCTGTTGCCTGTAATTTGGGAATGAGGCTGCACAGAGAGCTGCTTGTAAGAGCTCCTTCATTCTTACTTTGCTTGCAACCTGCGCTTAAGACTAAAATACTGAAGATTTTTCTGAAGTTAGGATATAGATAAAGAGCCATCTGATTCTAAGTTTTGGATGTAAATGTGGATCATTTAGACATTATTGATAAAATTACACATTTTGATATTTTTCTGCTTATTCTTTGGAGTTTTAGATGATGACTTTGTGTCATAATCTTTGAACAAAATCTCTCAAGAATCAAAAAAAACCAAACTAATTTAAAATGAACAACATAAATTCAAGGTAGAACGTACAACAACATTATACCTAAACATCTACACCTTTTTTTATACTACTTTTTGACCACTTTTCCCAGTTTCGCTGTTCCATTTTTCAGCATCAGTGTTGAACTTTACAGGTTGAGATAAATATTAGAACACTCTAACCTTGTAATATGTTCACTAGTTCTGAGAAATAAAAGTGGATTTGTAGAGGAAAATATTTTTATCCTTACCACAAGGCGAATGAACTCAAACACATCATGCCAGAGCTTTTTTTGCTGCCTTATACAAAATGAAAACTCACACAGTTTACATTTTCCATTAATAATCTACAAGAGAAGTCTGTTTGATAGAACATCATTTACTTCAGTTTACTTTCTTGAATACTTTTTTGAAAAGGCCAGGAAGTTTGTTGAAATCCAGCCTCTGCATTTACACAGTAAAATGAGCAAGGAACAGGGGAGAAATACTGAAAAGGAAGATTTGGCTGCAAAAAGGAACACAATGCCAATTGTATGGAAATATTTTGGCTGCAGGAAGGACGATGTTGACCGAAAATGTACTCTTTCAGTCGTGTCTTTCAGTTGTTACTACTACACGCAGCAACACGAGTAATTTGTTTGACCATTAAATCAGCACCAAAAAGCTCTGGATGATGAAAAACACTGTACAGTCTCTTATCAGGACTTATAGCTAGGGGTGGGAATGCTATCCTGCCACCCCAGCCCCTCCCACTATCCTAACCCCCCTCATCACCACTCTCACCCAACCGGTCGAGGCAGATGGCCGCCTTCCCTGAGCCTGGTTCTGTGAAAGGTTGGGGTTTTTTTTGTTCTTTCCCACCGTTGCTCATATGGAATCCAAAGGCATCTTTGGATTGTTGGGTTTTCTGTTTGTAATTCATAAGGTCTGTACCTTACTGTGCTAAGCGCTTTGATACAACATATGTTGTGAATCTGCACTATATAAATAAAATTGAATTAAAGTGGAAAATTAAGCTATAACTTTGGAAAATTCTGAAGACAAAGATTAAGCAGCCAAACCTTGGAAAAGCAGTGGCAGAACAGAAATCCTCATCAGTTAAAGAAAGGAGGCATATTTGCCAATACTGAACATTACTTTGACCTTTAGATTGTGAAAATACACCTAGTATTTTCATCTTTAAAATGTCATTTTTCATCTTGCTGTTGTTTTTCAGCTGTTAATACAATATCTCTTCCCCATCCAACCTATCACTATTAATTAGCATTTGTTCTTTCTCAGATATTGAGGATGTGCAAATGTTGAAGAAAGCATCTGTTGACATTGACTTGTTTGCATAAAAATAAATTTATTGCAAAGAAGACCAGGATGGATGGATGGCACCATGGATACCAGGGAGCATTCTCAGCCGATTGTATAAGCAACATATACCTCTGGTCAGATACTACACATTCCACCTGTTTCTGTCACAGAAACCGTTTTAGCTTTTGCAAATATCCAAATGCACCGCTGTAATATAATCGCAGTATTATATTTTCTTACCAAAGTGGCTTGCAGGGCAGGGCCGTCTTTTTTCATTGCGCCTCCACATTTTATTATGTACAATAAACTGAATCTACTTTTACAAGAGCCGCATTTTGGACTTTTTGTCGCACATTAAAATGGAAAACATAAGCAATAAACATCAAAACTATTCAGATTAAACCTCCCTCATTAAAATGTACAGGTCACCACTACGAGGGTCTGACAAAAGCTGTAAAATGAACTCTGCCTTTAATTTAGATATGAAGCATTGGTTTCACTTTTATCAAGATGCTCTTCACTTGTAGACTCCCTGCAATGAAGACATGCTGACACGGTCGTAGCTTCATTTGTAAACTCGCCGTCTCTGCAGCGCATGTGGTCACTCCCACGGTGATACGAGGATGAAGACAGACCGAATGATGCTTTGTAGTGGATTTATCCTTTTGTGCATGTAATCTTATCACTTGCCTAAGGCACTCTGCTACAACCCAACGGGGGTCTTGAACTTGTTCCTCTCTGCCACGTGTCCTATCTACCCCTCAGTCTCAGGGGGTCAGTCATTCTGCCGAGGCTGAACTCAGGGGGATAGAAGCAGCAGGAGCGAGATGAGCCTGGAGGGGATCTTCTCACCCTGAGACGAGTGATTACTTCGCTGGGACTAAGTTATGCTAATGCATTCATCTCCAAAAGCACCGTGATTATTTAGAGTTTCTCACCAACTGTTTTAGATTTTGCCTGCTTGCTATTTTATGCAAAGATGCTTTTTTTTTTCCTCCCAGTGCTCCACTGGCACACTGCTTGCCGAGCTGAGGGAGATAAGAGGGGAGAAAATTCAGGAGATTGTTGAATTCTTTGCCCTTATTTTAATGTGCCCTTGATGTGTGAATGAATGCAAATCAAAATATGTCTACTTTTTTTCCCTCCTGAATGTATTGCATGTTACAGTTTTACGAAATGACAGTGGAGTGGAATCGAGCAGATGATGATATTGCATGCAGTATATCATTTCCGTTACTTCTCTGGCCCCTCTAAATTGCCCTATGTTTTATTTAAAAGGTGCCAACACTTTCACTTTAATCCATACAAAGTGCATTTCCTTCCTCTCTCTGCCTCAGAACTGAAGCCCTTGTTGTTCTATTTAGCCAGTTTTGATGCCATGTTCCACCTGGTGCTCTGCATGCTGTTTGCGATGAGGCGGCGTCCTGGCCTGGCTGTGGTGTTCCTGTGAAGCAGCGTCAGGGGATATCAGCATAATACCAGGCTGAATATGTTAGAGCACATTCCCTCTAATCCTGAGCACACTGTAATCAGAGGAGACTGGGCTTCCTACCACTGTGACCGCGCAAACACGTGCCTTTGGTCTGCTGAACTCTGCAAAGTTGGATGAGTGTAGGTGGGGTTGGAGGACAGAAAAAGTGGAGGTAACAGGGGTCGGAAGAGTTGGGAAGGTTGCAAAAAAAATCACTGATTTTGGATCTATTTGAGGCCTTAGAGATAAAGGGATAGTGATACTAGTGATGCATCTAATCAGTAGCGAAAAGAAAATTGCTTGATAGAATGTTTAACTTAAATGTATTAGACACAACTTGACATGAAAGCACATAGAAACACAAAGCTCACTGGTATCAGTAAATAGCAAGACTGCTTTCTCCCTGACTTGTAAAGAGCTCATCATATCCCTTAATAATAAGGCACTTCAGCCCTCCATTGCTTACACTATGGCTTCAGTGCAGGTTGCCCAAAGCATGTTAGTCTGCGATCGTCTGTTGTCGGCCCTTTTGCCGACCCTGTTGCAGTCTTTAACAGGACCGACTAGAGGCGACTACAGACTAACATGTCGCGGGAGACCTGGTCTTACCTCATGGCTTCAGTGCAGGCCTCCCAAGGCATGCTAATCTGTAGTTGCCTCTTGTCGGCCTTTATGAAAGCTGCAGCTGGTGGAGACCAGTGATTACCTTTGCAAGATGAGCTTTGTAGCCTAAAAACAACCATGACCTCCACCAAAGTGACACACTTTCATTGGTCAGCTATGAGTGCATAGTGCATTCATATAACATTTTTCTGACTCACCAGATGTAGACTGCAGGTATGAGCTTGCCATTGGCCGTCCTTTCTCCTTCCCCTCCTCACTGTGGGAAACAATTACTAATATTTCTTAGCGAGCAATTTATTTACCTGAAAATTTTAAGTTTGGGCAAGGATTTGGATCATGCAACAGAGCATCCCTGCTATTTTTTTAGGTTAATTATCCAGGGCTCATATACCTCTATGCAATTGAGTTCTTGCTATCACTATTTTGAGGGGACACCACTGCATTATTTTAGCTTAGTTCCACCCAATATGATTGGGATTGGTTTAAAGAAATACAAAAAGTCAGAATGTTTTTTTACCCATAGCAAAATAATACTGTGACAGATCATTCTGGGTCTAGCTATGAGACTATTGATATGTGTCCATAGGAGCCACCATTATCTATGTAAGCAACTGTGCAATTCATTCTGGTGGCATCACTATGTGTTTCAAGAGACAACCATGAGGTTGAGGTCTAGACTACCTAATGTAAAAGAAAGGTGTCAAATGGTTGTGAAAAGGTCTGGAAACTGTCAAAAAACTTTGAAGCTAACCCCTTTCTATCTAAAAATGAAGATAGATTCAGCAACTGCATGGCCTATTTATCTCAAATGTTTTCAGAAACACTGAAAACAATGAACTTTTTTCACAATTTAAGCAAAGTTTTCAAATGAGATGTCGTGTTTGTTCAGTTTGTTATACAGGAAAAATGGGAAGCAGTGCTTTGACAAATAGTTAGCTAGCTAATGTGATTAAACTCAAAGTAAGGTGGATAAAAAAATAATTCTTTCTAAATGTCAATTACTGTTCATCAGAACAGGAGAAAATAATGTTTTTTCGAATCTGAAGAATTTTGTGATACATTTTTTAGCTTTACCGGTCATCCTACTCTGTAAAATAACATTGTGAGGTGTTGACCTTACTATGTGAAATGCCCTGAGGTGACTCATGCTGTGAATTGTTCCTACATAAATCAAACTGAATTGAACTGAAATAATGTTCAGAATGAGATTCAGGAAAAAAAATAGCTGTGGAACAAGGCATGCAATGCAGGAGTGAGGAGGAGGTCGTGGTCAGGAAAAACAAAGGGGGGAATAGAAGAAGTTGCAGAGAGGTTTGATAAGATTCCGAAGGCCTGCAGGGATTTGCAGAGAATTTGGAGGAGATTTCTGAGAATGAGAGCACTGCCCAGATGCGCTGCAGATAGCAGCATCTGCAGCATTAATTACAATAGCCCCCCTCCCTCACCCCCGCTGTACTCCACCACCTGTTTCCTTTCAATGGCCCCGCTATACGTGAGTGAAATCCAGGAATCCACATTCAGCACTATGGCTGATGCAATCCCATACAACCTGCATCCCTCCACCCACCCATCCACCCACCCACACACACACACACACATACACACACACACACACACACACACACACACACACACACACACACACACACACACACACACACACACACACAGACACACACCATGAACAATTCCCTGTGGGTATCTTGATGTCTTATCTATTAGGAAGTGAAAGTGAGAAAGGGAGCAAATAAAAGCTCTCTGTCACCTAAGATGTCTTGTCCGTGCGGTTCGTTTCTTCCTTGCTGCTGAATTGATTTGGCGAGTCAACCGCCTCGCTGATGGAGAGATTGTCGACCCCAAGAGGACGCTGGCACGTTCTGTTTTGTGGCGTGCCGTGCACGTTGCCATGTCGGAGTTGTGTTGTTCCAGTGTTGTGGCGGCTACATATTGCTGCTATCTGAATCCCAAGATTACATCTGCTCAGCTTGGGATTGTTTTCATGCTGCTCTCATGGAAGGATGGCGAAATTGTATCACAGATTAAACTCAATCTATTTCACAACCTTCTGCCAGCGATGAGCTAAGTTGCGGGTCAATCTTTTACCTTCTGATGTCCTTAGGTGACAGCAGGACAGTGTCTGTAAAGCAACTCAGATTAATACAATATGCCAAATGTCTCCAAAAGAAAAATCTGCGTAGGGGATTTGTGGTTAAAAAAAGCACGAGATCAACTTTCAGTGTCTGCAGATTTCGCCCATAAAACCAAGTGGTAAAGGCCTGGGCTTATCTGAATGGAGGTGAAGGATTGATGGGGGGATGCAAAAGCACTACAAGCCTCTTATAATTGAAGATCTCTCCCAGAGAGAGAGCATGCTCATGTGACAGACCACACCTCCCTGCTTAACCCGCAGGCTGTCAGCTCTATTGCCTTCTGGCCTAAATGGTGCTGGGTTTTTCTCGCTGATCAATTAAACAGTTTAGTGGCAATTTAGAAATTTGCTGGCGAGATCAATATGGATTCCAAAAGTCTAGAACACGACTGTTCAACCAGCAACAGAAGCAGAAGCAACAACTTCTGAAGGATTTCTCTCTCATCTAAACACACACGCGCATAGCAAACGCATCCGAGCGAAAGAAAGATGTATAATATGAGATCTAGAACAGAGGAGGGAGTAAGCTGTGGTGAAAATAATATCAGCTGTTACAACACTAATGAACACCAACACAGAGGCAGAATAGAGACAGAAAACTACATTTCCTTTTTTTCCTGCTTGACCTCCTGCTGAGATTCAGAGGCTTTAATTCTCCTGGTGATGTTGGGATCCAAACAGCTACAGTGAATAAACAAGATTACCCATTTGGACATGCCAGTAAATCTTATCATATTGGAGCAGGGAGAGGGGCTGGGAAACGGCACCAAAGCAATAAGGTTGACAGAGGCCAAGACACAGGCAGCCATGGTGGCTGAACACAATTCCAGCCTCAGACAAATCTTCCTATTTCCTATTGTGACTTACTGTAGATGCTGGTCTTTGTTTGTGGAGACATTGTGATGTCTCCTATGTAGTGCAAGCAAAAATTATCACTCTTCACAGGCATGAAGCATCGAATATTATCCCCTGTCAGATATTAATCACCACCGGATTTGCGGGAAGGCTTCATTATACAACCAGATTTCTTTTTTTTTCTTTCTCCTCAAAACATAAAGCAAAATGAAACTTTCCGAAGGTTGCTGCTGCTGGAAAAATGTCTTTTCAGAGAGCTGCACAGCCCCATTGTACTTGAGGAGGCTCTCATCACTTTGAATCGGATTTGTTGGAGATAAAAGCTGGAAGTCTTATTGGGCATCTATATGCCAAGATTGAAGTCTAATTGTCTTGCTTAACATAAAGCAATACAGCGCTCAAGCCTCTTGTTGCTAAGCGGCCTTGTGCCAGATTTGGTGCTTAGCATGAGGCTAAACAGAAGCCGTGCAGCGTGCTGTAGGGCTGGGCATGATGAAGGTCGGGGGAAGTCAGACATGGCAGAATGCACCAGGCTCCACCAGACGCAGAAGGCAGCCGGCGGAGCTGTGCCACAGACAGGTTAGTCATGGAGTCGCTGCTGATTCCATCACGGGCGTCATGCCTCATCACGATGAATTCTCGCGACTGAGATCATGAGAGGCAGTTTTTATGGGACCATAACCTGTAAATAAGATGATTACAACAGCAAACATAATGTGGGTGGGGGCTGAGCAAGAAGAAACATCACTGCGCTAAGCATACATGACAACAACAGTGATAAAGGATTTGGGGCTTATGAGAGCAGAAAGATGTGGGACTTGTTACCACAATATATTTGACATGAACATGCAGAAAAAGATTACGAGACACTATACACACACACAAACACACACACACTTAACTGCACTTGATATAGGGATGACAAAAAGAGGAAAAGCGTTTTTTTCTTCCTCTGTCTCTGAACAGACGTTGATCTCCTCAAATCCCTGTGTATCTCATGTTAAATCCGTGTAATGTGGATTAGAACCTGTTGAAACATATATATAGTTATACCACAAGAACAGATTGGAGCGGACTTCTTTGCCAAATCCTTACTTATTTGCCCTAGAAAAATAAAATGACATTACTGATATCATACCATTTGCTATTCCTTTAACATCTGTGGATGTTTAGGCCACAGTGTGCAAGTAAATATTACGATTGTTTTATTGCACCATTTGGATTTTTCTCTAGTATTAGTGATTTCAATGAATTAGACAGAAAGCCAAAGGTAAGGAAACAACCCGAATGTGGAATATGCATATACCTAGAAAAGCTAGTCTCATGCAGATTTCAAAAATCTGCACACACACCCGTATACACACATGCACACATCTAATATGACACTTAATCCCTGCTCTGTGCAGCCTGTATCACACACTGTCCATTAGGATCACCAAACCACCAAATCCTCCTCTTTTAGCTCAAAAAAACACAACATTCCTTACTGACTGTCACTCTCAAACAACCATTTGTTTTTTCTCCTCACTCTCTCACCTAAAGTCATATTTCAGGTCCTGCTTGGTTTTCCAAAAAAAAAAAACATTTCTTATAATTCATTTTTCCTGAAACCTGTATTCTTGCTGCTATTATCATATTTTAACTCCCATCATTGTTATGGCTTCCCGCAGTGAAAATAACAGTAAGAAAATTCTACCCCAAATTCAACCAGAGAGACAAAAACAACAACATTACTCCCGCAGCATCACACAGGAAAGCAGAGACATGCAAATATTTTCCTAGCCGCAGAAATTAATAAATAAGTAGCTAGCCCTTCCTTACCACGTGTGCTGAACACCTGCTAGCTGCGACGGATCCGCAGTGTCCCAACCTGTGATGTTTTCATCCCACAAATAAATAGCAGCCAGGTGAAAATGGTGTTTTCTCCTGACTCCGCGAGGAGACCTCAACCCTACCCAAAGAGCTAGCAGCTGTCAGCTGCAAGTGAGCATAAGGGTGGAGAGCCGGGGAAGTAATGAATATACCAGAACGGAGTGACTTAGACTCTCTAAGAGCTGCTTGGAATATTTGTACAGACAATGCACCGCACACACTCCTCGCCATGTCTGATACCTTTTGATCCCGGTAAGAGTGGAAGAGTCGGTGCAAGAGACGGGGTGAGACAGACAAATAGACAGAAAAGGATGGAAAGACGGTGCATGTGTGAGAAGGGAAGAATGCTTGTGTGAGCGAGGGTTAGGGCTGCTGTGCATTCATCTATTTGATGGTGCATATGTTCCCAGTGACCATCATGTCACACATGACCCTTATTACATATTGCTGCAATGCGTGTACAGTGAGATATTATGCCTGTATAGATATTAGCGTGCGCTGGGTGGTGAATGAATTGAGCTGTTTTGATACAACCACTGATCCCGTCTTGGCAGCCAGAATGACCACGCTTATTGAATGGCTGCCTGAGTACTCTAATGAGGTAATATTACCACAACAAACGATGAAAAATTCATGTTACAAGTTGGTGTTGGTGCTGATGGCTCTCAGGAATTTCATTTGCTGTTTGATATTCTTACTTGCCAGCTCAGCAGGCACTATTGTATGATTGGAGCAGAAAGAAAAAAAAAAACACTTAGAGCTGAAAGCCCAAGCTATTACCGTGAATAGCCTGTAGACACAGCAACACAAGTGGAAAAGCGTGTTTGTGTATGCACCTCTGTGCTCTGTGTTTGAGTTCATGTGCTGTAGGTGTATGTGTGCGTTTGTTTGTGTATCTGTGGGCAAGAGTGTGTGAAACACAGGGCAGTGTAGGTGAAGGCATGCATACTGAATACTAAGTGATTATCCTGCCCATCTCATTGGCATTGGAGAGCTTGTACAGCTCTGATAAGTGCATTTATGGAAAAGTCAGCACAGCTTTATCTCGTCATTGCAGGTTAGATCGCAGATAAAAAGGATTGGAGTCCAAAAAGTAAATAAAAAATCAAACCTGAGATAAGACACCAGCTTCTAAGCCATACCAGCTTGCTTCAGACTCACACTGCATCATGACCGCTCATCAGTATGGCCCCTATCACTAACCCTGGACTGTGTATGAGGCCTCGCTAAGACCGCCGAGGACGGTTCAGATAACATTTTCCTGGAGAAACTACTGATGTGAGATTGTGCTGCTTATAGTTGTCTTGAGCTGATGTTTGAAGGCTCGAGCAAAAGCGTTTCCCCCCCAAGGCTACAGCAGAGCAATCTTCCTGGGTAACATTCTGAGGTATGTAAATTCAGTCAGCTATACCTTCAAAGCATTTAATCCCACTCTACTCTTTTTTTTTTTATTCTTACTGTTTCCATACACTCTCCTGTCCTCTCCAATCTCTGCATCTGTCTTCATCTGTACCTCTTTAATACATTCCTTCTCATTCACCTCTAGACATTCCTCTGAAAACCTCCTTTCTCCCTAATACCTCCATCCCTTTCTATGCCCTCAAGCCTCTCTGTCCCTCCTCTATGTGTTGAAATAAGGCTCCAGCAGTGGACCCTTAGGGTGATGGTGATGGAATGCATTCGGGGGGCCAGCAGCTTTCTCTTTCCAACCTGCATGCAAAATCATCCCAATGGGGAATCACTGGCTCCTGTTTACAACACAGAGAGGGGTGCGAGCACCATGGTAACACCACTGCTCTCCCCAGAACCCTTGGCAGATAGGTCTGCACAATCACCCCCAGTTAAATGTTGCACTGTTGGATAAAGAAAGAAAAAAAAAAAGCTGAGGAGGAGAAAAAAATTGGCTGAAAGTATGCTGGCGTACATCCAGTCACAGTGGAAGTCTGTTTTTTAATTCCTATTTCATGTTTCTTGACTTAGAAATTAAATTTATGAGCATGACGGAATGAAAGATGCCTTTATAGTCGCATAAACACATACTGTAACCATAAATCTGCTCGAATCAAGTCGTGCACTGTACACAGACACCCCAAAGTGTACAGTCAGTAGTGCAAATATGCCCAACAAAGGACTCAAAACGGAAAACCAGGAGGAACATACATGAAACCAGGCATATATGCATAAAAAAGTCTCCCTCACATGTGCTCAGTGTAGGCAGAAATTGCTGCTTTTTCACTCTGGCAGGGTGCTCAAGAGATTAAGCTCAGGGTAATTTATAGTATTTTTGGTGAGAATAAATGCTTTGCCCAGGTTTCCATTTAAAAAACCAATTTATTGATTTCCACTGTGGGTTTTTGCTAAGTGACCCTGGCAGTTAAATATTCATAAGCCATTAAAAATAAAAGATGCACATTTTGTACGTTTGACCCGTTGTTATGTACAGCACACTGTATAATCTGTTCAATCCGGTATACTGTCCCACTCAGAGGTGAAGCGAGCACTGTTTTGCGAACAGAAAAACACCATTAGTTTCCCACATGTTCGCCGTTGATTAGAACTGGATGAAAGAGACTGCAATCTCCTCATTTGGTAGATAGAGAGGCCCACAAATATCTTCATAACATTATTCTCTTGCTGTTGTTGTTCCAAAAATGCATTTTTTTCTCTCTTCAGAGTTTGAAAATTGCCTTTCATTATGGCATTTAGATAAGATAACTGGAGAGAAATACAAAATGAAACTTAGGAAAGCCATAAAACCTGTAATTAAGATGTGGATAAGTTTGAGGAGAGATAAGAGAGTATTCTTGAGCATCCCTTTATGGAGAATGAGGGAGATGAAGGTGAAATGCGAGATGAAAATAGAAAGGTGAGCTTTATTCCCTTATATAAAAGGTGGAAAGGAAATACCTGCCACTTCTTTATCCAATAATGAGCATTTACTTGGAATTTTATTTAACTGGTTGCTCCCTCTGAAGGTGTCAGAGAAAGGTCGCATTCTGTTTTTTCTCATCTGCTCAATACTGTCTTATTTAGTTCTTCAATAAGCTTCTCACATGTCTGCCATTGCAGGATTGGGACTCACTGGCTCAGTGTGAGTCCCCCCATCTTGAGAAATCATGCATTGCCTGCGACGCTCGCTGCCGAATCCCTGCTGGGGCTGAGCGGTGTTCTGGGATGCAACCCAAGTCTAATCATCCGATACAAGTTTAAAAGTAGCCATGGGTAGTTTTTCAGCGGCGGGGAGGAGGGACCACCATGAGGGGGGGCCCTGCAGAGATGCTCTGCAGAGGCTGTCGGCAGCTCCATCCAACTCTCCTCACATGAAGCAGGGCAGGTAATGAAAGGCAGAGACACAGATGAGTGATCTGCCTGCAGGACCCACCAATCTTGATTAGTGCTTGTGTGCTGGTGTGCGCTTTGACTGTGTGTGTGAGTTATTCTTTATTTCTGCCATCATTAAATCGCTCAAACATTCATTTCATTTGTTCAAAATGTTCCTGCTGTGTCCATTTGGGCTGGGAACATTTTGTCCATCTCAAGTGTCTCTCTCACACACACACACACACACACACACACACACACACACGACGTGACCACTCATGCATCCTGTGTTAACATGCAAATGTGTCCATGTTTGCATAACCAGGAGGCTAATTTGGATCTTCTTTGAATTTATTGTCACTCCAACATTCACCATCGACAAAAGTAGTTTTTTTTTTTAAAAAATGTATTTATTCATCCTGCCTCTTGCTGAACCTGTAGCTGTTTAGCATGTTGTGTGTAATATGTTGTTGTCCTTATCGTACTGCTTTGACAACAGATTAGTGGCCCTGAAAATGCATTGTTAAACTGTGGAGAAAGGCCTCCTTGACACTGGGGTCTGACTCTGATTGCTATACTAGGCCAATGCAACTGTCACATCACCTTAGTAGAGTCTGGCGCTTTGTTGAAAATTTTTAACCATCACAGCAATTGCCCATATATTGACCCATTTTCATGTTACATATAGCTACAGGCATAACAATCTGAAAAAGAATCCTATATGGTGCCACATGTTTGCCATTAGGGCTAAACTGCAGGAGCAACAAAGTTTTGATTAAAGGTAAAATATGTTACAACATATTGGTATAAATTACAAATCATATGATCTTGATGAAATGGAATATGCTTCCTTGGGTCAGGCCAAACATTGCATCATCACTTTTATATTTAAGTGGATCTCAAATGAAATGGTGACTTATGTTGCAATATCTGTCAAAATAGTTGGTTTCTTTTTGCATATCATTCAGTCTACTTGACATACATTGATTTATTTGGGGGCGTCCCACCACAATGTCACTGACTGCCACATTTTGATTTGTCATTTGTTTTTAATCATTTAAAACTGTAAAAAATGTACTTCATTGTTCTTTCTCTCATAAACATTGTGTCATTGTCTCCAAACAGCCTCTATTCTCCATTAATATCCTGAATACAAATGTGCATATGAGGAAAAATGGTTCAGAATCAATTCGGAGATTTGGATGGTTAGTATAATGAACCCTTCTGCACAAATTCATCCAAAACTGATGCATTTAAGTTAGCTATGTGTTCTTAACACAAGACTATCGATCTCAGCACTTTAACTCTTCAATTATAAACATAGAAGTTACTGTGTAGCAGACTCTTAGCTGCTAACTAGCCTTTACTGTTCGTAGCATTGTGCAAACCAGGCCTTTGTTTCCTTTTCTGGGGCAGCAAACATGACACACCTTTGGACAACTGTTTTACTACAATTTGGGCCAATCTACACACTTCATGGCTGATGACAGTAACTTAACCACTTCTGTCGGCATGCAATTCATCGTGCAGCTAACATCCCTGTCACACACGCGACTCCAACCGCCAGCCACTATTAGCACTTTAGTGTATTATTTAAGATAAATTAAAGAGCTGAATTCTCAAAGACTGAGAAAAATAAATTAGCAAGGTGAAATATAAAAAAAAATAGCCCCCAAAATACAAAACAACTGCCAACGGACTCAATAGATCACCAATAACCGATACAGTCGTCCAATCACCCAACTCTAAACCCTAGGTTCAGAGTTCACGCTGGTACTTAGATCATTTACATGTGTGAGGCTAAGAAGGATTTGCCTCATCAGTATGGACCAGATCAGGATACTGCAGCATTAGCGGGTCAGCAAGTGATACAATAATTAAGAAGCAGCACGTGCTGACATACAGAACCAAACAGCGTTAAAAGAAAAACAAACTACGAAAGTCCTTAATACCTTACAGGAGAGCTGTCATCAAAAACAATAGATTCCTGTTCAAGCAAACTGCATCATTAATCACGGTTAAGGGGAACATATTTTCCCCCAGATTGTGTGTCACAATTATGTTTCTAATCAACATATCTATGTCATTTATTTTATTACTGTCCAACTGTCGGGACATTTTCAGCCAACCAATCGCATATTAGATGGGATGGGACTCATTACCCTGGTAACCAAGAAAACAGAGGACAAGCTTCAAACATGTTGGGAAAAGGCAGTGTTTTAACCCAAATCACGCTATTTTCCAAAACATAACCAAGTGGTGCCTGAACCTAACGGGCAGTTTATCCAATATATGATATTTTTTAACCCAATCAAGTAGTTTTGGTTCCTAAATCTAAGCAAACAGCAAGTAAAAACAAAACTTAAGTCGGAAATCAATTGTCCCACATGCACCACAAATTCCAGTCTCCTGGGTTAAACCCTTGCGTCTGGCTTATGCCACCTCCAGCCTCTTTGCGGCTCTTTAAAAGTGGGAGCATTTCCTGATACATCATACAGTTGCTTTACTGAGAGAATGCAGTTTAGCTGTATAGGAGCATAATTTTTGTGAGACAGGGTTGCTTTCAGAGCTCTCTGCCATCTAAATAACCGAGCAGCCCCTGCATCCTGTCTGCAGTAAAGTAAGACAAGAAGCCCCACACCCTTCCCCACCACTCTCCTATCTCCCATCCCTTTATCCTCTTGTCATTTACTCCTGATCCCTGATTTCTCCCGTAAGCTGACTTCACTTGGATAACCCTGTAAATGCTTTGAGATGCAATGAGGTTATCGCTCCTGAATATGCTTAATTACAGGCGTGGTTGTGGATAACACGGGTGTGTTTACAATAAATCGGGCAAAAAAACAGATAAGGACAGATAAACAATGAGGATATGGGGCAGATGACAGATTTCTTAGATTGCTTCCTCCTATTTTTCAGCTCATCTCACAAAAACAGATAACTACTCACAAAGCCTCATCTCAGCCACTAAGGCATATTATTCCACACAATAATGAAGTAATAAACTGCACGTCTCTCACGTTCTTGGGATGTCGTGTTTATTGGCAAACACTGTTTCTGTTTGATGGTTGCTGTGATTGGAAACTAGGGGATGACTGTTGATTCCTGAGAGACTTCCAGCAGGATTTTCAGTTTTAATAAAGCAATATAACCAATTTCTGTTTCCCTCTGCTAGCCACTCACTTCTAAACCAAGCTGCAAATGCAAGCTCTGAAGGCTGAATGATGGTTGAGGTGTTGGGGTACCTACAGCCTCTGGTGTGCACCTTCTCCAAAATGTAATTACAGTACACATCAGGGCTGCAGGGATGTGTATGTGCGACTGACCCTCTTGTGCAGCTTTATGTTTTCCCCCACACGTTTCCAACGCTGGTAGTGTTCGCTGATAGTTTCGACGACATGCAGCAGGTTGAGGAAAGGGTAAGTAATTTTCTCCCCCACAGTAATGCTGGGCAAATTTTCTATTTTGTTATCTAGCAAAATCATTTCCAGACATAACCACACATGCTGGCTGCATTTGTCATTATCAAGCGAGTGAGAGACAGTAAACATGATTACTTCAGGTGGATAAAGAAGCACTACACAGCCCGATAACACATCATCTAGTGTTGCAGTCAATAAATTTCTATGCTGCACTCTAAATGTATGCCTATAGCCTGGGTAGCTACGCTGTGACTATTAGAACACTGTTGCAGAGAGGCATAATTTAGCCTTTTACTTTGTTCCTACTGGGAATGCAGTTGCTCAGTCGAAGTGGGCATTTTTACCCCCACAAGTTATTTTACTCTTTTAGTGACTTCCGTTTTTCACAGCAGTAGCTCTGACATATGGAGCTTTGCTAGGGAGAACTAACAGAAAGTTAATCTGCCCCTGATTCCCATGGCTTGGTCAAACTCCCCCCTTCTTTTTAATAAACTAGGTCACAACTAAGCACAGCCAATCTAGGAGAAGAAAAAGCCCCACCAACTAAAAATAAAAAAAGCGTGGTACAAAGAGGGAAAGGGGGGGAAAAAACAAAAACAAAACAACATTAAGAAATCAAAATTGGATCTCTTTGTTCTGAATTTGGATCATTCACAACTTAATTCTTCCGCTGCGCTACGGAGGGGTGGAAACCGCTCGCAGGCCAAGAACAAGCATTGTCTTTGGACGAGACAATAAAAGAAGGAAGCACTGAGAAGCCTGCAAGCAGAAGTCAACCCCCAGTCTTACACATGAACACCGAGCTGGTGTAATCCACTATAGACATAAGCTGCGGAATGTAATTGAAACAGTGCTGACAGCGGTGCAAAAGACGAAACACAGGCACAATGGAGGGAGGGTGAAAATGACAGTAGACGGCACTTTTTCTGGCGGCTTGTGACGCGGCGAGGAGCTTGTGTTTAGTTTTCCTGGATCGTCTCTTCTGTTGCATATTTGGATGGACACATTTCCTCTGTCATCTCTGATAACACAATAGTTAGGGGCTTATGTCGTTTAGACTGCTGACCACCTCTCTTCTCCACTTCTATCCTTTCCTCTCCTCTCGCGGGTCTTTCCTGCACTTTGTCGTGGCAACCCTGCAGGCATGCTGTCTCTCCTCCCAAGCTCAAAGATTCCGCAGCACCTTGGATGTGCCTCTCGTGGGGAAAGGAAACGAAAAGAGAGCCTAAGAGCAGGAGGAAAAAAAAGTAGTGTAGGAGAGGCGAAAGATGGGGACAGATAGGGGAGAAATGAGTTATGTTTTCATGTTCACAGCCTGTCCTTTTGATGTACACACCAAAACAACCTGAGGCCCACAGCAGCCAATCCCAGTGGCTAACATGACAGTCGGCTTGGCAGCCAGTCTGCACGCTGGAGACTCCACTCCGCCTCTATTCCCGCCCTGTCCTGCCGTGCTCGCTGCCATCCCCTCCCTATCCTCTCTACCTTCATGGCGTCCCCCCCCCCCCCCCCCCCCCCCCCCCCCCCCCCCCCCGCTCCCCCAACTATACCCAACCCTCCATCTCACATGCCAACACACATTTGGCACCTCAGAACCAAGCCTTCCATTCCTGCCAGCCACTCTCACTGTCATGCCAATGGTTTTGGAAACAAGCGTGCACCATGAAACTGGCACACCATATGCAACAGAAAGCGCTGCCCACTTACACTAAACTTTCTAAATAAAAACGATAGGCGGGGAGAAGCCTCTTTGTGTGCGAGAGATCTCCATTGGACTGATCCCAAAACGAGGGAAGGAGGAACAATGTAGAGCGCAGACCCACATTCAGCAGTATTGCATTAGTGCACACGGCTCCACACGAACACACATATGAAAAACTCTAAGCATTATTCATTTTCATTACAGAATTCATAACAATGATAAGGCCAGTGCCAAATAAAAAATAATTACAACAAAGGAAAGAATACTAATTAAGATATGGATAATCATTGTATGCATACATGGCCAGCAGTGCTGTGATCATCACTGTTATTGTTTTTTATTGTCTTTCATCTCTGTTAAGAGGCGATGAAAATCAATGGCAGGCTCTCCCTGCGGCTTGGCAACCATCTGCAACACACTGAAGAGGATGGAGATGGCTCTCTGTTATAGCTTCAACACACACACAGGCACATCCACATGTGTCCTCGTGTATGGTACAAACACACACACACACACACACACACACACGCACACCAACTTCCCTTACCACTGGCTGCTGCAGTAGAAGATTGCTATCGTGGTGAGGCAGGGTTTTAATTGATCTTGGTCACAGTTTAATGTGAGGCAAGGATTAGCTGTTATCGGTGGAAAGGGAAGAGGGAGAGGGGAAGGGTTTGGGGAGGAGATATCACAGTCTCTGACGTTAAAACCCGCCGCCCTTGATGACAGGAATTCTATGATGTGACCCACAAAGATGTGAGAGTGCTGCTGGGAAAGTGCGAGTGGAAAGCTGGGCAGTGGAGAGACAGGCGACATCAAGCTGAACTTAATCCCAATTTCCCTGTGACGTTTTGGGCCAGATCCTGGCTATTTCTAGCCCTGTGTGGAATGAGGAGGAGAGCTGGTGCCGGGGTTTTGGCCTGTGCTATTTAAATCCACAACTTGTTATTAAGCCTTATTGGAGCATACAAGACATGAAAGTGAGGCACATTTGATTATTGGCAGGTGAATCATCAGAGAGCTAAAGGGCATAAAAGAGCGGCCTAGGAAGAGGTATGGGACTCCCTTTGCATCAAATCCTGGCATTCAGAGTCTGAGTTTCTGCAGTCTTTGCGATTCCCTATGGTTCAATGAAATGGGAGATAAGTTATAGGGCAGACAGGGTCAACATTAATCACCAAATTACACAGGTTCAAAACGTGTGTCCTGTGGCCACCACATATCAGTGGGGATGGATATAACTTTTTTTTTGAGCCACAGATTTCAAACAGTGCTTTCACTGTAGCTTAAATGGCAGGGCAACATGAAATAAACAGTACAGTGTGCCAGTTGGTGAAGCTTCAAACTGAATGAGGGAGAAAAACATCACGGCTGAATGGCTGCTTCGTTGTTTCTCTGTACACAGCTTTTTTTCCACCAAAGAGAACATTGTGAAATTCCTAATCAGACAAAAAGAAACAGAGAACTTAGGAACAGAGAATGAAAACAGAGCAGAAAAGCTACTAGTGTGACTACTAGTAAAGCAGCTTTAGCACTCCAATCTCATGTACATGGCAAAGAGCTATGTTTGGTTTTCTTCAAGTGTATTTCATTGACAGTGGAGGCTGGTGCCTTCAGGGGGTGTAGACAAGCAAAACAAATCATCCTCCCCATGAATCTGTTGCTTCTTCTGCTTCTCTTTTCTCCTCTTGGACAGTTTTCTCATTCAGCACTCTCCACTGACAGTAGACTATAGTTCAAGAGCCTCTTAACAGTCTCCCTCACCCCACTCCACCCCCAGCTGCCTGCTTTTCTCCGAGTTCCCAAGACAACACTTAACCCAAAGGATGGATGAAAAATCAGAGGCAGCAGAATCTTCAATGTCTCCACAGAGAATCCACTAAATGAGACGGGGTTTGATTTGAGATTGTTGTGTTGCTTTAGATGCATTTGTAACTTTGTTGTGCAAATGGTCAATTCAGTGCATCGTAATGGCGTCGTCTGCGAGACAAACTGAGCAACAAGAGAGCATCAGCAATCAAGTCCTTTTCTAACACCGAACTCCTGATTTATAGCGTGTAACACTCTGAACTATGATTGACATGCTATTGATTTTTATATTGTATAAGCTAATTAAATTAGGAATGTTTTATAACCTCCAGCACGGAGCATTATACTGTACAGCCTAGCACACACACACACACACACACAAACACACACACGCACACACCTTTATGAGCACCAAACATCTCTGTGCCCCCACTCATTCAGGGCCATAAAAACATATTTATGAGAGCATCAGGCCATTGAGCCACAGCAATGTTTGCCATTTTCTCTGCGCTCTATGATTCCATCCAAGCGTCAAGATTGATTCTGAGAGCTCCTACTGTGTCACCCTCCATAAGGAATATGTATAATTCAACAGTCTGTTTTTTTTCTTTTTTCTATTTTTTTTTATAAACATACACTCATACTATTACCAGCCCTCAGCCACAAAGCCATCCAAGGAAAAAAGAGGATTGTCTGCTTGGGGGACAGAGCAGCGGTGGAGGGGTGGTGGAGGAGTTGCTGGTGGATTGGTGCAGCTTTTTATTCCCCTCGATGCCCAGAGTGCTGCTAACACTAGTCCCATGTTGTTCGTCATGCAGAGACAGTAACAGACTGCCACATGGTAGGACACCGCCAGCTGAACAATCACCAACACCAATCCTGCCTGCCGATTGTCAACCTATCATTTCTAATGGCCACCGTGGGCCAGATGCTCGCAGAATAGGCGAAGGCAGCCGAACACACACAGCGGCAGCAGCCCAGGTTTTGTACCTGAGCTTGGAAGGGGGAAGCCACAGTTGTGTGTCTATGCGGCTGTGTGTTTAGGCGCTGGTGTGCACTGAAACCCTTTAGGGGGAAACAACTGACTGCAAAAAAAGTGGTGTTTTCTCTGTGCAATTGTGTGTGTGTGTGCATGCATGGATGATTGTGTACAAGTGCATGCATGGTGTGTGTGAGTGTGCGGGCCCCGGCAAGTGTGCGTTTCTGTCAAGCGTCTTCCCGGCGACAGAGGGCTCACTGGGCTAGGCAGGACTACAGTCATTACATCCACGCTCTCGCACAAGCAGATGGCAAAACAGATGATCCTCGCTCATCTCACTCATGACCATCCATATTTATTTCATGGTTGCTGGCCCACAGACTCCCCATGCCTATCACTTCTCCATGAGTGCCTTGGCAGGGAGAGGGGCTGCCGACGCACACAAGTGTTTGGAAGACAAAATAGGCATGATAAAGTAAGCAAGTGAGAGCGAACACAAGAAAAAGCTGTGAAAACCAAAAAGAGAAAACAATGGTACTCGCCAATTGGTTGCCCATCAAAGCTGTTAAATAACTTCACATTGATCAAAGACAGCAGCAAATCCATGTGTTGTTGTGAGCTACTGTTCATGACTAAGACTCTGGTCGATGCCGCTTGACGTGATTTATACTGCTTCTTGGAGTGCCAATAAATGAAAGGTCTGATTGGCTCAGTGTAGAACTGGACAGAATGGCTCTTCACTCACTGCCTTTGATCTCCTGCTACTTACTGGGGAAATGAGCAACCTAGCCTGAGACAAACTCGCAGAAAGCCCCATACATTACCGTCCTATCCCCTGGAGCTAGGCCAGAGCTAAAAAGCCCAAATTGGTCCGCACCAACATTGTTTAATGGAACCTGGTCTGACGAGAGGCCATTTTTAAATCCACTTGACCAGCTCAATACAGACTGTGTGACATAAATGCAGTAGTCCTTTTGCTGAGGCAGGAAAGTTGGACCTTTTACCTGCTATCCTAATTATCTCCACCGTCTCTTCTCTGTTTTATGTATAGATTTGAGTATTAATGGCTGGATTTTTTTCTGCCACCATCATCAAATCTTACCTCGGCCTTCTGCTCACCCCTCTCCCTTTCCCTCCCTTTGCTCTTTTTATTGTTGATGTCTCAACACATACTTCGTGGCCTTACCAGATCTGGCAGCAGTCCTGGACGATGGATGAAATTTAGGTTAATCATAGGAAGTGACACAGAGGTGTCCCCCAGGGCCAGTGGCTGAGTGAGTAACTCAATTAAAAGTAAACAGCCTCAGACAGGGCCACCCATGCAGGCTTGATCTCCGCGAGCTTCAGGGGAGAGGGAGGGGAGACGTCTCAGCAAAGTCTTGCCTGCCTTCTCTTTGCTCTCCCTGGGCAGGCGATGGATTCAGCACTGGCACTGGCGAGGCAGAGCCAAGGGGCACAGTGACCGTGTGCTCCAGTTACTCTGTCGCAGATGATTCACCATAACTGGGGGGTGGGGGTGGGGTGGGGGGGCTTCGAGCAGGACATGTGACACACACAGATGAGTGGACAGCAGCTTTGTTCCATTATCAGTCAGCCATGGGATTCACAGAATTGGGGGAGGTGAGGAGAAGGAAAGGGCAGCAAGAGTGGGAATCATAAACATCACCCAAACTGCATTTCCCTCCCTCTCTTCCCCTAGAGCCAGACTCAGAGAGGGGGGCCATCCATGGTGGGGATAGTGATAAGGACAGATTGTGACCATACTGTTACCAGGGGTATAGAAAGAGCCAAGAGGCTCAGAATAGATAGCTGGCTCTATCAGGGCTAAGAAAGGGCCCTTGAGTCTAAGTGCCATCATTTCCAATAGCAACAAGCAGATAAAAACAGCTGGTGCCCGTGGTAGAGCTCTGCTACTGATTTGTTTAACCCCAGGGCAGGAAGCAGGTGAAATCCCACAAAAAAAGTTGTGTTGCCAGAGTAACAGAAAAATATGGTGCTTATTTTCCATCAACGAAAAGATCTTTTTTTGTGCGTGTTTTATTAAATCAGTAACAATGAGGCAAGATTGATGGATGCAAATCAAGCTTGTGCTTTAAAAAAGCAGAATATTTTCTGTGTGATGTTGCTCAGGAGAGCTTGTGCATTAACATATCAGTTAAGAACCAAAGAGCTCCTGGTTTCGACAGTGTTTGCGTTACAGGTGAAGTTGGCAACAGTCAACATGACTGAGTGGGGCATGCAAGTTTGGCTGCCTCCTCATTATGACACACAGTATGCAGCGTTTCCACTACAGAATGAACTCTGACTGCATGACTCAGGGGGCACATGGACAGAGAAGTGCAGTGCTGGGGGCCTGGGATGTTGGAGCAGCTGGAGGTTTCTATAGTGGAGGAGGTGCAGCATTCACCTGTGCTGGAGGATGGTTCTGGAGCCAGAAAGTGCTTTGGCAGGAAGATTATAAGGTTCCCGCAGCCTCTCCATTACATCTTTTCTTTTTATTATCTGTATGGGCATAATATTAATTCCTCCAGTGTTTATGCAAGACTCTCTGGAGCATTATCAAGCCTCTCACACCCATTACAGTCATAAACATGCTCGCAAATTAGAGCTCCATTGTGGCGAGAAGCATGAAGTAGGCTGAGAGTCTGGGTTTGGGTCCTTTATGTGCCTTTTGTTAGTTATTCTGCTTAGGCTCTTTGGTCCATACCCAGCGCTGTTAGGCAATCTGACAAGGAGGATCATGTACAAAAATAGTGAGAATTTCTAAAAGTATTTCCAGAGGTGTTTGGAGAAATACTTTGCACTGTCATAGCAGTTAAAGCATGAGGACCACAAAGCTATTCAGGCTTTTGTTTTCTTTCACATTGATTTCACTTTCATTTTGTTGTTGTTCCAGAGGATTTGAAGTCAATAACGCATCCATGGTATAATCAAAAGGGAAAAAATGTATTCTGTCAACCAAACAAACAATGATAGCAGGTTCCATTGTTGGCTCTTTCAAATAAAAATGACTAAACATTGCCTGAGCCACGCGTTTTATCAGCTCAGGTGTGTCATGGTGAGGCTCACCCACCCACCTATGACTAAAAGAGAAGTGTATTTCAGTAATTATGTTTTAATTACATGTTAAAAGTAGGACATGCTGTCACCTATTTTTCCCAAATTTTCCTTTCAGTGGATTTAATTTCTTATCCTGGTCCACATGAGTGTGGGACATCGCATTAAATCCAGACTTGCAAGGGCAAAACCTTTAAAAAAACAATAAGAGTAGTGATGCAGATGACTGCCTTGCCGCCATCAATCACACAAGCTCATACTGACTGGCAGGTGTCACCTCTCCTCATCTCATTCTGGTTATCTCCTCTTAGCTCGATGGCTGACTAGCAAATAAGGTACCGGGGAAAAAAAGAGGCGGTAACGTGCCATTTAACGTCACCTTTGAGTGCTGCGGGACTTGTTTCTGTGGCGATTGTAGAGGGCAGGTTGTGGTGCCCTGACCTGTAGTCTTTCCAAAAGGATAATGAGCCTCATGGCTGCCCAAATGAATGGCGTGGGTGGCCAAGGTTCAGCCTGTTTCTCCATAATGAGCTTCCATCCTTTCAACAATAAGCCGCAAGGCTTTTCTAGCCTTTTTAATGTCTACTATAAGAAACAACTATGGACAAAAAGCAGAGTTCAAATATGTAAATAGCCTAAAGCATGATCATGCACACCATTGCACGGAATAGTGAGAGTAAACAATAAGAAATGCAACACCAGCTGACATTTTGAGGTCAGCATCATTCTGCTCTTCATCTCCTGCTCCTCAGCATCCCTGATTAGTTGTAGTGGCTTTGAGGGGGCACATTCTAACTGTTTGTCCATGGAGCTAATTAAGAGCGACACACAAAGCAGCAAACAAAATAACATATCAGCTACATTAAATCTCCTCTGAAGGCGCTGAGCAGTACAAACATGTCACTCAGTCAACCTCCCACCCCCACCCTCGGGCCGTGACGCGCTCGCTGGAGAAGGTAGACAGTGCAGTGATTTTGTCCATCAAACACATGTCATCTTCCCCGAGTGGGCAGGGAACAGAGGTGGCCGAGGGAGACAGTTGTCGCGGCGCACTATTGTGTGATGGGTGAATAAATGTAGTGTTTGTACGTGTGTGTGTGTGTGTGTGTGTGGCGGGGGCTGAGGGGACCAGATAAGGGGTAGACAAGAGAGAAAGGACAGTCACTCACAGTGCAGGGACTTTTCAAGTGCAAGCCTGTCAACCATGGACTCCTGTGACAGCCACACCGAACTCCTGGTGAGCTACTATTTCCTCCACCATGGTCAAGATTACAATGATTGTCCTCCCTGCAAAGGCCACCCATGACTCCACAGACACAGATGTTTAGACAGACTGGCTGGGAATGACTGAAATTCCTGCGCCTGTGGGGGTACGACGTAGAAGGGGAACTCTGTGAAATCAGCATGTAGAGCTGTATGACACCTGACTCTCCTGCAGTGAATTATGCAAGCATGTGCTGTATTTATGGAATAACATTTCAGGTCCACTCCTCCGTGCTGAATGTTTTGCAAAGATAGAGAGAGATAGTGGAGATTTGAGGATAAAAAGTGGACTAACACCTTCATTGAAAAGGTGTATTGCACTTGGCCTTTTGTGTGATAAATCATTAGGGCAAGCTGCTAAGGAGAGGAAATAAAAGCGTTAATGGCATTTTCATTGACGAGATAAAGACACCTGTAGAGCAGTGTTTTAACTACCTTCTTTGATGCCATCATGAACTCCAAACACGTCCTTTTCCCACCTTATTGGTCACTAATTAGTGGAAAAAACAGGTGTGAACTCGGTCCAGTGGGAGGAACTATGATGATGTTTGCCACTGCAGAAGCAACCGGTCCCTATGGAGCACCGTGGGGTCGAGGGAGATCCGGTCTCTGGCCCTGCAGATTCTCAAACAGCCCCTATAATGACAGCTCTCAGCAAGGGCCTGATTTAAGGCTTTGATGTGAACACTGTTCCCTCTAAGCTGCGCGCGTGCGCAATTGCGCACTGCTGACACGGTCGCGCACAGAAAATCTGCGCTGCACACACACAAAAAAATCCGACCTAAATTGAAAATAAAATGAACATGTAACAATTCATTCTGTGCTATTTTTCAATGTGAGTCAGTGAGTGACGGGTGACTGGCTGCTGCAGCCAATGATGCGATTCACATACGTATTTACCATAGACTGTATATAATGGTATTTACGCAGCTAATCAACATCATTGACAGGCGTCCTTATGTGCAGCTACCGTTGTTCTCGTGAGCCGCGATTCCACAAGCACCTACTCGGCGCGGTGCGGCTCGGCTCGTCTTTGTTTGCGAGCGTTTCCATATGGATTAGTGCATGGTATGAGGCACGATTTTCCGTACCTTCTTGGCTGAGGTTCCAACCGAGATGAAGTGAGCCGAGATGTGACGTCTACATAGTGCAGGCCACTGATTGGACAGGGAGTGACGACACACGAGAGCGACTCCAGCACGAAAACAAAACCGGCATTTAAAAAAAACTAAACAGCGACGGTGTGCATTGCTCTTCACAGACCTCTTTGTTCTTCATAATTTTAATATGACCGCCAGACCTGTACCGTGGGTGAATGAAGAGGTCGAGACTTTTCTGTCTTTGGTGGTGGACCAAAGAATACAGAGGGAGCTGGACGGAGAAAGTTTATCAGGAGGTCTCTGAGCGGATGGCCGCTCACATATACAGTAGACTGTATATAAAGAGGACAAAAGCAGTGTAGGGAGAAGCTGAAAAAGCTCAAAAATGACTATTGGTTCACCAAGGACCACAACGGCCGGTGTGGGTCAACCAGGAGGTGTTGGAAGAGGTTTAATGGCAGCTATTTACTGGCACCGCACCGACGAGCAACAGGAGGGAGACTCAGCTGCTGCATTATTGGAGACGTTTGAGAAGGGTGAGTGTTTTGTGACTTCAAGAAACTTTTACATCATTTATCCCACTGGTGGCAAGCTTCTTTTAAACAAACAAGTATATTTAGAAAGTAACGTTGTTGTCTCCTGTAGCAGACAATAAGTTAGCTAGTTAGCCATCAGCGCTAGCTAGTTAGCCATCAGCGCTAGCTCCGTGCTCTGTTTGTATTTCGTGCTGCTGTTTCTAACGTTTAGCTCTCAGAAGCTAATACATCAGTCAGCATGACGAACTAAGCTAGTGGTCGTACAGGTTTATTTTTTTCACCAGTTACAATGTCGTATTTTTGGTGTACTTAGGGTGAATGTTTATTTGTGTTCAAGAATCCCTTTCGACGTACGAAGCCTAATCTACCTCCGTCATGGAGCCCCCAGCTCCCCTGCCTCCTCTCCAGCACCAGCAGTGGCTCCTCTCCAGCACCAGCTTCGACACCAGTACCAGCTCGGACACCGACCCTGTCAACATCAACGTAACAGCAACGTCTTATCACCGGTAAGACATGGTAAACAGAGACCATGGTTGATTTTCGCATTATTATTATTATTACTACAGGTGTAAATGCCTGCAGCAGTGATCAGAACAACGAGACCAACGACCAAGAATTCAGGCAGGTGTAAATGCAAACTGTGCAGCATGCCAGCTCAGGAACGCCTGATGAAAGCTACATGTAGCTACAGTGACACATAAACAGAACACATGCAGCTCCATTTTTTTTCCATTGACCTAACAAGCAAGTCACTCTAATTTACTTTCTCGTGCAACGTAGTATTGCAACCATTCTTTTTATAGTCACTAGGTAACTGTGAAACTGAATGAAAATATACATAGAAATAAGAAAACACAGCAAATTCTTAGCAACTCCAAAATGTGCACAAAATGAAATGAAGTTCACACCACGTTGTTTTTAGTTGTGGTGGAGGAGGTACTGCTTGTGCTTCAGTTAAAGAGTGCCAGAAGTTTATTAAAGTAAAACTATCAAAGACATGATCATGATTGAAAATCAATGGACAGGTGGCTAAACACATCACATCATAGCTGTGGAGTCCTTCAAGCTCCTGGGGACTACAATCTCTCAGGACCTGCAGTGGGAGACGAACATCCACTCCATCCTGAAAAAGGCTCAGCAGAGGATGTATTTCCTACGACAGCTGAGGATTGATCCAGTTCTACACTGCAGTCATCCGATCTGTCCTGTGCACCTCTGGATCAGCAACACAGCAGGACAGAAACAGACTACAGCCTGTAGTATGGACTGCAGAAAACATCATCAGAGACCCCACTCACCCTGGACATTAAACTGTCTCCCCCCTCCCCTCTGGCAGGCGCTACAGATCCCTGTACACAGAAATCACCAGACACAAAAACAGTTTCTTCCCCACTGCCATCACTGTAATAAACAGCTGAGCCATTCCTACACACCTGTACAATAGTCAGTATTCCTGTGGACATGTACAGCATTTTTTTTCACCATGAACAGCATTCTCTGCTTTTGCACTACTGTGTTTATAGCAATTATCGTTTTGCTAATGTGTTTATTCCAATCTAGCTGTAAATTTCTGTATACATTGTTTTATTTAATTTTGCTATTTTCATTTTTCTTCCTGTTCCTCTTTCTATAGTTTCTTCATTTTTTATTATTCTCTTCCATATTCCTAGTGTGACACCAACAGCCGAAACCAAATTCCTTGTATGTTGTGTACTTACTTGGCCATTAGAGCTGATTCTGATCACTTTTCTGTCTTTGGTCTAAGCAAGAGGAAAAGGGGCAACAGAACATTAGACCTTCCAAGTGTACTTGTGGAGATGCAGGCTGAGGAAGAGTGGAGTCATGCCCAGCATGATGAGAACATCTGGTTGCTCCTCAGCGAGGCAAGAGAGAATGAAGCGGCCTTGCAGCGGGAGGAGATGGCCCAGAATACTGCCTTCAACCAGTCATTCCTGGGTGTGCTGGGGCAGCTGGGGTAGCTGGGTAGGCAGTGGGCAGCCAGCAAGTCCACCTCCCAGAGACTTGAGATTTAGTTGTATATAGTTTTACTTTTAGCCCTCCACTGTAGGAGAGGACCACCACAGTTTGTACTTTGCACATTGTAAATAGTTTTGATTTTGCTGCTGACTAATAAGCTATTTTGTGACTTATGTGATTGCATCATAACTTTTCATTTTGTCTGTTAAGACACTGGTAGGAAAAGAGTCAACAGTCTGAACCAAACAATTCTGTATTCCCTAATAATGCATTTATGTTTAATGGGATTTAACATGTTTTAACACAGACTCCTTTATGGTTCATAATTCCATTGACTGAATTACACCAAAGCAATACTGACTTATCAAACTGGAATATTCTTAAAACAGCTGTTTTATTGTTTTGGTGTTTAATTTGTCATGTAGTCTTGCTAACCTTCACAAATAAAACAATAGCATAGACACATCTGCAAAAGGTACAAAAGTTTATTGTCAGAATTGCATTAAAGAAAACAATAGTGGTCCGGGGACAGAAAAACAGAAGTATAACGAGAAGAATAACTTTTAACCTCTGCATGACACGTAGTGCATCAGTGCATCCTGTACATCTCTGTCCTCCTCCTCTACACCTTGTGCCACTGCAGGCTCATGTGCTGCTGCTTCAGGTAAATCCCATGAAGTCTCATCAGAGAGCATCTGAAACACATACACATCATACATATTTTAATACCTAATAGCAATAAACTGCAGCCATTACTGGGTCGTTCACAGGACTGATACACGATAGCTAGCGGACTAGCATTAGCTTACCCTCATATGTCGTCTAGTTCATATCCTCTTCTCTTCGGCTTGATACTGCTGCATCGCCTCCCAAACTCTCCTGTGTGTCTCCTGAGTGTTTCGACTCGCCACTCTCAGCTTTCTCCGACTCTTCTATTACTTTGAATCCGACAGAAAGCCACAGACTGAGCAGCAGGTGTACCATCGCCTCCGTTATGTCGCGTTTGTGTCGCACGCAAATGACGTTAAGGGACTTTCGGCTCGCTGCGCTATGACGACTCCACCCACGATGAGGCTATATGGAAAAACAACTAAACCGAGACGAGCCGAGCCAGATACAATAGTGGCGAACCGTACCGCGCCGAGTAGGTGCTTGTGGAATCGCTGCTATAGATATGAATGAGTAGATAGGACACGCCCCTTTAAGCTGCGTGCTAAGCGAGTGGGGGCAAAGTTTCAGTGCATTCCGTTGATGTAGACGGCGTGAAAACGGAAACAACAAGTATGCCGGCTCACTGTGCTGCATACAAGTACACACTGCGTCGTACGATTGAGACAAGGAAACTTGGAAAGACTTTTCATAGGTAAGAATAGTTTTTGGCTCTTTTTTCATTATGAAATCTTGTTGAGAGCTTCCAGTCTATGAGAGCTAACTAGTTAGCCACTAGCAAAACGCTAAGGCGAGCTAGCAGCTTGACAAGCAAATACCAGACGATTAATAGTAGCTGTAGTATAGTTGTACAAGCAGTAGTAGTAATACTAAAAGTACAAGCAGCAGTAGTAGTATAAACAGCTGTTAGAGTCGTAGAAGTAGTATCAGCATTTGTAATGGTATTACAAGTTGTAGTAGCAGTGCCAGTATCAGCAGCAGTAGTGTGTACTACCATTACTACTACTAGTAGTCACATTGCTATTACTACCACCAATACTACCAATAGTAGTTATAAAGCCTAACTCATGTATATCCAGATTACCATCTGTGTTCTTCCTCCAAACCCATTTTATGATTGGGATTACAGGCAGTTCTTTAGGACTGCTCTCAAATAATTGAAATGTTACTAAACAAGGTTATACTTATCAAATTAAATAGCTCTGGTCTCCAGTATATTGGCGAATTCGGTTATTTGTACTTAATTTATTAGCATGATTTCTTTTTTAATATGTTGTGTACAGACTTACTTACTTTGTCTACTTTTCTTACTCCATGTAGGTTTCCCAGAGACTATGGGTTGAGGAGGAATTGGAAGTTTGTCGGCTTAGACCTGGTGTCATTCCATCAGTGTTAAACTTCCCGGCTCATCTTGGAAGAGTACGTGCCAGAAAGACCATGACCAAGCAGCCTTGAGATCTTAGACAGCGTCTCCCTCAGGTGGGTGTCGACGGTGTTCACGGTCAGGTCTGTGGTAATCCCGTCAAAAAACAAAACAGAAAAAAATCTAGATTATAAATCAACATGTAACCAAAGTACTCTGTGTATAACGCCATAGTATAGGATGTAGTTCAGAAAATGTCAAAGTATAGTATGCTTTACTCAAGAATAACATAGTATGGCCTGTAGTTCATAGTACAGCAAGTCAGCAAAAAAACCCCATAGATTATTATGTGGTTCAAAAAGCGCAAAATGATAGGATGCTGCCTGAAATTGTCATGTATGATATGTGGTTCAAAAAATGTCATAGTGCAGTATATTGTCAAAATAGTATGTTATTCAAGAAAACAGAGTATAATATGTCATCTAAAAAATGCCATAGAATAATATTTCATTGCACAAGTAAAAGTATAGTGAGTTTTAAAACTGTTCAAATTCTTAGAATATGTTGCTAAAAAACAACAAAAAAAAACTAAAACAACAAAAGGTCAGTAATATGTCAATTAAAAAAGCCTATAGTATAGTGTGTCGCCCAACAAACATCATAGTATAGCATGTCCCTCTAAAAACGTCAGAGTATAGCCTTTAGTCCACAGCTGTCAGTAGGTGAGGAGCAACACAAAAACAGTCCAAACACTGGTTTCCAGAGGGTTAGACGAGAATTTATTTGAAAGAGTAAGTTTACAACACAACATGTGAGGGGGTTAAAAACAAATGAGTGTTAGTAAAATAAAAATAAATAAACAGAACTAAAAGTGAACTTCATGTTGACATTGATGGGCATTCCAACCAGCAACAAAGTAAAAGATAATCAATACAGAAAAAAAACTCTTCCTGTTCACCTCTTCAAGCCCAAAAACACACCGCAGTAGCACCCTAAACTAAAACTACCAATGGGTTCCCTGTTTTCCTTTCTGAACAATTCAAAGGTCCCTCTCTATCTCCCCACACATCCACCAACCACTGGAACACATCTCCAAAGTTCTGCCGGGCCAGCTCAGCTTCCCCTCAGAAGAAGTGGCGCCACCTGCCAGATGAAGGAGCCTTTTGAGAGGCAGCTGGCATCGTGATTGGACTGTACTTTGGTCTGTTCCAATCCAGCTTCAGCTCCAGAGACGGCAGGCGGGACGAGTCAACGGAGGCCTGGTGGACAAAGACATGCAGCTGAGTACAATCCAGAAAACAACAGAGGAGGAGTGCAGCAGCCCAGGGCCAGAACAAACAGAGTAGGATCATATGTCTCTTAGAAAACATCATAGTATAGCCTTTGGTATGAAAAAACGCCATCATATACATTGTATATTGTACAAATAACAAGTCAAAGCAAAGAGACATACATTGTAGAATTGTAGTAATTGTGGGCTTACTGATTTAGCTGACTGAGTATTTTATTTTTTACTGATTTACGGTAATAAATACATTTAAAAATGGTGCTACTTTGGCTCTGAACCTTTATCTACCTGTGGTCGCTCTGTCTTCTGGAGTGATTTGATTGGTTATACGTCACGAATAAAACTCCTTTAACTTAACAACTGTAAACAAAACAAAAACGTATCAACAAAGTTTTCTGTTAGAGTTTGTGTTCTTCTAAGTTTAACTCCAAGATTTTAAATACTTTCATTTACTGCAAATTAATATCTACTCCAAATGTCTCACTAATAATCATTATCAGCCTTAAAAACCCACAAAACACCCCTCTATACTCGACCAAACTTAGTACAGTCCAGTTCCCCCTTCTATAAATCTGCTTGGAATCTTCCACTTCCTGTTTGTCAAAGTGGCCTTCTACCTGGACAGGTTTTGTTGGAGCTCATGCAACAAACATTTTGGGTAACTGCACTTTAATATGGATGGATGACACTGAATTGGAGTCTGTTTTAATGAGACTGAGTTCAGATGTGTAGCTCTGTCATTAAATAGTAAATTATTTCTCAGAATTCACAGAGGAAAGTCTGAAATGTTTGCTAGGTTAGCGTCCCATATGTTCTTTGGCTCAGCTAAAGCTGACTCTCTCCAACTTCTGGATCTCTTGAGTTACTTGTTAAAATATCTTGCTAGAGGTGCTGAAGCTCAGAAAGTCTGAGATGTTTGTTCAAAATAAGCTTATTCTCAAGTCTTATCTGAACTGTCCTCTTTTGTTTGAACTTTCCCTAAACTTAGGAGTTAATGACAGAGCAGCACATCCAGACTCAGTCTCATTTATGTGGAGATTAAACTTCAGTGTCATTCATTGATGTTAAAGTGCAGTTTTTCAAATGTTTGTTGCACATGCTCCCGACCAAACCAGTCCAGGTGGAAGATGATGTGAAGAGAAAGCTCCAGAGGATGAATATCACACATTTACATTGTAAATTAATGTCCTTTAATTAGACATTGTCATGCAAAAGTTGGATTTCCCTTTGTTGAGTGCTTTGTTGATGTTGGTTTCTCAATGTTTTCTGACACTCTGCCCCAAAGATTAAAACCTTCTACGGCTCACGAGCTGCAACAATTCACACATTATCAACTATCTTTCTGACTAAACTAAGATAAAAAGTGAAAAACTGCCTGATTCCTGCATCATGAATGTAAATCTTTTTGGTTTTTATGACAGTAAACTGAATATATTTGGGTTTGACATTTTATAAACCAAAACAAGAAATGAATTACTGGAGAAAACAATCAACAGATTAATGGACAAAGAAAATGTGTTTTCCAACATATATGGCTGAATTACTCCAACATTACAAGATACATACAATTTAAATTCTATTTTATTTATATAACACCAGTTACAGGTCAAATTGTCTCAAGACGCTTTATTTTTATTTTTTTTTGTCATACTTAAAATATAACAAAGTAAGAAATTTAAAGCTCTTGACTAACCCAATTTATTATTTGGTTTTTAAGAGATTAATCGACAATTAAAATAACTTTCTCCACTAAAACTAATAAACATGAGGTCAGATAGAAGGAACAGTTTTAAATACTGCAGTCCCACGACGATAAGAATAAAGTTTGTCAACAAAAAGTAAATCTGCTGGTGGATTCCATTAAAGTCCTAATAAATGATAATAAAGTGTGATACCAAAGGTTTGTGGTGCTAAAAATGTCAAAGATATCAAGTTGAACATCTGGATGGAGGTTGATAAAAGTTGACCTCGCTTCATTTCTCTGGAGCTGACTCCATGGATTTCATGGATGGTGGTCAAAGACCTGCTCTTCTAGTTGTCTTCCTTCTCGTCGCTGTAAAAAGTCACTCTACCTGGCCGACTTCAACACCTCTTCATGACAACTTGTTCTGCCTCCGACCTGGTGGAAACTCCAGAAACTCGGGAAAACCCGTGGAGACTCGAAGAACTCATCGAGACTCGAAGAACTCGACGGGCGGGGGGAGTTGTGGTGGGCGGTAGGGGGAGGTGGGGGAGTAGAGGAGGGAGGCCGCCACCCACATCCCCGCCTACTCTCCGCCCTGACTCCACCCAGACTCCGCCTTGGCTCCACCCATGTGGTCACTTGGAAACTACGATGCCAAAGGGACGACGAAATTATTTCTTTTCATCTGATCTGTAGCTCAGTGAGTTAAGGATTTGCCTATGGAGCTGCAGGTCGCTGGTTCAAGACCAGACCCTTCTTAAATTTTCTCAAAGTTCTGACAAAGACAAAGAAAGAAAAAGGCCGGTGGTGGGTCTTGAACCTGCGACCCTCCGCTCTGTAGTCTCTCCTCTTATCCCCCTGAGCTACTCGCTCAGATACAAATTCTTCTGGTTTTTGCGCATTTATCATCTATTTTTTGTCATTTTCGAGTTTTTTTTTTAACTCGAATCTTGACTCGACCGTTTTTCTCAGGAGGTTGGACTTCAGCCTTTGTGCTGGAGGGTGGAACCCTCAGTTCCAAGACTTTCCAAGCCTCCACACCTCCCGAGTCCTCAGGACCTGAGCTTTCAGACAGTCTGAGGGCTGAAATTTTCTAAGTCCCACAGTAGTTCTCTGTTAGATTTAACTTTCAGACAGTCCAAGGGCTGATATCTTCGAAGTTCCTGAGTAGTTCTCTGTTAGTTTGAACCTTCAGACAGTCTGAGGGCTGAAATTTTCTAAGTCCCACAGTCGTTCTCTGTTAGATTTAACTTTCAGACAGTCCAAGGACTGATATCTTCTAAGTTCCTGGGTAGTTCTCTGTTCGTTTGAACCTTCAGACAGTCTGAGGACTGAAATCTTAAAAGTTTCTCAGTACTTCTCTGTTAGTTTGAACTTTCTGGTTAACAGAAGCCTTAAAACTTGTGACCATGAGTCTTGATTTCACATTTAGACCATCCATCTGAGTTCTTCTCAGACCTTCACCTGTGGGTTTTTTAGAAATCCTTAAACTTTGATTCTCTTCACTGAACAGTAAAGTTTGTGGAGATCAGAAGGTAACATTAGTTTGATCGATGCCTTCAACTACTAGTAGACTTTATCTGGAAAGCAGTTTTCTGAAATGAGTTCTTAGTAAATCTGTCCACAATCAAACCAAGAACATAGAAAGAGGAAATGTTTGAAGAAACAACTTGATGTTTTGCTCTTTTTCATCCTTTTATTGTCTCTTCTGTTTAATTTGATCTTCTAAAGTTTAACTGGTGTCTTTTCAAATGTTTTGTCTTTAGTTTGATTCTTCTTAAATGTTTAGTTTTTCTCTTTTCTCACCTTTTATTCTTTTCTGATGTCTGATTTGATTTTGAAATGTTTTGTCTTTTTAATGTTTAATTGTTGTTTTTTCAAATGTTTTATTGGCTTGTTTGGAAAAATTCCTTTTTCTTTCCCAATGTTTAATTTTTGGATTAAATCTTTGTTAAGGTTTTTCTTTTTACATGTTTTACCACCTTTTAATGTTTCATTTTCTTTTTAAATGCTTTTTTTAAATGCTTTTGTTTAATTTCATAATGACATGTATTGTATCTTGTTGAATTATCTAATTCAATATTTTGTCTGTTTAATATAATTTAATTGTATTTAATGTTTAACTATCTATCTATTAAACAGACAAAATATTGAATTAGATAATTCAACAAGATACAATACATGTCATTATGAAATTAAACAAAATTTTTAAAATACAAATATTAAAAATTACAGATCAAATATTTTCCATAATTAAACATTTCAAAAATACAATTCAACAAGAAGAATATTAAATATTTTAAAAAATGCAAAACATTTAATTAGATTATTACAGCTTTAAAAAGACAAAACATTTAATTTAAAAATTAAATGTTTCATTAGAAAATTACATCTTAAATTTCTTTAATCTTTTTAATAATAAAGCTTTTTAAAAGTTTTATTGTATTAATTTTTTTTCCTTTGATTTAATTGCTTTTTGTTATGTAGTTTATTTCTTTAATCTTTTTTTTCTGTCAAGATTTTAACCCCAACCTTAAAAATGAAATAAACCATTAAATCACAATGAAAATACTTCTGTTGTCACAATCATGAGTTAGTCAATTATTCGGTTTATCAATTCAACTTTATTTGTTTGGCACCTTTTACACAGATGACAAAACTAAACAAGCAAAGAGAAAAAACTGTGCTAAAGCTATGATTAAAACTCAAAAATATTTCAAAAAAAAGATTTAACATGGTAATAAAATATGTGTCCAGGGGATGGAGGGAGTTTATTGAAGTCTTCTTGGGCTCACATGGGAAATCATTTAAAATATAAACTTGATATTCAGTCTAAGGAAACTGCAGAGCAACAGAAGAATCAACAATATCTCCTGTTTTCTCCTTTAATGAGTCGACTCTTCTTGTGCTTTCAGACCAAAGAACTACAGACTCTTCACAACCTGCTCAAACTCTTGGTACAGGACCTCACCACACGGGTCAAGAAGGTTTCTGTCTCATTTCTACTCTGAAGCTCACCTTCTCCTGCTCAAACTGCTGACAAATGTTTCTGCTGCTCTAAAGTCTGGTCTCCAGAACTTCCTAAAAACTCTCAAAGTCTCTTCTGCTGCAGGTTGCTTTGTAGAACTGTTGCAGAAAACCTCACTAAACCACATGGAGGGGCCTCAAGATAGTCGTCCAAATGAAACCATACAAAAACCAAACTAGCACAACCCAAACGCTAAAGTCTCCTGCAGCCTACCAGAGAACCTCTGAGAACAGAGAATCAGGACAGGAACTCTTACCTTCTGGACAACCAACGCTGGTTCTCAAACAAGAATACAGAATGTGTCTGACCAAAAACCTCTGAAGACTCACTACTGCCAAGATAAAGACACAACTCAGCTGGACCAAATCCACTAATCACTGCACACATTATCACCATGTGCTAACTGTGGCTAAAGAACCACCTTTACCAAGACAACTATCCAGTACAAAGCCCTAAAACACACCAAGAAACACATTAAAGATGATTTTACTGCTGGAAGCTGCAAGCCAACGCCTAAAGAACAAATTAAAGCAACGGAGCCAAACCCGGTTCACTGGTGAAGAGAAGCAGAGGAAATGTTTGTCTGCAGCTAAATAAAGCAGGAAGACACTGAGCTGCTCAGGTGTTCCTGATAACACCAAGCAGCCACCTGGACAGCCAATAGGAACACAGCCACCTGGACAGCCAATAGTAACACAACTTACTGGAAGTCCAGAGGGCTGGGTTAGTGAAGGAAATTTAGTTTAAAGTTGAAGCAGAAAGTTAACAAAGAAAGTTGAAAATCACCTTCTGATACCTGAAATCTCTGAGTTTTCACACAAAGAACACCTGAACATGTCAAACTGGCTTCATAGTAGAACCATCATTGTAAAAACGTCATAGTATGGTGTGTTGCTCAAAAAACATTAGGACCCGGCTGTCAGGGGACAAACATGTAAGAAACATGAGAACAGAGAGAACCCAACCAGTAGGTCACAGTTTATCATCCCCCAGTCATCTCCTGAAGTCCATATGGTGAGAGACATCAGTATCTGGTTGTTAATTTACCAGAGGATGCTTATAATCATGCTGATGTGGTCTGTACTCTACAGTATTTTAGTGACTCAATAAATGCCTAAGTTGTTTTTTAAAAATGCTTTTTAGTTTTTAATAAACATTTAACAGCCTATATGTAATCAATAAATGGCCTTTGCCTATCTTAAGAAAAACTCACTCAGAACTCTGATATGTTAACAGTACTAATTAAATCAATAAATACATGCATACACACATAAATAAGTTAACACATTAACTGTGTTAAGATAAGATTTAGATTTTAAAAAAAGTTGTTTATGTTTTTGCAGAATCCAGTATTGCTCACTGGTTGGTCATTACATTTTGTTAGTTTGATTTCACTGTTTAAAATGATGCCACCTCTTTTCAGACAGAACCTGTGATAATAAAACAACACAAAATGTTTAGTTCTGTGTTAATAAAGCACTTAAAGCTTTAAGTATGGCTAAATGCTTTTTTCAAAATTAAATATATCACTCCTTAGGTGGTAGTGGCCCCAAGTTCAGTAAAGTTGGAAAGATATTCACAGATTCGGACTTCCAGCATCAATAACTCATCAGATATAGGTTGTCAAAACATAAACGGTGCCTCTTTCCCATTGTTGCAAGGCAGACAATGTGCTACAAGCCCAGTTTTATCAAAAGTAGCTGTCTTTCAAGCTACAGGAATAACATTGGTGTCTATGGCGTGAACAGGGTCCGTCTGTAATTTGCAAAACCTCTGCAAGAGTAAAGAGAGACAAATATTCAATAACTTCACTCTTATACATTGTAGTGTCACTAAAATCACTGCAGCCTTCAACTGGCTCCTGTTGACAAAGTGTTTTAACAGAAATGTAAATGCTGTAATTTGATTCTTTTAATGAACCATGTAACTTGAATGGATGTGATGCTGGTGTGACCACAGTGCACACGTCTGATGTTGCTCACAGTGGTCCAAGGGACGCTCAGGGAGTTTGTGTGTTTGCTCAGACTCAGGAAAAATTACAGGGAACATTGGATGTGACTGTTAATGGCTGCTGACAGATAGGCTCACACCCTGCTCATCAAGCTGCGTACTTATTGTATTTTCCCCAGGCCTTACCAGGACCAAGCTCGGACTTTACCAAGAACTGATTTAATCTGACCTTTGGCAGAGTTGTGTTAAATCCACATTAACCTGTCTAGGATTAATGAAGAGGGGGAAAAGAACCTATTTGTTATAGTAATCTAACAAAGATGACTCAAGCTGGAGGCATTAGCTCTGATTGTGAGATTTTCCCCAAGTACAATACTGACTTCACTCACTTACTTCTGCGGGATGCAGCTCTGTCCAGGCAGGTCTCTCAAAAATGATGTTCACATAACTAAACTGCATTCTGATTTATGTTTTGAAGGAAACATAAAGTTAGTTTCTCATGAAAGGTAAGACCGTGACAGAATAGGAAAGACTGCCAGTTTGAGAGAGCCGCAGAGTCCACATAATGAGGTAGAATTGGAGGATGGAAGCTTAAACAAACAGCGCTTTAACCCAGGAAACCAAGATTCACCTCCCACCTCATTATTCTCACATTTAAGTTTGGTTTCGAAGTTCAGGCACCAAAACTATGTCACTAGGATCAGGAAATCATGCTTTTGTTGACACTTTCACAATAACAATTACATGTTAGAAATTTAAGCTTAGACACCAAAATTACTGATTACTCAGACGTTGGGTTAAAATACGACCTTTTCAAAACATGCTTAAAGCTTCTTCTCTCTTTTCTGGTTTACCACGGTGACAAGTCCCACGCCATCTAATATATGATTAGCTGGCTGAAAAGGAGTGACAGTCAGGCAAAAAAATAAATCATGTCCCCGTTATTTATATAGCACATTTAAAGCACCAGCTGTTGAGCCAAAGTGCTTTGCCGTAGAAAAATAAGATTGGCATTATGAATTCATCTAAAAATCGAGGTGAACACCCTACTGTGTTATTTATGACGTGACTTTACCTTAGTTAGTAAGGATTAAACCCTAGAGAATGATATAAAATACAACTTGGCCTGGCTATAATAAATACTACATAAACTAACTGTAACTAATCTAAATATTAAGGCAGAGATCCAACACTGTTATTAATTACGGGGATTAATCTGATTAGAACTATAGCTATGACTACAAAAATATACAATAAAATCCAATAAATTCAAGGATTTCTTATGAGCAAGCTTTCTTGTTCTTTTCCCCATTTCTTTTTATTTATTTTTTATTTCCTACTTTTGTCTTTTGTTCTTTCTTATTTACATTTGCAACAGTGTAGAAGGAAAACTCACCTTTAACAGGAAGAAACCTCCAGCAGAACCAGGCTCAAGGAGGGGGTCATCTGCCTCGATCAGTTAGGGTGAGGCTAAAGGGGAGAAAGAAAAAAATGACAGCAGAGTTATAAATAAATAAATAGACAAAATAACAAATAACAAGATACCATAATCGCTAGACAAGTCATGGCAAAGATATGTTGATTTGAAACGTATTTGTTACATCATAAACGAACCTAATGCAGCATAAAATGCATTTCTCTCAAAATATAACTGAGAATTTAAAGTTAAGCTGCAAAGGAACATACATTTTGTGAGACAGGGCTGCTCTGTCTGTGTCTGGTCAGATATGTATGATGCTGTGTTTGTTTAAAACTTGCAAACAGATGTTCGGGAACACTCACCCTCTGACATATTACGCTGTGTGTCAGGCAAGGAAAATGCAACCCATCATTTTATGCATGGTTACAGAGATGCACACGTATGCATATTCTGTCGGACGTGCACGTGGGCAGTCACGCTCATTCCCATAGTGGACTGTTTGTTCATGTCCCCTCCCACCCTACTTGAGCTGTGGCCTGGCCAGCCAACCATAATATTTGCCATGTGGCAGTCACAACAGGTTTGACTCCTCATTCGGCCCAGTCGGTGCACATTGAGTTAACAGGTTTCAGCTGCAGTGGGGGCATGTCAACCCAAGAATGCGCTAATCAATCATATTTCACTTCAGGCACGCTCGGGCTAAACCACAACCTACCGTCATCCTCCCTCCCTCCTACGGTTCCTTCTTTGCTTTCTCTGTGTCTCCTGAGCACATAGTGCGGGAAACGCTTAATGAATCAGACAAGCTGTTCACATGGACAATAATGAGCAAGTTTTGGTTGAGGGGAACCACAATTTCTGCTTTCCACTAAAGTACTTGAGCTAGTGTTACAACAATAATAAATAGTACCACTGGGATCTCTGTTTAATATACTCCTATTAAAAGGTCAGTACTAAACCAGACGTGCATACTGTTGGATGAAGTGTTTGGCAAATACATGCCACATTTAATGTTACTAACCTAACTAAGTTAATGTCAGGAGTCTCTGGAATGTAAGGCTAGAGCACTGTTTAGGAATTCCTCTTAACAAACTAAATTAGGTTATACAATGTAAACAATGAAAAAGCATATCTGTAGCAATAAGCCACTTAAGAAGGCTTTGATGTATTCATGGGTAAATTGCCATATCCCCCTCCCCCCCGCACTGGCCCTCAGGACAACATCTTAACTGATATAAATCAGCTTTACTGCAACTGGTCAAAATTTCCTTACTCACATCAGAGCATTCAAGTGATCATCTATCAGCAAAGCTAATCTATTTTCCTCTCAAAAGGGGCTCTTTTTCATTTCAATTCATGGATCCACTTAATTTGAGCACGACCTGTTTTAATACAACATGTATTATGTGGAACGGTTGTACCCTTGAGCAATGTACTTTACCTGCATTTCACTGGTGCAAAGCTCAGCTTTGCAAATGGGTTCCAGAATTTGTGAGTCACTTGGGATGAAAGCCTGTGCCAAGCCATGAAATAATAACACTAATATTTACATAAGGTTCCAATTTCTCCTAACTCTTTTATTTCCTGCCGAGTATAATGGTTTGGGAACAGTGATTGACAATTCATGACAATCATGTTGTTAGCTGCGCTTTTGACAGACAGTGGGGGCACAGCCTTGACTTACAACCCCCAGTGTAAAATTTAATGAAGTCACAGGGGTAATTGGGGTGTGTCGAAGTTCGGGGCATGTCGCTTTGGTGTGACAGGGGTGTGATAAACTTCCTCTCAGATTCTGTTTTCTAAAAACAGTTCTAATCATGGCGAGGATGTGGCCTTCTATATGAACTGCCAGGGAAAGTACACAGCACACGAGAACCGGGGACGTGGTTGAGACAGGAATGAAAAATGCAATCAGGAAATACTGGAAGGAAGGCAACTGCAGAGAGCGAGTGGCCAGCTAATAATAGAGCTGATAAGAGAGCAGCGGAACCCAAACAATACACACACACACATTAACTGCTTTAAAATTTGGTCTTGCAGTAAAAATGCGTTAATCATTTGCATGACTCTGGCAATCCCCATGAGCAGAATGTGTAGATGCGATGAAATCTTACCAGTATTAGAACATTTTCAATTCTTTCCTCCACCCAAAAAATAAGTGGCCTACAACAAGTTTCACATAACTAATTCAGTTATCATAGAAATGATCACAGACGTATTAAATGCCTTTTGGGTGATTTCAGCACCACAAAAAAAAAAACCAAATAGATGTTTTGCAGCTTTCAACCTCACCCATAATCCTCCAACGCAGTCTCCGATGAAAATCATAATTTGTTATCTCCTCCACTAGGCGAGGTCAGGAGACTAACAGGAAGGCTTTGTGGTAAATCAAACCCTCCTTTTCGAATCAAAACAAGCTTTTCCTCATCCTCAAAAAACAATCTGTTAGGCTGCCCTATCTCCCAAGATGTCCCCCAATAACAGATGCTTATCCGTAGCCTATCCAGAAGAGAGAGGGAATGAGGCGAAAGGATCCAGTTCTACAGATGTGTAAAATCAAAACAAAGGGCATGTTTTTAGTGGCAGGGGTCTGGTATGATAAAGTATATGATACGATATTCTATCTTTTTGTAGAGCTCCTTTTTCCTGCTAAACATAGAAATAACAGAATCTGATGTGCTATCGAATTGTTGTAGTTACAGTAAACATTCTTTTAAAACATGAGGCTGGAATTCTTTTTTTTTTAACTTGTTGTATTTCATAACATTGATTTACTAATCCTGTCCTGCCTATGGCAAAACAGTGGGGGTTGTAGGCTCTTTTAGTAGGACGGAAAGGATCTATTGACCCTTAAGACAGCTGAGGTACACTAGTAGATCTTTAGCTCTCTTTTTTGGCCAGTCTTTAGGCCTGAACACAAGGGACCTTTGTGTCTCTCTCTCTCCTTTGGCTGGCAGCTGTGGGCTAAGCACTCATCCATAGATCCACACATTTGCAATTTTGAAGAGGGAGAAGGCAACACAAGTCTATCATTTTTTGCCTCTCCTTGTCTTCTAATCTTGGAAATCTTGGAAAGGAGGCACAATAAGCACAGCCAGGGGAGGCTGATTATTCTGTGTATTTACTTCACACACACACGCTGCTCTTTTCCCTTTCCAAGAAGCAACAAAGCAAGAAGAAGATGGAGAGTCAAACTGGAAATGGTGGACACTAAGAGTTAATTAAATAATATGCAAGAAATCTAATGGATGCACTTCATAGGATGAGTGCAACAAATGTGAGTGGTTCCTATAATCACAGGGAAAATAAGATACATGTTCAGGCTTACAGTGAAAGGAATGTGGTATTGATTTAGAGCATGTGGGTATTAACTTAAAGGCTTTTTAGACTTAAGTAGGGGATATGTGTATACGCTGGTATATTTTTTGTTGATATCTTCGCTATATTCATGCAGGACCGTGAAGGTATGTTGAATAAGTATGCCCGAGCCATTCCAGATGTTACATTTTAAATCCTGTCATCTCCACTTAGTATAACAGTCCAGGAACTCCATTTGGAGTAAAAGCCCTTTAAACAAGGTAGTTTTGCCGAGCATTTGGCAGGATCAGCAGTCTCTGATCCGCTCTCTTCCTTTCTGGCTGTTGGCTCCCCTGACCTTTTGCAAACCCAATGTGACATCCACCGTTTGAGCTAAGACTATTTGACAAATAAGTGATGACCGTTCACATTTTTAATTTAGAGGTATGATGAAAAATTAACCGTGGCCAACTCTAGACCTTGATTTTTAAACAGGTCTACCTATCTTTTCCACCTTACTTTACCTCTCTCTGCTAGAGACCTTCACCAGTCCAAAAATCACGGCTGGATCCGATATGGTCCCATGAAAAATCTATCCGAATGGGATAATTAGACGCAATCCAAAATGCGGCCGAGTCCTACAACGAGAGAACACACCGGCGGCTGCATAATGCACTATCAATCAATTTGACCAATTATCAAGCAGCCACTGTGGGAAAGAGCAGCATAATTATAATAGTAATGCTGTAGGAGAAAATGTAAAGTCATGCAAACCAAAATTATTGATGTGCTTCAAAGACAGTTTTATGTCACGAAAAGCCCTAGATCCACATACTGCACAAATATAAAATGTTGTTAAATGAGTGAAGATATATCGTAGGCACTTAGGTGCATTCAGATTCATTCTAGTTTTGAGCATATTATGGCAGGAACTCAGGGCAGACAGGAGCGTTTATAAGATCAACCCCATAATCAGCTCTTTCAGGTGATTCAGCTGTTGGATCATTTCAAGTGTATGATCCAACAGCTTTGACTGGTACTTACACTCCGAGTGCACCAGAACAATGACAAATAGTAGTTACTGGGTGTTACTTCACAAGCATGTATGAAATAGAACAATGGAGATTAAGTAGGTTAGCTTATATGGTAACTTTTATGTCATGTTTTTATATTGGTGATGTCAGGGAGGATGAGATATGGGACCAAAAGACATCCAGACAGCAGGAAAAGGGCGTTTGTTGTATTCTCTGAATTTAACTAGTCACCATTTTCTTCTTTGAATTGAACCAATTTGACTTTTTCAAGGCCACTTTGAAATACCTGCCATGAAGTAGGGCTGTTTTCTGCCCTGAAAACAGTCCTGAAAGCGGTTTTACAGGGGCAATTCTTGCGATTGGACCACACACAAAGGTTCAGGTCGTCCTAAAATGACCTGTGAGTTTCTGCAGTGGAAAACGGCCTATTGACACATACACCAAAGATGCACTACAATAAAATGCGTCACTGCCTGACCCAATTAGACTGAGTACAATCTGGATCACAAATATTCGTGTCTCGGCCCCTCAAAATACAGCGGACCAGCAAATATCTCTACTGTCTGCCATCCATCTCTTTCCTCTGCATCCCACTATTGCTGATCTGTTCCCTCCATCCTGCCTCTCTCTCGTCCCTCTCCCCTTTCTGCCCCATAACTAATCCTTATTATGCCTCTCACATAAACTGTGGGTCTGGCACCAGGCTGCCAGCCACGCAGGCTAACAGGAATAGGGTAAGAGTGGAGATTGGAGACGGATTCTTAAGTTGTAACAACCCAAGTGGCACAAAAGATGCTCCACAGACCCTGTTTCCTTCCCTCATTTGGGACTTCTTCCATTATATTCCTCTGTCATCCCCTACTCAGCATAATAACTCCTGAAAGGTAGATAACTATTAATAGAGTTCGCACAGCACTGCAGTCATATGGATTGCCCCGCAGCGCTGTGACTAAGTAGAACTGATGTCTCCTGTGACAAGCGCTCGTGTTGCTGTCATCCAGGACGTGCAGACACTCTGCATACATTACTGACTGCTGGCTTCCCCCTCTCCGACCCCCCTTTTGGATGGCACCACAGCTGTCCCAAAGTGAATCCCAAATGAGAGGATCTGTCAGGGTTTGTTTGCTGCAGGCCTTGATTTGATGCTATTACTCTGCAGATGGAGAGACTGGCTCAGTCTGCGGGAGCCGAGAGCTGCTGGTGGACAACACTTGCCTCGGGCCTGGCCTGGTGGCACCAAAACACATTTTGAACAAACAGAGAGCTGAAACTGATAAGGGGGTAAAAACGGTTTTTACTTTCTTGGTGTCTCTCCCTAAAACAACATCCTCCTCTGATTCCTCAGCACACCCTCGTGTTTGTGTTACAGAGGCCAAACGGCTAAATCTTTCTCATATCTTTCTCTCATATTCCCCATTCAGCCAGATGTTCCTCATTCATTTTTCTCAGACACAGCTGCATGTGTAAATAATCCATGATTTCTCCCACTGTATGGGTGGATTGAGGCATATTGTGTGTCTGTTTAAGCAAGCAGTCTCCTCTTTTGCACCAGGGGTGTAGACCTGCTTTTGACTTTAGAGCAACGTCGTTAGTTTTTCATCGAGTCTGAGGGCAACAGAAAAGTCTGTCAAGATGACGAGGTCAATCGCTAACCACAGCCCTGGCAGCACTTTAGCACAGGTTATCTAACGCAAGCAGATGGATGACATCTTAGCTGAAAGTGCTGGGCTACTTGTTCCAGGTCAAGTCAGATTTCCTGCTGTTGCTAGTCCAGCAGAGTCTTGCCAGATCACCCCTCTTGTTTCAAGCCCCCAAAGCATCTCTTTCTTCTCTGTGGCAACCATCAACCACAGCGACCAAGAGAAAAACTGACAGCCGACCCGCCGAGGAGGTGTGCAGGCAAGTCGACCAGAACAATAACAAAACTGGAGTCAGAGGCAGAAAGGGGAAGAGGACAGACCCTAATAATGGCCAGGCCGTGGCTTGACATGCTATGAAAAGTGACAGTGGACGAGTCATCCATTATTTATAGCAGTGCAGAGCTGGGTTATTTATTTTTTCAGCAGCATGGGCAGCAAGGGATCATGGCACAAAACAAGCAGCCAGTCGTGGCCTATTCATGTGATTGTCAGCAGACAGCGAGGCAAGCCCAGTGGTGAAGAAAGCTGTGACTGTAGTTGTGGCCTCGTATGGACACTGCATCCAGGACAGGATTCACCTTGACTGCTGCTGACTCTGTCTCTGTCCCTCTCATTGTCTCTCTTTCATGTCATAGACATGTGGGGTCAGTGTCAACTGTGGGTTGCTCAAAACAGCGTGCTCGCTTACCTTTAACTTCCATTTTAATGGTACGATGAGGGTGTGAGTGCCGCTTCAATGCAGTTTTCAATGTTGGAAAATAATTCTATTCATCAGATTGTTATTCACCTAACTGCATTAACGCGTTGGCAGTTTAATGTGTTGGCAGCTCACTCAGTATTTTGTTTCATAACACTCCTCTTTTCCTCTATGTAAGGACTCATCGTGGAACACTCTCCAAATAATCATGAAGTGTTGATAGAGCCAACAATCAACTGACACATTCATCAGTGAATGGCAGAGTTGCTGATCTCAGTGTGAGACTGCAGCGGTGAAATCTATGTGTATGGATTAGCAGAAGTGTTCGATAGTTCCGTCCAGGGCCACTGGATCACTATCGTCTTAGATATTTATCGCGGCTGAGTGGAGCAGTGTGTGTCTGGACATGGCTTAGTACAGTAAAGATGCCACGGACGCCATCAGGGCTTTTCTGGCACACAGAAACGCGCCATGACATCAGGAACAGATGTTGCACATGGTGAGGCCCATCAAGGGACAACAACTCTGCATCAGTGCATGAATATTTCAGACAGCTTACTGCTGTACTTATCAGTGAAGACGCAGTCAGGCTGGCCAAGGACCCAGTCAGTCTGATCTTAAATTTCAGGGATGTTGTAATCACTTTATTGGAGAAGTGGATGAAAACACACACTAAACTGATGAAGTGCTGGCTTGCAGAAAGAAGGAGTCGCTTTTACTCTGAGGCATTTTTATGACATGATAACAAAACTGCTTTGATCTGGGCTCAAACCCTGGCAATTCTGTCAAAACTTTAGTCCTTATTTATCTGCTGTAACGTAGACTGCGGATCTTTCCCTATATCTGTAGAAACCGAGGTCAGCAGTCACATTCCTGTAATCCACACCCTTTTCTAAGCACAGCTTGAACCAGAAGCCTCAACCTCTCCTTGACCCCTGAGGAAAAGAATCCCTCAACCAGATCCCCGGAGAGACTTTCATTACAGACAAAAACAGAATCCATGGGTGGCCAGAGTCATATTCTGATATTAGGGCAGAGGACATGGATTTGATATGAGCCTGGAAATAGTCCTATAGACTGCAGAGTGAGCCTCGGGTCCATGTTGAGCTTTAATGGCCCTCCTCCTGCTCGTCAATCACACATAAAGAAAATGCTTAATTGCAAATTTCAAACCAGTGCAGTGGACTGACGTCATATTATTGGAATGGGAGAGAGGAGACAGGTTTTGAATTGCTCGCGAGCTGGGCAGATGGATACCACTGCCTCGCAAAGGTATATGTCCTTATGAGTTACGAGCTTGTAGCAGCATTTAGAGTTATGGTTGACACAGATCAGCTCAACATTCAATATCACAATTACAGTAAAAGCTGGTGTAATGTTTCTCATATGGATAGTAGCATAAACCTTCGAACCCTGAAGGAACCGAAACACTGCAATATGGACACACTACAGTATATAGAGCAGGATGTTAATCAGCAACAGAGTATATTTCATACCCCGAGACTCAATTAAGCAAAACTGATAAATGTGTGTTTTAACAGTAAAACGTGATTATTTTATATTCTCGTATGAATAGTTTTGTACAATCAGTATTTTCATTGAAAACTGTGTAGAGTTTTCCCAAAACATTGGAAGGTTTTGAAACAAAACAAAACTCACATTCCTCAGCTTCTATCTCATGCTATACCCAGTTTTTGACGGAGAAATGTCTTCTTTTCCTCTGGTAGTAATAATGAGGTTGATTTTATTCAGTCTGATACTCACAAACTAAACACGCGGTTTGTGTCAGCGCCAACACATTTTCCACCACTTGAACGCTCTCCACTCTCCGGCCAGACAAAAGCATTGTAATTTCTAAGGCACGGAAAGCCGTTTGCCATGACGGACGTCTCTCTTTTAATTGACCCCGGGTCAAATAGGGACTGAGATAATATTTTGTTAAATTATTCTCATTTCCCTGTGAATCACATTTCCATATATCTCCACTTCATGCCTTATTTATCACCTCCTTACAATTACCATGCAAACGATGTCTTAACTGTCACCCCTTTCTCCCTCTGAACAGTTTAGTAAATATCAAACCATATTTATTATTAATAAACCCACAGCTGAAAACACCCTTTTTATCTATAAATTATTCACACTCTGAAAAGCTTGGGGAGTATGTGTGCCCTCCATTTGATGCCACTGAGGCCAATATAATTAAGACTATTGGCTCAAACCGATGCTGATGCATGCATCATCTGCTTCGCCCTCATCTATCAGTCCATCTGTGCGAGCCATAGGAGATCATACATTTCAATCACAGCGTCAGGCCTGGTGACAGACTTTGCACAATGGATGTTGGTTTTATTATCACAGCACAACTGGTGAGGACACCCCGCTGTTTTACGGCTCACCCAAGCCCCTGCTCTCCAGTCACTCGCTGACGGTTTCACACGTGCGTACAACTGCCTGCAAACACACAAACACGCACACACTCATTCACACACACACACACACACACGCACACAAAGCTGTTTATGCTGGTATGACTGATGAATGATTTCTTGCGATTACTGTCTCGCACATTTTCGAGGACCCAACCCGAATTGCACTCGCACACGTAAAAACAAGTATCTATTTTTACACACAAACACACTTATGCAAACACACACGCATTTAGACACGCTCATTTGCCCATGTGCTCAGTCACACTAACCTGGGTTGGCTTCCCAGCTGTGCAAGCTGTTTCTTCCATCAACATGTGTTTACTGGCAGGGGACCCTTATGTTTGCATTACAGGGAGGCAATAAACAGGAAGGCCAACCCCAGGGTTTGAAAACTACTGTTTGGGGTGGGGTGGTTTGGGGGGAAACCCTCATGAGGGGTGAGCCCTAATCACTGTGTGGTTCAGGGTTTAATTAAATGCAGCGCGAAATGTCAAAAAAGAAAATACTCTTATTTTTGCGGGATGATGTTTTCTCCAATCCACATATGTCGAAAGTCCTTGGTGTCCAAGTCTGCAGACTTTGATGAATTTTTTACAGTCTTATGAAGCTCTAACCACCTGGATGAGGGCATATGCGAGTAGTGTTTGTGAGTCTTTGTGCATACGTGTGAGGGGGGAGGTGGTGGTGTTGGATGTGTTAACATTAAATTAAGTATTTGCTTGGTACAATATACAAGTGAAAGACTGATTAACCAGATGACTGCAAGGCCTATTATTTTGGTTAATCAATAGATCCTTGAATAACTAATGAACGACATCAAAGAACAAGCCTACAAACAGCCACAGGCAAGTGATAGACTGCAGTGTTTTTATCTCTTTATAGAAGCCTTAGCTTTTGTTGAAATATGATAATGATTCTGTTCTCTGCTGTTCATTTTAGGGCCCACAGTATGACAGTGAACAATAATTAACAGAACAAACTTAGATGAACTTACACGCTGATAACAACTGAAAAAAAAATTTATTAAATTCTGTTTGGGTTTTCAGGTAAAGCTGAGTAAACAAAAGTGGAGTTCATCAAAAAAGCGTTGACAGATTTCTGACCGACTAACTGATGAAGGGCTGAGGTTTGAGAGTCAAGTGAAGTGATCATTACATAATTTGACAAACATCTGTAGTTGATTCTGCACTAATGCTTACACAATGCTCATCTTGATTTCCTAATCTGTTGGGTATTGGGAAGCTGGGGTTGATTCGGGGAATAAAATTGACCCATGACTGACAAAAAGCAAGCGTTGCTCTGGAATGTTCCTGAGGAGAGGGAAGAGTTTGGTTTCAACAAAGCCAGTGATTGGAATTTTTATGATTTCTCTTAAACCACACCTAGAAATTTAGTGGGTGACATGCACAAAAGTTCTCTGCCTCCCAGGAAACAAGGCTTGTAACTCTTGTTTTGGGCCATAACTGTATACCATTATAGCCTTATATCAGTATCCACAAAATCTCAAATGTTTGTCGCCATTTCTTTGAATACGACCCCCTTTGAAAATCAGTAGGCTGGAGGGAAACCAAAAATAGGACAAGAAAAAACCCCTAACTATGATCAGGTATCTGCATTAAATGGAGATGACCACCAAGAAAATCCACAAAGACATGGACAGCACACCTGGTGACGACTCACCTTGCTAAAGAAGTGGGTTGGCTGAGCTTAAGCAGAAGAAGAAGAGATGATCCACAGTCAAGACATCCAAAATCGATCAAGTGGAGGCCATTCACTGCAGCGTGTCTGTCCAGTACATAGTGTAAACCATAGACGTCAGCTGGTTTCAGTCTCATGATTTTCGAAAGGCGTTACCTTCAAAGAAATAACATCAAACATTAGATTTTTTTGCAGACAGTGATATCAGGCTTTCTAGTATACAGTTATGCTCTAAAATGGGAGTTACAAACCTTCTTTCTGGGTGAGGCGAGAACTTTTTTGAAGTATCTTCATAAAATATTAGTTGAATTCATAGGGGAAAAAAATGTTAAATGTTACTTTTCTGACCACCTAATTGATGATTTTCTTTCTTTTGGGGGGGACAAGTGCTGCTATATATGACATAAAGCTTAATAATTTACAGTTATGCAGTTGCAAACCTTGTTTCTAGGTGAGGCCAAGAACTTTCTGAAGTACCCTTTTAAAAAACTACTTGAAGGACTTCTGTAAAATGTATTGACAGGTTTACTTTTCGAACCAGCTACGTGATGATTTTCTATCTTTTTTTGGGACAAGTGCTGAGATTTTAATTCTTGTGTAATTCTCACACATTTGATTTCCAAATCTGTTGGGTAGTGGGCAGCTGGTGATGATTCAGGGACTAAAATTGACCCACGATTGGCATAAGAGTAGAGTAAAACCAATTCTGAAATTTTTTATAATTTCTCTTAAACCTCACCTTGACATTTAATGGGCGAAACATGTGGAATGATTGCTTGAACTCACAAGACTTCAGATTCAAGTTTAAATCACAAAGCTGTAATTATGGTTCAGATTGAAATTTAGATGTAGATGGGTTGACATCTGGAAAATCAATGCATATATTAAGCTAGTTACCAGGAATGGTATCACTTTAGAATAATATTCCTGGAAATGATGGTTGATTTGCAGTACCTTTCAAAATAAAAAACTAATCCCCAGCAGTCTACATTTTGCTTCTAAACATGGACCATATTGCTTGTCTATCTTTATATCCTGCATTGTAACATAATTCAAGTCTCAGTTGACTCTAAAGCGCAGGCATTTAACTGGGAATTAGTGTTTTAAATGCCCTCCTCATGACGCCCCCCTTCAGCCAATCGGAGCCCCCTAGGGGTGGGGGCTACCGGGACCCCCTCCACCACCCTGTCAAGCATCTGAGGCAAAGGGGCTCCTCCGACTCAGTTGCAGCCAGATTTGGTGAACCCCACCATCACCAGATGACTGTTAGTGCGCATTTTCCAACTGGCAAGAGGGAGTGAGAAGTAAAACCGAGAGCGAGAGAGAGACACAGAGAGAGAGAGCGAGAGAACGACAGAGAGGAGGGAGTGATAGTGTGTTACAGCGTGGAAGTGAGAGGGGAAAGATAGTGCGAGACTTCCAGCGGAGCGGAGGAGGCGAGAGGCAACTTCACCGGAGGTTATCACTGCGCACTGCCGAGCGGAGGAGAGATCGCTTTCGAGCGCAGCATGCAGGTTAAAAGGCGGACTGTGGATGAAGCTGCCGATTGAAGAAGAAAAAAAAACGCCCGATTCACTAATGGACTGCTAGTGAGAGAGAAAGAGCGCAGTGACAGGCTGTGCCACAGTGGCAGGGAACGGACACTGGAGAAGAAGCTGATGCAGAGGGGAAAGTTACCAACTATGGAGATGTATTTCTAATTGAGAGTTTACACACTGTTCGGACTATTCAGAGTCATTTCTGTACACTGGATGCTTTTATAGACGAATCTCAACTGTCCGTCCGGTGATCCTGATCCTGGTACCGCGGTTGGACCATAACCAGCTCGGTCGGAGCAAGAATCTTTCCACGCAGACACAATCAGCAGCTAGAGCTACTAAAAATGTCATCGTTATACCTCATCTTCTGCCTTATGGTCACAGGTAAGACATGCTTCTTTTATTTTCTGTGTTTTTTGTTACCCTGTAGCATGCAGGTCTGCACTGATGGAGAGGATGGACCGCGCTCCGTACTGGCGCGCTGCGTCAAGCCAGTCAGTGCGCCGGTACAGTGGGGCAACCGATCTTGCTGCAATGCTACATCTCGCTGCCGTTAATTGCCGGTAAATGTTTAATTAGTTTTTGAAAGAGTGATTACATCAGGAGGTTTCTGTGTCTGCGAGCGAATCTTGAATGAATAATGCCACTGCGTAAATCGGGTTTGCCGTGATTTGTGTCCCTTGTACAAATCTCGGATCTCCGAGAGAGGCGATGTGTCTGTTTCAGTGGATGAGGTTGTGGCTTCAGGGCGCACGAAAGTTTAACTCGTGTGATTTTTACGCATCGGACTGCAGCGTCTTTCCATGCGCACAATACATTTCCTCGTGTTTTTTAACCGAGGACCGAACCCTGATAGTGGATATTTAAGCAGGTGAGGACAATTCAAGCTCCGTGCAGTGCTTTGCATCTATCCTCCTCCCTCCCGAAGTTAGTCAGACGTCCCCGCACTGATTTCCACGAAACAAAAACTGAATCAAAACGGGATTTCTATGGCTGATGTGGTTGGGAGTGAAGTTTTTTTCTGTTCGAGTCGCGCGTAAAACGGACACAAAGGTGGTCTGTTTCATGCATTTGTGATGGAGCAAAGCAGATAGAGAGTGTAGAGGGGGCAGAGAAAGGGTGAGACAGACAAATTGCGAGACAGAGAGAAAGCATTTGTTTTTCTGGAGACAGGCAGAGACATAAAGCACCTGTCTCCCCCCTCCTCACCCCTTCACCCCCTCTTATACACGCACACACACACACACACACACACACACTCAAACATCACAACCTCCTGCTGCTTTTTGTTTGCAGAATTGAGTTGCCCAGTTTGTTTATGAACCCTCATGGCAGAATTCATTCAAGCATCAATGTAAAATCAGACTCTGAGCTGCGTTTTAAGGTGAAATGACTCCAATTAATTGCATTTTCTTATTATTTAAGTAATCCTGTAACAGAATGAAGCTGAAAATAGATGTCATCTTCAGCATAAACATAATCACTGTAAACACGCAGGCTTTCTGAGCAGCTGGTACAATTTATTTCACTAATTTTGTGCTGCTCTTGCGACAAAAAAAGAAGCTTTCTGCAATTAACACTGAGCAACTGCTGACTTATCAGTGTTTGTCAGAGTCGATAAACTGGTATTAACACTTTGGGAGAAAATAATTAAATTTAAGAGGACGCACAACACCATCACACTGACACAGATCTCCTCTGGGCGGGACAACAGATAGAATAATGAAATCTAAATCTTTTTTTTTTTTTTTTTGGCTTTTTATATCCTCTGAGCCTTAACCCGGCACAGCGTTTGTAGTTTTCCTGACTGAATCACACAGTGAGCTCTCAGCAAATGGCAAAGCGTGCTTAATAGCCATTTGTTGTGCATACATCTTTACCTTCAAGCACTGGTTCCGCATGGTTTTGTCATTATTCAAAGCTCGGGGGAGGGATACGATACCCGTAAAAAAAAAAAAAAAAAAAAAAAAAACTCGGCTCCCTGACTGACTAGCAACAGCTGGATGAGAAGGAGCGGTAGCCAGACAGTGGCATATTTCCCCCCCGACCCCAACCCCACCACACACACACACACACAACTCCTCTCACTCCCTCTCACACACACACACACACACACACACACACACACACACACACAAATAATGAAAATGGTAACAGCTGCCCTAATTAGAACCTAAGAGACCCTAGACCTCATTTATTGTGTCAGTCTTAAACAGAACCACAGATGCTCAAATTTGGCTGCACTCATAAATATATTTGTAATATTCAAATTTGGCCACAACACACGGTTTCACTTTAAGAAATTCCGTGTATGGCATATTGCATACATTTGTATGTATGTAGTCTTGTACAACACAGATAATTTACTTTCTCAGATAGTCCCCTGGGCTCCCAGAGGAATTGGATTCCACACTGCATCAGTATTCTGAGTAATCTTCAGTGAGCTCTTCTTTGGAACCTTTTGCTTTGGGTCGCTTGCGTCTCATCGGGCCAAGTTCAAAGGCTGCGAGCTGAGATTACAAGTTTCTCTCCCTTCCTCTTAAGTCATGTCGCCACTCACGTCTCACTATAGTGTAAGGCTGTGGAAAATTTCCACCTTGCTTCTTCTCACAACTCTTTTGCCTGGTTGCAGAATGTGTGACTGAGGAACACGAGGACATGAGAGCGTATCTGCTTAATGGGCCTAAGGCAGATGGCAGACTTTCACCGAAGGCTAAAAGTCGAGCTCACATGCTTCATACAGACACAAACATAGAGCTGAAATTTAGCTGAGGAAGTGATAAACCCAGACTGCGCCCCTCTCCTTCCTTTCCATCCTTCCTTTCCCCATTACCAGAAATTTGTCTTTGACGCATGGAGCACATCTATGCTCGTGGACGCAGTGGCAACACGGCCCAAGAGGTTTGTTTTAGAGAACAGTGCATATTTTATGAACCTCCGCTCTTTGAATTCTTGTGGAGGGAGTTGAGGGCAGAGAGAAGCACAGTTTAAGATGAGGCTGAAGATGGAGGGAGGGGGAGTCTTGAGGAGGGGAAAAGACTTGGATGTGTCACCAGCGTCTTGATGATTAAGCAGACAAGCAGCAGGTAAACACGGAAGAAGACTGCTGAGCTTTGTTAACCTTTTCTCCATCTCTGTCACACAAACGCAATCACTCTATTTCTCTTCTCATATCATGTTCATTCCCTTTCTATGCCTCTATGATATTAAAAAAAAGAAAGATTGGAGATAAAGTCGGTAAGCTGCAGAAAGTTTGGAGGCAAGAACCCCAGCCAGCCGATGAGAAGTGTGAGATATGAGGTGCACAATAGTGCCGACGCAGCAGAATCCGAACACAGCTGAGTCGTGAACAGAAGTGTCTTGCATTATTTAGGAGACATAGTCATGGCAAAGATATAGATAATTTTGGGGGCCAGTTTGATTTCCTGTCTCTGTGAGCTCTGCGTAAGGGTTTTGCTGCAAGTGTTTTGTATTGAACACTGTCTCTGAATCTTCTGGATTCACTTGTGGCTACAACCAAATGTAAAGATCTCTGTATTTGTTCTTGCTATATCTTAATCTATACCAAAGACACGTATTTTAGTTCTTTTAAGCATTCTACCCGAAGAACTAGAGGTTAATGGTGGAATGGTTTCATATAGAGACTTTCACATTATTAGTTGTTGCAGACACACATGCAGGCGAACCAGCACTAATGAATGGCCAAGATCTTAAATTCCTGAAGGCGTGCCATGCAAACTTGGCATTGTCTTTCTGCCCTTCTTCATATCCTCTTATTCCCCCTTCCCGCACACACACTTGCAACATTTGCGGAAGGAGAAGCTGGAAGGAGAAAGGAAACAATGGCGCTTCATAATGTTGCTTGTCTCTAATCAGCTTTGCCATGCGGGTAAACACAGATAAAGAACTTGGCAGTGTGTCCTGAGGCTTTGTTATCAGCTGTTAGCAACTTAACTGGATGCACACGCTGGTATGGCTCAACGCAGGGAGCCACAGTAGCCAGGTAGCAAACTGTTGATGGCATGTGGCCTCTTCCAGTGTTATTTTTACCTCGGCACGCTCATCCTCTTTTTGTCTTCACCCTCTCCTTGTGTGGAGTGTCTGTCTCCGCACATCCTCACCTTGTCTTCCTTTGCGGCGGTCGGAGGATCCGGGGAGGAAATGACAGGGAATAAGGACAATGGAGGGCCGTGTCAGCTTCCTGCCATTGCCTAGAGTCTTCTTCTTCCCCCTCCTCAGGCTGTATCATCAGCATACAGACTGGTGGGGACAGCACAAATGTGTTTACTCTTTTATTCTTCTGTACAAACACAGTAATGGAGAGAGAAGAGAGAAAGTGTGGGATTAATTCTGTGCATGTCATTAAAACAGCCCCCCAAGGGAAACAGTCACATTTATACAGTCGCAGCTATTTTAAGAAAGACTTGTATTGCATTTATCTCCCCCCTAAAATGCAAGTGTCACTTCCCTCTAGAGAGATGTATCACCGTTTCAAAAGGACCCTAAGCCCAGAAACCAACATACAACAGACAAATCGCAGAAATACTCGACCACACATTCATTTTTATTTTCCAATCAATTCCTGCCCTGCAAGACAAGAATTTCATATCTCCTGCCGAGACACAGAAACCAACAGCAAATTGAAATTTATCTTCTGCGTTGCAGCAATATCTGTTCCTGTGTTATCTCCACCAGCCGTGTTCCTTAACCTCATATTAAACATGGCTCTATTGGAGAATCTATCTAGCAGCTGAAACGGGGGTCTGAGGGGGGAAAAAAAGAAAAGTTCCGTCAGGAATACCATCAGACAGCATTTATTTAAGATGCTGATTTATGTTACTCTGCTTTTTCCTCCACTTAGATGAAATTTGATTGTCAGTTGCACTTATTTGAATAGAGGAAGCACTCAGCAGGGTGCACTGAGGCTTTGTGGCATCTGCACATCATCCAGAAATGACTCACAAGGAGCTCACGGAAGCAGCACCCTTAACACACACACACACACACACACACACTCAGAGGTCAAGGGCACACACTGGGGCAGTGGATGATAAGCTGAGATGAGTGTTTGGCATCTTTAGGGCTGTGTGCTCTTTCTGTAGCAATTAGTCAAAGTCCAACTGTCTAATTAATGATGCTCCAGCTCTCAGGACATGTCATCTCCTTAACCAGCTAGGGGTGAAAAACACATTCAAGGAAACAAGAGATTGCCTGCCTGCTGCTCACTTTATTAGTGATGGAAACAGTGCATACCCTTTTGGGACTAAATATTCCAACTACTCGTTCCTTGATGTCCCCCCGCCCCCACCCCCACATTCTTCTTTTCATCTCTCCATCCTGTCAGTTCAAACTGCCTGGAACGCCAGGGCTAATATTGTGTTAGTGACTCAACCATTAACCAAAATAGCGGGTTGGCTGTGGCTCAGTCTCTTCCTCCTCAGCACAATGAAAGGCTGCTCTGTGTTGTTGTAAGAGGCTTTTTTTTTTTGAAGGGTTGAAGAGAAAGTGTAGCTTTATTTTTCAGAGGGGAATTTCAGACAGGGCTGAGAAACTCACCCCAGGAGGTCTGTGGGAGGCGGCAGCCAATTTGCTATCAGCTGAGGGATGTCAGTCAAAGCTTATTGATCGAGCTTTTAGCTGCGACTCCCTCAATGGCCAAACATGTTAATGTTATTGAGCTGTGTGGAGATGTGAGTAACAGCGAGGTGTGTGGGAGGTTGAGGTGGGTGGCGGTTGAACCAGTGAGGGTTGGTGGGGTATAAGGTGTGTCTCTCTGCTGCTGTCTGTTTGGACAAAGAAAGCTGATGCTAAGACAACAATGGACGCGGCATGAGAATTGAGGGGAGGGAGCGAGAGAAAAGAAAAAGAAGGCAGAGGGGTCAAAGGGATTTACTGCCAGGAGCCTAGCATTTCAGGTAATGGATATGCTTGTATTGGTGTAAACCAAACCTGCTGTTTTTTCTTCTAGCGCGGCAGAGGTGAAAAAAACAACAAAGGTGTAACTGACTGCAAGTCTGAGGGGGATTAATAGAAAGTTGATATTTCAGCACCTCGGGCTAAAACATAAGATCTCAAGCGTACACTTGGACACGCAGAAAGTGATCATGTGAGTGTGGAGCTGTGGATGTGTGAGGATGAGTAAACCGGGAAGCTTTTTCTGCTTCTGCCACATTCCTGTGAAGCTGCAGCAAAGAGGGCAAGAACACATGGCTAAGTGCTTCCCAAGCTGGCTGAGGTAAACCTAACACCTCTCCTGGAGGAAGCAGCCCAACCATTGTTCCAGCACATTGCACCCGTCTGACTGAGGCATCCTACTGCTGTGCAGATCCCAGGGGGCTAGAAAGAGAACGAAGCAGAGGAGGAGAGGGACTGATTGTTCCCTGCTCAGACTATCCACAGATGGGGCTATGGCACAGGATGCTTGCTGTTTGCTTTAGAAAGTCCCAGGCGTTTGCTTTGCAGTCATGGTGTATAGAAAGCTCTCGGGGATAGAGGAGAGGAGGGTACCTCAGGAGACAACAGCAGGGGAAGGGAAAGAGACAGTAGAAGAGAGCGAGAGAGGAAGAGAAAGGAAGGGATAGAAAAAGGACCTTGCTTAATATGATGTCAGTGTGAATATAGTGTCATTGCCAAGAAGGGAAGACAGATGATACAGCCATACAATGATAGGGTAGTTGGGCGAGAAAGTGCTCAAGTCCTCCCCTGTTTCCAAACAGAGACATATAGAGCTGGAGATAATGGAGAAGGGAGGGAGAGCGAAAAGAGTGAGTGAGGAAGAGAAAAGGGGAAGGGATGAGATGCAGGGAACCCGGGCTGCATCCATCATGTGGTTTGGTGCAGGAGCCATTTGTACCTATTGTTCTCCATAATTTGTTTTCTCAGAGCATGCAACGGGAGGGGTAAAGGGGAGACACAAAGCTACGGCAACCATTTATTTTTGCACTAATTACATAAGTGAGACAGAATAATTAGACGTATAGCTAAATAGACAATAGGCCGAGAGAGAGATGCACAAAGGGAGATAGACAGGGAGGTGTAGATGAAATTCAAATAGATGAGAGGCGCGGCCCTCTATTTCACATTCAAGAGTGCAAGGGAACATGTTAAAAGGAGTAAAGGGGATGGAGAAAGATGAAGGGAAAAGAAAATGGAGAGTAAAGGAGATGGGGCGATGGAAGGGATAAAAGATAAGAGGGAGGGAGAGAAAAGCCCTCTTCACAGACTGCACTTTGAGGTGCGGCCCAATGCTGCTGGAATAGTCACCTCATTTAATACACCTGCTCAGCGGGAGGAGGGAGACATATAAGGAGATGTTGTAAAGAAAAAGAGAAAAGGGCAAGAGTGAAGAGAGGGAAAGAGGAGACAGATCTCATCTCAGCTTCTTCAGATCAAAGGCAGAGAGTGGCTACAGAAAGCTGTTTGTTGTGGCTTGTTTGGGAGGGTCTCAGCCTGTGTGAGGTCATGAGTTCACCAGGTCTGCTATTTTCTTCAGGCGCTTCAACACAGCCGCATGCCAAAACCCTTCACAGGCTGCATGGTCCGGGACAATTTTCTAGAGAGAATTTGTCAGGTGGCGAAGCTGCAGGAAAGCAGACGGAGAAGTCGAAAGTTTGTTGAAACCGGCGCAGTTTTTTTGTCCTGAATACGCTTCATGTCCTGTGCATCTGCTCAGGTTCATGTGTGGGCGGTGCATGGGTGTGTTGAGTATGTCACCAGGCTTTTAGAACTATGCCACAGGGAACAGATAAATAGGTTCTTAATGAAGCCACTCAATCACAGGCCAGTTAAAACAGCTGACCAAAGATTGAGGGGCAGTCAGGCCTGATTGGAGGCCTATTGAAGAAGCGCTCGAGTCGTCACACTTTAGATTAACCATTCACTGCACCGTAGACGTCCGCCTAACCACCCTTCATTCTCTAAACAGTCCACTGACACACTATAGTGGCCGAAGTCAACTCCCTGATTGTTCTGGTGAGTTCTTTAAAAGCCAATTTAAACTCGGTCCTTTGTTTAACTCCCAAGGAACTCAGGCTGGGATGTATTGTATTGGCTGTGTATTTGTGTGTGTGTGAGAGGGCGAGAGAGTGTGTGCGCTTTTTTATGGCTTAGGCTTAAGTTTTGTGTGAGCTGTCTCTGAGCATGTGATGTTTTGTTAAAAAGAACTGGATGTATCTCAGAACTGGCACAGACTAGTTTTGTGGGTGAAAGAGAGGGTGCATGAGAGAAATCAATGGCCCAATTCAACCTATTACAGCCATGACTGTTGCTGTAATGGTGTGGAAATGGACAGTGGTCATGTGGATCCCTTTTATACCTCCAGGCTCGGATCGCAACTGAGGCTCTGATTCATTTCCTCCCAGCTTTGATTTTAAAAAAAAGTACTCTGAGGATTTCAAAGACTCTCACATGATGGTGACGGGGAGGAAGAGATCCTCCCGTTTTGTGAAGAAAACTTCTATTCTGCCAGGTTTGCCGAAGGACAAGCATAACACTGGGCTGCAATTTTCCTCAACAAATAATGACTCCTCTAGTCCTCTCTCCTTGCAGCCATTGCCTCTTTGATCCCAGGTAATGTGTTAACAAGCAATGGGTTCGTGGAATACCCATAACGTTAGTATGTGTATTCACACCGAGGTGTGAGAGTGTGTGTGTGTGTTTGGACATGTATGGCTTCATGGGAGAGTGTGTGTGTTTTCACACCAATTAATGAATTGCTTTATGTGCCTGCTGAGGTGACGATGGCCTGTCTCCAGTGGGGCTTTGCTTTTTTTTTTCCCCCCTTCTATGGTACCCTCAACCCACGATGGCCCCGGCCCTCTCTCACACTAACACGTTAATGAGACCGGTCTAATTAGTGCTTGTGGCTCCATACAGGGGACCCCAGAAACCACAGCACCACTGTGAGTCGGCCTAATCAGGAGACCACTCAAAAGACAGAGGACCCACTACTGCACCAGGGAGAAAGTTCATCATATAGAGAGACCTGCTTACACTCACACTCAAATCAGCGCGTCGGCTCATTGGGATGAGAGCATAAGGAGAGAAAAAAAATAAGGAGAGGAAAAAAAAGAGAAAGGAAGTGGTTGTATTTTCAGATTTGTGACCACAGAGGATCAGCCAGTCACTCCCTCCCATTTAGCTCCCTCCCTCCCTCCCTCCCGTGGGTAGTGCTCCTCCCGAGGGCAATGCAGAAAAATGATTTTGCTCTCCTTCATCCCTCTTCTTCACTCCAGATAATTCAATCTGTTTAATATCAAATGATATCTCCCAATTTTTCAGCCTATTTTAACCTTATCGCTCAAACAGCCACCTCTGGGGGATGAGCCATGTTATACCTTGTTAAAAAGAAGGGAAAAGAAAGAAAGGGAGAGGTAGCCCAGGAAAGAAGGATGGCAAATAGCTCTCCAAGGAGTGCTTTTAAAAGCCTCTGTTTGCCATTCTCATGGGCCATATGTGAAACAGTGGGCAAATAGATTCAAAGAGAGAGGAATAATAAAAGATGGAGAGGAGGGAGATAAAGGGAAGACAGCAACAATCTACAGAAAGGGAGGGGAGCGTAGGTGATGTGAGTTGTGGTACTTGAGGTCTGAGGCTCTAACTTGTGTCCCACAGCACTTAACATGCCCCTAGCCATCTCTCCTGGCAGTTAATTAGAATCCAATAAGGTTGCCGCCTGTTGGTCATTGTTCCTCCAGTGTGTTTACCCTTTCCAGAGGCTCCATTCGCTGCTTAATCTGCCGAGAAGCTGAATGTCAATAGGTCAGGCCAAGACTCCAGAGCCCTGAGAGAGAGGCAGAGACAGAGCAAAGGGGGAAGGAGAGAGGATCTGGGGGATGAAGGAAAGGGGTCATTTTTCCCTTTTTCCTCAATATTGCTCCCCGCCGCTCCATTCCCCGTTGTTGTCCCCCCTCCCCTCTTCTCGTCCTCTCGCATCTCCTCTCCTCTTCTTTTCTTCTCACTTCTAATCCGTCCTCTTGATTGTTCTAAGCTTCTTTCAGTCAGCCCCTGGGAGGGTGGGGGGGTTCTGGAGTCTGTTTTAATTAAGATTTAAAAGACGGCTCCCTCAAGAAGGGAGATTTAAGAGCAGGATGGACTAAGCAAAGTAAATGAGTGAAGGTAGGACAGATTGTAGAGAGAGCTCGACAAATATCAAGGAATCGGTATGAGGGGAAAGTTAAGAAGTTATTCTTTAACAGACATAGACATGCACGTCACACACACCTACACATTTGCACAAACACAGGCAGACATTCAGGCGTTTGAGCAGTGCCTAAGCCAAATAAGATTTTTTTTTCCATTTGTAATCACGCGGCACAATCTATATAGATTGATCTCAACTTCCTGTGATTCATACCATATCCTGCGAGGGTGATATGGGATCAGTGGTACCCAGCAGGCAAGCTGAGGGAGTTATCTCCACACTCTGTCTAATGATCGATCATCTCACCAGATGGGCTTAAGAGCCTGCAACGCTTCACTTGTTTATCAGAGCCCCAAACCTGAGGGCTCTCGGTAGATGTGACCTGCAAAGAAAGTCTTGTTTTGCAGACAGACAGATATAATGCATGAAAGAGGGGGAAGAGCTCAAGAGACGTGCTTGAAAAGCTCAAAGTTGGCTTTTATTTTCTTTGTAGTTTGACCAGACATGTGGATAAAAGCTAAGCTCATTTTCCTTTATAATGTGGCTCTATGTGGGAGGCAGTGTGGCTGTAGTGGAGTTATTGCACCGCGACAAAAGAAGATTTAACTGTAGAAGTTTGGCCACTAAAGATACAGACACTGTCACCTTCCAGCATTGCCTTGCTTTAACATCTATGTTGCATGTGTCACTGCAGGCCAAGAAAAGGCGTGTGCTCACGCATTTTGGTAAAACAGTCACATAGCACACATCTGCCCCTACTGCAAACCTCACATTCTTCATCCAGGCTAAAACCACCATAGAAAACACACCCCAAAACAAAGCGCACAATGAAGTGTTTAAGTTAATCAAACCACAGACTCTGCTGCAGCCGGTGAAGGTGTTAAAGGCCAGGCAAGGGTCAAGAGCCCAACCCATGGCATTCTCCGCTGCGATACATCCCAACACACAGCCACCATATGTCCAGGGTTTCACAGTCAATGAGCCAACCCACCCAGTGTGACAAAGACCTATTCACACCCAGTTGACTCTGAGGAAATCTGCAATGCCACGGTATGATTGGGACAGAATGCAGCACTAGTCCAGTCAGTGGGGCCGCTGGGGAAAAACAATAGAGTAGAATGAGGCAGAGAAATAAAAGAAGTGTTAAGAAAAAGGCTAGGTAGACAAAGAACTTTATACAGCACTTTGAGAGGATAAACGTAAGCATGATCTTGCCCTCAGCTTGCTACAGCTCCATCGCTTGCCTCCATCAAAGCCCCTTGAGACTCTCCCGGCACACTCTGCCTCCGTCACTCACAACTCTCTTAATAAGGCCAGCAGTAAACGGCAGGAAAAATATACAGGGATGAAAGATCCTTCTCTCATGTTCTTGCTTTGAGGATGTGTTTCCGGGTGTCAGGGGAAGGTTGGAAAATGCAGCTTTATAGAGTAATGCTGTATTTTAATAGAAACAATAAACCCATCTGCCTATAAAATAATATTTTGTGTCCCATATCCTGTTGTGTAGCAGCTCTGGGGAGTTTTGGCAGGCGTGAAAAAAAAGAAAAAAACGGCACCTCAACTAAGCTAAAGGTATAGAAGAAGCCCATGCCAAAGAATAAAGTGTGCCGAGATCCTGGGGGAGTGATAGATCACACATATATTCTTTCACCGCAGCGATTAATATCTAGGAAAAAAAGGTCAAACTTGACTTGAAACGGTCCAGTATATCACAGTTACATTTGGAGGCTGCATTTCATACATCAATCCCTGCTGTGATGTCTCATCAGCCTGGTCACACCGGAGAGACCCACACTGCAGATTATCAAAGATTGATGGGGTGTCCTAGTTAAAGACAGGGGAGGAGAGATGACTGGTTAGTGAAGGGAACTCTGTGTTACCCTCAGCCCTTTCAGAGGTGTTGATTGTGGATTCCTGTGGCCTTTTACAGCCAAACATATCACCACATCTGGTAAATGTTATGCCAGACTTCACTACTCCTGAAAACCTGACCCCAGTAATCTACAGGTTATTTGCAACGGCAGCACTTTGAGGTGTTCGCTCACGACGCCGCCGGCTCACTCAGGAAGCTCAAGACAAGGAGCGAACCTTCCATCTCCTCCCATCCCACCGTCTTTCTCTTCCTCTTCTGTACCAGAAGACAAAACAAACTGACAGAACAAACAGGCAGATTATCCTAAATCCTTTTTTCTCTAACACACAGCCTAACCATCTCTTATATCCACTGTTCCCTGTCATCCTACCCATTTCTTGTTCAGAGTGCTTGCTTAATAATTAATTGATTAATTAGTTCGCTCATTAATCATTTATTCATTAATCATGGCCTGATTTTTCTAGAGGAAGCGGTGCAATCTGAAAAAACCCCTGACTTCACATTTCACTCTAATTATGCTCCTTTACTAATCAACGCTTAAGAAATGGAGTTTCAGGAAATTAGTTTTCCCCTTCCATTCTTTTTCTCAGCACAAAGCAGGATGTATTGAGGTCGGCAGGTAACATTTTTCCCTCCCTTTCTTGTGTTCTAGAAGCTCTTAGTCATCAGTAATTTTAAAAGAATGTTTCAACTTACAGGCAATCCGATGAGTGGAATATAAATTTGATGTTAAATTAAAACTTGCATTTCCGCACCCCTAGATGGAAAAGAGCACAAATTCTGGTCAGACTAACCACAGACATTGATGAATAAGTGGCAATTTGAAGGCTGTTTGTAAGAACAGAGAGGTGGCAGCATTGTGAATCACATACTTATTGTTTTCACTGGATCCATGGCTCTCCTGGGACTGAAGGTAATTTGTTTAATCGCCAGGAGTTATGCTCTCTGGATGGAGAGATGGGAAGATAGGACAGTCCAGAAATATGCTCTTTAATGTGGGCTGAGCATGAGAAGGAGAGCGAAGAGAAACATTTTAAACAGGTTTAATTAGGAGTGTTTGCGCGCCTTTGTGTTCCTGTTGGATGCAGAGTTCACAACACAGCTCAGCTGCTTTCTCTGAAGAGGCTCTTGTCAGCTGCTGACAAAAAAGAATTATGCATCAAATTAAAAAGAGCTCCAGTGAAATGGAGGCAAGTCGGGCATTAACCTCTAAGCTTCAAAAAGCACACATATTAAGCAACACTAATGAGACTCTCATTGAGCTAGTTGTGTTTTATATTCAAACACACACAAAGCGCAGCTTTGACTTCAATGTGCCATCGCTGCTTCTGAATGAGGTTGTCTCTCTTATTCATCTCACCAGCAGCAAACACTGCAGAAGTGAACAATAGCGTAGATGGCCCTTTTACTCTAATGAGATGCATACATTTACAGCATTACCACCCTCATTAAAAAATAATAATAATAAAGGAGAAAAAAAAGTATTAATTATGAAACGCACTACTTCCTATCGTGGAGAGCCAAGGGGGTCTCCGCTGGGCTCAATTAGGAAGAGCAGGCCGCAAATCCCTTGACTAAATTAATTGATACCCCAGAGCATTAAGCCCAGAGTCCCAGTACAGAATCTATGTAGAGAATTCCTTTGTTTTCATTTCCACAGCCTTTTAGAAAAAGCAAGAGATGGAGGCAATTTTAACATTATCTCCTCATTGTTTTATGGATTTTTAATCTATCATTTATTAATATATTTATTTGTTTTGCTTACTTGTTGTGTCTGCAGCTGGGAATGATTATTCTTTTTTTCCATTCCTGCCCGTCTTTGAGCTGCTGCGTTTCTGCCACATGTCACGTACCATAGTTGTTTCATCCACCATGTCAGCTGTTATGAACACACTAAAGCAGGGCTTTTGCAAACAGCGCAAGAAGTTAATGATTTAAAAGCACAGTAAATTATACTGAAAGCCCTTCCATCCAAACACTGGTGAAAGAGGGGGTGGGAGCCAGAGAAGGGAAATTGGGATACAGAGACAGAAAGAGAAGCAAAAACCAAAAAAAAAAAAGAGGGAGGACAGAAAAGGGCTGGAACTGTGACATAGATCCAGCCAGCAGCTGTCTTGCAGTGAAAACACCAGGGGGTAAGCAGGAACGAAATGACAAGACTAGCTCAATCAACATCTTGTCAACACTGCTAGCTGATGTGTACAGACAATTTCATACCACCACCACTGACTCCCTCCCCTTTTCTCTCTTTTTTTAATATGGCTTTTTATTTCCTGTCCTCCTGCCAGCCAGCCAGTCACTTGCTATCTGTCTGCACCGGAGTCAGCTCTCAGCTCTTTGGCTCTTGGCTTTCAGAGTAGGGGGTGGAGGGGGGACTGTTTAAAAGCTGTGCTAGAATTATACTCAGAGAGATGCTTCTGCCCACTAGAAACCCTAAAGATATGGGACTGTGACACTGAGTGTGCATCTGTGTGTGCATGAGAGTGGCGAGTGTGAGGAGACGGTATAAGAATGAGTGTATTTATGGCACATTGTTGGGCAGTGCAGCACACTAACCATTCACTCACACACTGACTATGTCACATCAGCACTCTTGGTCCTCCCCCCCCTCTTCCATCCACATAGCCAGCCAGCCTCCTCCTCCTTTTTTCTCTCACTACTTCCTCTCCTTGTATGCATACCACTCTATTACACTATCCACTGCATCTGTTGTAGCAGCTACCCAGGGAGAAACTCTGCCGCTGCTCGCCCATGCGATCAGCCTCGCTGCTGCCCTGATGTGTGCAGCGCCCTATTCCAGCAGGGAAAAAACCTCGTGGTGACAGCCTTGGAGACAGACTGATTACAGCATTCCATCAATCCCCTCTCAGGCTCGCTCCTTTGCAATTGGGAGCTGACAGGAGACTACTTTTTCCATTTTTACCTTACCTCAGTTTTTCTGGTCTTTCTAACATATAGTGTTTTTTTTCTCCTGTTGTTCCCCACTACCCTGCTTTTCTTGAGTGTTGTGTTGACAAGCTGACACAAACCCCTGTGATTTTCACAACAGGGATGCAGAGAGCGAGAGAAAAGGGACAGGGGATACAGGAGGGAGAAGGGAAGAGATGGGGAGAGAAAGTGCAAGGGAGAGTCTGGCAGGAGATGACAGCTGACACAGTGTCTGGAAAAGCAGAGTGAAGGCAGAAAGAGGCATGCAGAAAGCAAATCAACAATTAGTAACACCTTATATAACTCTCAAGGGGGGCCTGCTAGGCATTGATTTCAGGGATCACGGCTCACTGAGTGCAGACGTACGAGTGATAAGCAGAGGAATGAGAGGATGGATTGTAGATGGATGCAGGAATGGAGAGAGAGGATGCCCTGGGTGGGGGGTATCGGCAGAGCAGCAGGAAGGAGGAGGTGTGGGCAGGGGGGGAGGCTGGGTGGATGAGCGGGTCCACTCCCTAAAGAGGGTCTAAGTCTGAGCCAAGATTTTCACAATGGAATAAAGGCTGAAAGGGGAGGCTAGGAGGATTAAACTCTGGCAAAACAGCTCTTAAAAAGCTGTTAGACTGCAATTTGGGCACAAAAACGCAGAATGGGAGAAAAGATAGTGAGAGTGGGTGGGTGGGAGTGCAGCTGAAATGCAACGTGGGAGGGAAAAGGGTTGAAGAGAGCCGGGGCTGCATTAAGGTACGAGACCATCTGCAGAGAAACAAGTCGGGGCTGTTTGCAACGGTCCGAGTCAAAAAGAAAAACACGAGAGGTGCTCACACATGTAGCGCATATGTTGGGTGTCACACTGCCACAAGCCGGTGGGTGGTATCTGCTGCTAGCCCCCTTCAAGCCTCTCAGAAGTTCTGTAGGAGTCATGGTAATGAGCTTAGTAGCCAGATCAAACATGAGATGGGTGCAGTGGTCTCCTGTGGGACTCTGGTTCAGCTACTACTCAGCACTACTGTCTGTTTGCACGCACATACGCAAGCACACACACAGGAAAAGGAAGACAAAAGAGCCTGACTCAAAACAAAGGGATAATAATTCCATACAGAGAGAAATGGAGCTCCCATTTTCCAGCCCGATTTAGAAGCCTTATCTAGACAAGGCACAATGGATGGCATTTGGGGAAAGGGGTTGTTTATTCCAAGCTTGACACTTTTGTTTGCCAATTGCCTTGTTTTTTGTACTGTTTTCCTCCTCATTTTCTACTCTCAAGCTCTTATTGTGGAAAACTCACACCAGCAGGCCTTTTTTTTTTTTTTTTTTTTTTTTTTTTAACCACTGGGGCAAACATGCAAGTAGATATCTGGTGCTATTTTTTAACATTTTGAATTATTACTGCACGGAGGCAAATCGTCCAGTCAAGTTGAGAGCACTTATATTTATAGACCCCACAGGACTGGCTGTTGCACTCTTCGCACTAGATGGGAATGAGGACATGGAATAAAATCAGGACTAAAATAGGGACTCTTTGCGAACACGCTCCTTTCAACAACATATGCGCTTGAGTGTCATTGTAAAACATGGGAAAATGAACAGAGTGCAGGGTTTTGATGTTATTTTACGTTTTATTCGAAGGACTTGACTTGCTGGGTTAAACTGACTTACAGCCTCAGATGGAGTTTTTTTTTTTCCCGTCAGATTGTGTAGCTGATTATGACTGTGCTGGAGACTTGGTAGCAAATGCACTGTGTGTGTTAGACCCACATTTTATCTAAAGGTCATCTGCAGTGCCATTATCTTTCTCAGTCTTTAGCATCATGGCCAGTGCTTACACATATACATTTTCAGCACACACACACACGCACATGGAATGACTGCCTCAATCTATTTCTATCAAGGCAGATGTCGAGCGGTGGACGGATCATTGCTGACATCTGTCCATCTCTTCCTGATCCTTCCTGATGTGGATGTATCCCTATCAGTTCAGATGGAAGGAGAGAGAGAGAGTGCAGGCAGCACCAGGGTCAACGTAAAAGCTCTTTAATAGGTTGCGTCCACATCCGGCAGGCTGGTTTTTTTTTTTTTTTTGCACTTAACTCCAATCATGTGACAGAAACAGCAAAGTCAGTGTGTCAAAGTAACTGCTAAATGTGCCCTCCAGTGCATGACAAGTTGCTCTCCCTATTAACACTGTCCCATCTTCCACACTCATTCACACATTCAGATGCACCCACAGACACAAACATACATGCGTGCACATTTTCAGACAGGCGAGCTCACACCAAACTCACACAGTCAGGCAGAAATGCATGCACACACACACATAAAAACTTAGCCCCATGTGCATCCAGCGGTGTGAAATGATATTCCATTTTGAGAAATCCGGATTAAAATGTATCAGGCCAAATGTGTTTTGACCTTGTTACTGGGGGATGGAAAGCCACACACTCCAGCAAGGTAAGAAATGTGCATTTTTTTTTGCAACGTGGACTGGCAAAACTAAATTTTAACTGCATTTAATAGAACATTAAGCACATCACACGTGGTACGACTAATCTTCTCTGCACATATTTACCTGCACAGTATTCAAGACAACACTGTAAATAATAAAAAAAAAACTCACATCCACTGCAGCAATGTTGGAATTTCATGGGGATTGAAGTCTTTCTTTTTGAATGCGATTCAACTGCAGCCAATTCGCCTCATTTTTAGTCAGGCGAAAAACACTGAAAAACTACATTTGTGTACATGCATGTGTGTACGTGACACGGCAGCGCACCGAGAAACGAGCCTCTTCACACCCACAGCTCCCTACTTCTTCTGACTGCTTCTCCTCCACTTCTGCTTTGTCTGGTTCCGTTACTCCCTCTCTCCCCGTCAGAAATGTATTCATGTAATTAAGCTGCTAATACACCGTCAAAGAATTGTCTAATTCAGCAAGGAGGAATTAAAGGAATCTGGCATGAGTCATTAGCCAGTCGAGATGTTCTGTTGAGCGTTTTCAATAAGGGATCTGGAGAGCAATGAATCACTCATATGGTGTGAAGACATTCTCTACAGCACATGCTCTCTGTATTTTATATTTGTACGGCTGCATGTATACGTGTGAGCATGCGTTGCGTTAATTGCCATATGCAAGCATGAGAAATTGTATGTGGGTGAGGTAAAGAGAAACAATTCAATGCATGTAATCCATCTAAACAATCAACCAATGAATTATTACTCATTGTAAATATTTAGATACTCTGGGCAAGATACTTAATTGCAATCAATGTTTGTACTGTTGCAAGTACAAAGAGGAAAATCCCCAACCCACTCGGCAAAGGGGAGGAATATGGGAACGCTCAATAGCTCATAAAGGCAGAATATTAGGGACAGACAAGCAGACTGTTAAAGCAGCATTTTTGACGGTATGACGGGAAAATGCCAGCCTTCGCTAAATGCCTAATAGCCTGAGCTCCAAGACGTTTCACTTCTCATTGACGCTCTCAAATTGGCCTCTTTTGATCCACAGCGCGTGACACACATACAGTCTACCTGTTTGCGCCCACTGCTCAGTCTGGCTTCTGAAAACCCATTTGGTAAAATGATGTAGCTGGAGACAACATTGGGGAGCTAACATGCATTGTTCTCTGATCTTGTTCTTTTTTCCCCCCTCTCTCCCTGCTCAACTATCTATTAATGCCCCAGATGGAGACTAAGAGACAATGGGCGCATGTGAAAAAATGGGGCTTTGAGGCGGTTGTTGAGAATCCGCAACGGTCTTGAGTTTGTGGAGAACTCACGTTCCTGATGAGCTCACGGTTTGGCGGCTTTAATTGTGCTGTTGGGTGACAGAGGCGGGAGGGTGCAAAAAGGGGTGAGGGGAAGGCGAGGGGTAAGGTTCAGTCCACGGTGCACCCTGAGATGAAGTGGGTAATTGAGTGCGGAATAAACACTGCCAACAACCTCGGAAGCCCCCTTTTCAGCAAACTCGAGAGAATGGAGTGAGAAAGAAGAGGGGGAAGAGAAAAGGGGTGAGAGAGGGAGAGAGAGAAAATCCCAGCTACCCTCTGGGGGGAAAAGCTGCTATTGAAAAGCTATTAAACTTGCATTTAGCAGGATTGATTGGAAATGAAGAGGCCTATTAAAAGAGAGGGACAAGGGGACAATAGCGCGTCTCTGGCCGCCGTATGTTGCCCTCCTTTCAGTGGCTTTCTTTGCCGTGGGTTCGGGGGGGCAACCCTGTCTGTTTAAGCGCTCCCACCAAGAGAAGCAGTTCGGGGGGGGGGGGGCTTAGCACTGCCTGAATAGAACCCTCTTTATCTTCCTCTGTCCCCCTTCCCTTCCATTCTCCACTGAGCAACAAAGAAAGAAAGACGGAGAATGAGGGGAAGGTTTTTTAAGTCCTCTTCCCCAACTCTGCACAGACACCCTACTGAGATAACCAACCAACCAGCCTCCCTCCCTCACCTCCTACCTTCCCCTACGGATTAGTTACCTCTGGAGTGTTGCCATCTTCCCCTTGCCAATAGGGTTTGTAATACTCAATCTTTAGCATAGTGGCACAAACAGTTGGGAGCTGGGAATCCGTATTCACACTGTGTTGCTGCATGTGTGTGAAGGCGAGCCAGCCAATCGGAGGAGAGAATGCGTGCCGTACTTAAACACAGCAGCGAAGCGGCAGGCAGGTGTCTCCGCTGACTTTCAGCAGGCTCAAACGGATGGGTCCCCCGGGAACTTTAATGGAGTTTTGATTGTTTAACATCCATTTTTACAAAAAGCACAGAGTGGCAGATTTTTCTCCCTCTCTAGAAGTGTGTTTGCTTCATGTCACTGAGCATATAACCATATGGTCTTGGGAAAGAGTTAAATAAGTTATGATGCGCAGCTGACTCTTCCTCTTAGAAGCCCCATTTGCGGGGGGGGGGAAAGAAAAAAAATAATATTTTCACTCATGTCAGCCTCGTCTCAGTAAGTGCCCTGAAAACAACAGCCGACCAGTTCATTGGAGCCTAATTTTTTTCACACCTCTTACAGTTCACTTTTCTCGTTCTCTGCTGGCGCTGCAGAAACATGCTGCCGTTACATTCTGAGAAACACCATTAACAGCACTATGGGCACCTCTATATTTTATGGCTATTTAGTGAATATTAAAGTGAACTGATCAGAGATGTGATGCTCACGTTGTCCTTTTTCTTGTTTTTCTCAGCAGCCACCCAAGCGGCCTACTTCTCCCAGCAGCCCCAGGACCAAGTGGTCGTATCCGGTCAGTCGGTGACTCTACCGTGTGTCATTGTGGGCTACAGAGGAATGGTACAGTGGACCAAAGATGGCCTGGCACTGGGTGGAGAGAGAGACCTACCAGGTCCTGCCACTGACCTCTTTGTTTCATTCTGTCTGTCTGTCCGTCTCACCCTTTTTCTACTGCCCTCTCTTTGTTTATTGCCCTCTCTGTCTCTGTCTGTCTCATTGCGATCAATGCCAGGTCTCATTAGAAATCAAGTCTCTCTCTGTCAACCGTTGGGGTTTTACACAAATGAATGGTGAGAGAACAATGTACTGCAGACAGGTCGGCTCCTGCTGCACACACCGAACTTTAATTTGTTGGTTAGCATTTTAAGAGTCTTGTAGGAAGGTGGATAATCAATTGGCTTTTGTCACGCGCTGACATTTAAATGTGTGGCAGACTAGAGAGAAGGTGGAGAGGCTTCCTCTTGACCTTAGCCACCCCATCTTTATTGTGTCTGTGTTTAAAGGACATTCTCCTTATGCAGCAGCCGCCTCACGTGTTGCATTTTCGAGTCTCACGCTCCTCTGCTAACACAATGGCTCAGTGCCTGGCTCTGTGAGGTGCTGCTCGCTTTCATTTAGTGTCTTAAAGAGCCTCGCCACGTTCCTTTCCGCCTTTGTTCGGGCCACAAGTCTGTTCATTTTATTGTCCTTTCATTATGTGTTTGTTGTTGGTTGGTTTTGTTTGTCTCTGACTCTATTCTCTGTGCTGGCTTCATGCAGGCTGGACGCGCTATTCCTTAATGGGCGACCCGCTATCAGGCGAGCACAGCTTGCTGATCGATTCAGCAGAGTTGGCGGACGACGCGGTGTATGAGTGTCAGGCTACACAGGCGGCGCTGCGCTCCCACCGTGCCAAGCTCACTGTACTAGGTAAGATACACAGCTCACGCATGATCCTCACAGCTGGCCAAGGCCTGCAGGCTGGCAGAGCTTGGGAAAAATCAGGGGAGTGTCTTCATCACAAAACCCCAAAAAACATGCGGACAAATAAGCTAGTAACACATGTGGAACACTCAAAATAATCATATTCAAATCACACTGTGGACGAAAAATACATTCAAATACACTCGTGATTTGCAATTCATAGAGTAATTTCTTATCGGTACTCATAGATAACCATGTTGTAAATCTAGTTTTCTGGTGAAAAACATGTCTTGAAAGCATAATTCACACCAAGCAAGGCTCAGCCGCGATATTCAGCAAGGGGAAAAAAAGAAAAAGGAAAGGCCTGTACTCTGAGTAGTGATAATCAAGACTGTGGACGTCTAGAATAATGTGATAGCTGCAGTCACAAATGACTTGCGTAGCCGCCTGAAAGTCAGGGTCTGCACAGTTAGCACATTTTACAGTGAGCCACAACATTTGTCAACCGCAAGGCGGATTTTACATTAACGTGATGTGAGTGATCTACTTCTTCACACAGACGTTTCAGAGGTGGGGGGGTTGGTGAGGAGGCGAGGAGGAATGCCAGGTCTTGTGGGAATCGGAATCGACAAAGCACTGCTGGCATCTGGTGGCATGCAAAGGAATATCACTCTTTTAATTAGTCCTGTCAGTTGTGCCTAAATTGCCCTGCAAGCAAATATTCAGAAAGAAGGGAAAACTCAGAGGGAACAATTACACAGACCTGTTGCTGCAGCTTACACCACGACATAATGCAAACCTTTTACCTCTGAGCCTGCTGTCCTTGAATCCATCTGTTGCTGTTAAGGTGTGCATTTCGAGTTCATTGAAACAGGGTGATAAGATAGGGTTGCCATGGCGAGGCAAGCAGATTGAGATCATCACTGTTATGCTGGAACATTTCTACTAAATGCACAGCTTCAGAGAGCTCACCCAAGCTCATCTGCCCACCTTTCTGCGTCCAGCGTCCCTGTCAAAACCTCGCAGAGCAGCACAAAGCAGTGCAGCCAGCGCATACCCACGCACAGCCATAAAACTGCATACGTGGAGGCAGCCATGAAAGTTTATAAAACTGCCGCTTCTACATTAAATGCTCTCCCAAAGACCAAGCCGGGGTGGTTCATGAACATTATATGCTTTTCATAAACATCTAAATGAAATCAGGTGCACTGCTCAGGAGCCTGCGGTTTATGGTTTTGTGTGGACATTAAAGAGGTAGGGGGGGGGCTGTTGCTGTGAATGTGTATGCATATGTCTGCATGTGTGTGTCTGTGTAAATCAATGTGGCCAGATGAGACCAAAGCAATCCTGTGCAGTCAAAAGAGTCAACGGTGGGAGTGCAGTCAGGGGAATCGGCATGGAAATTAAAATCACCTAGCACTCGGATTCCATTAGTGTCCGTGCCGCGGCAGCGGAAGGACCTCTGACAATTCAGATACACACAGTGAAATTGGTTCGGTGGAGGGTGCGAGAAAGGCCAGCACAAACCCCATGTTTACGCCTTCTCTTATTGGTTGGGGAGATAGACGCCTTCATCAGGGGTGGCGCGCTTGGCTTGCCAGTGGTGCGTGCGAAACCATGCAAATAAATGAACAAATAAGCAATTCAGTTGAAACATCACTCTGCAACAGTAAGAGCAAATAGAGCAATAATGCCAGTCCCAAGAAAGGAAATAAATAAGGTTGAATGTGTTTCTTTTTTTCTCCACATGACAACTGTTCATGGTCTTTTCTCCTGTCTGAAACTACACCTTGTTAAACACACACTTGGCAATAAGAAGGTATTGTTATATATAGTGATGCTGAGATAAGAGCAAGAACAAGCTCAGTATCAGTATTACTTCTCCATGGCTCTGTAGCCGCCTGGAGCTGTAATGAGTCTTTTTGTTTTGAGTGGTATGTTTGTTCTGCTTTACAGTTCCTCCTTCTGACCCTGTGGTGGAAGGCGGCCCTGTTGTACGTCTTAAGGCCCACACACCACACAACCTCACCTGCAGAGCCTCGGGAGCCAAACCTGCTGCTGAGATCACCTGGTACAGAGATGGAGAGGTCATGGAGACTGCAATTTATTCCAAGGTACACTGAGAACAGATCTATGCCCGGCATTATCGTTCAATCACTAACACCCACATGATATTACAAAATGCAACAGCGGGCAGAAATAAATGCAAAGCTATTCAAAACAGAAATATCTTCTCTTAGGGTATAATACTTCTCTCATATTCTTCCATTTCTCTTTTTATTTTTCTCATCTTTCCTCCATGGTATCTCACTTTTTTTCCCCTATCGCCACCCTTCTCTCGCAAGATTTGTTCTCTCACTCTCTGCAGTCCCCCTCCCATTTCCACTCATGCCTGACCCCCTCCTCCCATCCCACCTTCTCCTCCCCTACACCCCCCCTCCACCTCCACCACCACCATCCCCCTTTGCTCGCTAATGCAGCGACACTACAGCATAACTGGAGCATGCCAAAGCTCAGACAGGCATGAGTGTTTCATACAGTAGAGTTTCTGCAGAGAAGAAATCACCCACAACAATGTAGAAACACAATGGGGATGCGCCGGAGCGTAAGCCAGCTGCGGCTGGGAAAGTGTCACATTTTTCATGCTCTCTGACCACGCTAAACGACGCTAAACGCCACATTTAAGGAGGCGAGAGCCTGCACTGAGAAGGGAGGGAACAGGATTGGAGGGGAGCGCGAAGAGAGGATGTGAGATGTGAGGAATGTGGAGGAAAGGAGGAGCAGAGGAGATGGAGGGAGGGAATGAACACAGAGTTAACTGGCGCTATAGCTATGTGAAAAGCCAAGAAAATGTAAGAAGTGAGGCTCTGGGTAGGCAGTGCTTTGTCCGAGAGAGAGAGGGGGTGGTGACAGGGAGAGATGTGATTTGATCTAGCATAAAAATGCGTTTTGTGTGTCTGGCTGAGGAAGTGAAAGACCTGCTCCATTGATTTGGCCATCCAGGGAAAAGGTTTCAGCTCACCCTTGCTCTTTTCCAAAGATGTGTGACACTTCTTACTCACTGTCACCACTCCCAAAAAAAAGACACACAGGCGCCTTGGCTATCACTTTTTTTTAATATTTTCTTCCCTGTGTATGTGCGTATGAGTAAGAGAGGCAGAAAGTGAGAGAGCAGTGAGCCATATCCTCAGAATCTACACCTTTCCTCACTTAGGCGTATTGATTTCTGTGAGCAGTAAATAGATTTAAAAGATGATGACAAACAAGGAGCGCTGACGGGGAACACTCTCAGAAATGTGGGAACAGCACAATATCCCCTGCTGCATCATAAAATATATGAGTTAACTGCCATGGCAGAAAAGAGGATGGCGATATTAATGCTTCACACGTGAAAAAAAACTAAGACCTGCAGTGTCACAGAGATATTTCTAAGTGGTGCAGGTCAAAAATGGCAAGTGGCTTGTTTTGTGTGAGCTGATTTAAAGTTCTATGTTGTTGTCCACCTTTTGCAGTCACTAATGGAGGATGGGAAGAGGGAGACGGCTGTCAGTATGCTTCCAATCGTCCCGGAGGACAGTGATTCTGGACGCACCTACACCTGCAGGGTTCTTAACCCAGCTGCCCCTGCTGGACGACAGACATCCATCACTATCAATGTTCAGCGTGAGTCCAGCATCAACAAGGACCTCTAAAATAACACACTGTTGCAGAGCGCGTGCTATGAGCTGTGTTCTATGGAGCAGAATTAATGCTGTCGCACCATTAAAGCCAAATTTAGTCACTAACATGGATGTCTTTGCTCCTCACAGACCCTCCTTCAGTGACTCTATCAGTCCAACCTCAGACTGTGACTGAAGGAGCCAAGGTGCTCTTCATCTGCTCAGCTTCGGCCAATCCTGAAATCATTGGATACAGGTAGGCAACAGTCACTTTAATCTCAGTTGTTCCCTCTGCACTGACTAAAATATCTACGATAATAGTTCAAGCTATTTTAAGATGCTGCACAACACGGCAGAGAACAGACGAAATCCAGCAAAGCAGCGCAAGGATGCCAAGTGTTTAGCAGATTCATTGGGTTAAATGGGCTGCTTGACTGGCAGCATTGATTGGCACAAGCTACGAATCAGCTAACAGCCACTTTGATACGCATGGCTAAGTGCCTTCCCCGAACTAATGCGGGTGTATAATGTGATTATTCATCTGTCCCAGGTGGTCCAAAGGAGGAGTGCCTATCTCCGAGGCAAACGGGGACAGCCTCGAGGTGACGGTGGACTACTCTTACTTCACCGACCCCGTCTCCTGCGAGGTGTCCAACTCTGTGGGCAGCACCAACGTCAGCACTCTGGTGGATGTCCAATGTGAGTTTAACTGGAGGCGAACACTGTGTGTTTTTGAGGTTTTCTGCAGTATATGTGGCTTTAAAAGCAGCCTCTTATTGATTCTCGCTGGCTGTCTGTGTTGCTTCACCCCAGTTGGCCCCAGACTGCTGTCGGAGCCTAAGCCCATGACGGTGGATATCGGAATGGATGCTGCTTTTACTTGTGCGTGGACTGGGAACCCTCCTCTGACCCTGGCCTGGACCAAGCAAGGCTCCAGCGTGGTAAGGCAACAAACGCTAGTCGCCACTTTATCTTGATGGCAAAGCTTCAACACCACCCCTCAACACCGTTCCTCCAGAGAGAAACATTCACACATGGCCTTGAGGCATGAATCCCTCACACTTTTTCCCACACATTCTTTTTCAGGCTGAATCTTCAACACCTCCTCTCACCATACTCCCCGAGGGCTAAAGCCTCTGGCAGAAAACTGTCTGTCCACTGACAGATTCATACACCATCATCACGACACATGACATGCTGTCATAGCTCAAACTCAGTCAATCAATCCATCGATCAGCCCGTCAATGACTTAGCTGAGGAAGGGTGTGGCTCAAGCAAACAGAATTACAACATGCGCTGAAACTTTCAGAGCCGCTTCTCAGACATTAGAAAGGCCCAGCTGCACTTGAGTATCCATCTCCTCAAAGTCAATTTTCGTAGGTGGAACAAATGGGACATTTCCACCTTCACTTTACATCATCCTGGTAAAAGTCTTTTGACGCGCACACCATTAGTGGGGCATCCCATAGGAGCTTTTTTTTTCCTGGCAACTAATATAATTTCTGAGGCTATGCTGCAGAAAGCAACCCCAGTAAAGAATGCTGCGGGATGGCATAAGCAATGCTGTCATCTCAAAGGAGAGAGCGCTTTCAGCCACTCTGAGGGAAATGCGCAGGCATTTTTCTAATCCACCCACTGCCACTGTCCCTCACACAGCCACGAGTAATGGATTAATTGGGTTACTCCATAAGTGTGTTGAAATAAAAAAAAATTGGACAGAGTGAGAGTGGGGGGTGGATGTGAAGATGGAGGGAGGGAGGAGTGGGGGTAAATGGATTAATCACAGCTTGATGGAATGACAGGATCAATGAGCTAAGGAGTGAGTGAGTGTAGCAGCTCCAAAGGCTAGGGCCCACTCACACATAGTACACTCCGTTCTGTCCCCACTGTTTAATTACAACAATCTCCCCAGCAGCACGGTCACTCAGCGGTGGCTGGAGTGCTTAATGCTGTGATTAAAGCTCTTCACAATGGAATTAAACTCAAACCACCAGCATTTGTTACAATGGTCAGCCCACCTCTGTGCTGCCTCCACAATGAGTGGGCCACTGATAAAGGTCCCAGTTGCCTTTGTCTGCCTCCTTTCCCCACCAGCAGCAGCTCGTTCTTTCTCGCTTTTTCTCTCTCTAACACACTTCTCACTTGTCTCCCTGGATCTCTCACTAGGTGCTCAGTAATGGTAACACCTTGCAGCTGAAGGCTGTTACCCAGGAGGATGCTGGAACATACACCTGCAAGGCCATCGTACCCCGAATTGGAGTTGCAGAAAGAGATGTTACTCTCACTGTAAATGGTGAGTGGCTTCTTCAGTGGTGGGAAGTAGTTAAGTTCGACTTTGGATGCTTCTTTTATATTTCTTTACATGTCAAATTAAAGATATTATAGTATTTCACATCTTTTACAGATTTTAAAATCTTGCTATGGTTCCCAGACTCTGGCTTCTGGCTTGGGGAATTAGAGAAAAGTCATAAGTAAACGTACATTTGTTCAATAAAACTTTATTGTTTCTTCTGTCCAACATCATTAATTATCTCAGATTTATGTTGCGTGCCTTTGGATGGGTCTGACCCTTAGACTGGGAACCATTGGAATACCAAACAGTATATAAAGTGGTTAAACTACCTCCACCATGGCACTTAGACATTAAAAATCTAATAGTATGATGGAAAATATGTCATTTTACTGCAGAATGGGTACTTTTGATACTTTAAGTAAAATTAAAACAGTGTGCAAATTACTTATGCACTTTAATTTGACCAGGATTGCGAACTTTTGCTTCTAAATAAATATTTGTACATCCTTGAACTAGTTCTTCTACTAAAGTGCTATATTTCTTCTCAGAGTTGCTTGTAAACTTTGGAATTATTCATCAAATAAGGAACTTAAAAATTGATATCTCCCAGTTTGGTAATGTTCAACATTACTTTTTGTTTTATTTAACGTCTGTACTCGCTCTGTCTTCCCTTGTTTTTCTCACCAGGTCCACCTATCATCACAGCAGAAGCCACACAGCATGCTGTCAAGCACTCCAAGGGCAAGCTGGAGTGCCGCGTGGGAAGCAGCCCCCCGCCTGATAAGATTGTAAGTGAGCCTCTCGTTTGGGTTGTGGGTCGGTTACTTGTGTTTGGGAGCTCACGCGCTCCGTTTTTCTTCCCGGCCACACCCACACGAGAGCGCTCACTCAGAGGAGCTTTACCCCTGACCTCCCCTTCACACCTTTGAGCCAGCAACGTCTTCAACTCACACATGCACACACACACACACACACACACACACACACATATTCACAACCGTAATTGCACAGCCGTTGACTGGAAGAGTTCGGGGAGCTGTGGAGGACTGGCTTCCTGCAGGTTTCAGCCGAACCATATTCAATTAGCGGCCCGAGAGGCATCACTCGGCTGACCCTGTTGAACTGCCGAGCGTACGCTGGGCTGAGAGAGGATAATTAGGGTGTGAGGAGGAGTGAGAGACAGGTGCCCCGCTGGCCCTGCGCTAGAGCCAGCGGAGAGGAGTCTTATTTCATAGTGCAACTACCTAACCCTCCTTAGGCCTCACCTGCAGGGCAGACGTGGGAGGCAGCTTTAACATGAGCCCATGAGCTGTGTCAGCCCCGGAGCACCTTAGAGGTCGGCGGAGAGAAAACAGAACAGAGAGTGAAACCGGTGTTCAATCAGCAGGCAGGCAGGGATCTAAGGATGAAGAGCAGCGCAGGCCTTTACTTTGCTTACCTGTGAGGAGTTCTTCACAGGACAGCGACTTACCTCCCTTTTGTCTTTTCTCTTGCTCCTCTCTGCAGGTGTGGACCTTTGGGGACATGAGCCTGTCGTCTGGTACCTCTGGTCGTTACTCAGTGCAGACAGTAACCAGCGACCATGGAGTTTTGTCATCGTTGGTGCTATCCGAGACTCTGGCACAGGATTTCCAGCTGCGCTACAACTGCACCGCCTGGAACCGCTTCGGCACCGGCACCGCATTGGTCACTCTGAAGGAGCAAGGTAATAATCCCCACTGGGGCCCTGCAAAGAAGTGATAGTCTCAATTCTTACTTTGAAGGGGGCTAGATTAGGTAAAAGCAGTGCCCCTGTCTTGTGCTTATCTTAATTATGCTTCTCTAATCGATATGATTTAATCAGCAGATGGCTTCTTTAATGAATATGTTTGCCCCATAATGTAGATATTGATTGGGGACAAAAGTCAATTGGAGGAATCCGCACGTGTTTGCAGTTGGGATCATATTCTCTGTCACTGTCTGGCAGCAAAGCTCAGCATTTTTCGGCTGCAGCCACCTTAAAGTGGTCTTAAAATTAAAGTACTGCTACGACACTGATCTTAGTGGAAACCTTTGTTGCAGCAGACACCAAAAATAAGGTCCTCGCCAGTAATTTACATCAATGTAGCAGAGCGAGGTCTCCAGAGAAATGGGCAGCGGTATCTCCTGGAATCTCTAATTAGATTACTGTCTATTGCTTCATTGCATGTCAGGCCTTGTTACCCTTCTTTCAGAGAGATTAGAGACAATAGCCAGGCTGTGAGTTGCCGGATTGCCTGCATGAGCATATGCTACAGTAGCTGTGAGAGGACCGGGGCTTACTGCAGATGAATTTATGGGCACTAGCGCATTTCTGGGATTAGCAAGACAAATGAATGTATCTCTTTCTTTTCCTTCATTTGCTCTGATCTGCACTTTTGACACTGCCACTTACGCTCTACTATCTCTCATTTCATCCCTTCCCTTCTCATCTACCCCCACCCTCTCCCCCATATCTTTCCCTCTATTCCTGTTCTCCTTTCAGAAGCCCTGCCTATGTTAATAATAGTTGGCGGAGCAGTAGGAGGAGGCTGTGTCCTGCTCATCTGTGTCATCACTCTGGTCTCCCTCTGCTGCAGGCACACAGGCAAAGGTGAGCTCAATGGTTAGTATGGGCACGAGGGTCAACAGCCAATTCTTCAAATCAAACAAACTGAAGTATTTGTGAGCTGAAAATTGCACAGTTCGTGTTCAGTTTTGTGCACCTTGTTTGCATGTACAACTGCAAGCACAAATCTTCCTGGTAATGTCAAGTAAACCTCTTCTCAATCCCCACAGGTAAAAGGTGCACTCGTCTTTCCAAGAGTGACATTAGAGTTCAGATTGTTCACAGCGATCACAATGCGACGCGTGGAAACGACGATGAGGAGGATGTCAAAGAACCCATGGTAGGTTTATTTGTTCACTTTCTCTGTAAGTCAGATATCTGTATCTCTCTGAAGGTGGGGGAAAAGTCACAGTAACACTGTAACATAATGCTCAGACTTTCTTTTGTTCTTATTCAAGTAAGGTCTTGTTCATCCTAGTAATTCTTCAAAACTGCTTGGTCTTCCCTCAGGCTCCAAACAGCAGTGAGTCTCCTGGGACGTCGCGCACAGAACACAGCGACCTCCTGGAAGAGGAGGAGGACGAAAGATCGGACATCAAGGTAAAACTGAAAACACTTACTTGAAGAAGCACTCTCAAAATAGAAAGTGTGCATTTTTTCGTCCTTTGCACATGATACTGGACAAATGTTAAGATGATTTATTTTCTATCTTTCTCACAGGACCCTACCAATGGCTACTACAATGTTCGCGGCCACGACGACCGCCACATCCGCAGCAGTGGATTTTCTGAATATGTGCCCAATTCTCGGCCAGTCTACACCCCATCGCAGTTGCCCTCCCCCAGCCCGATTTATGGTCAGCATGGCACTCAGCCTCGTGTCTATGACTTCTCCCACCGATACGCCACCACCACAGCAGCCAGAACATCATACGAACAGCAGCAAGCTGCCCAGCAGCAGCCTGCCCAACCAGCGAGCATTTACCCCACTGATCCCCTCTACAGTGGCTCTGCTTACCTACCTGCCACCTACGGTCGCGCCTTCACCAGCTACGTCAAGCCTGCTTCCTACGAGAAGGTGGATGCGTATGACCAATCAGATCAGGCCAGCAAGGTGTCCAGCTCGTCTCGCTTCTCTTATGCCTCCTCACAAGTGTCCTCCCAGCAGTCCGACTATGGCCGGCCCTCACAACGTATGCAGACTCATGTCTGATTGGACAAAAAGTGGGAAAAGGGAAGATTACAGGAGCAGTGAGTAAAATAACCATTGTCAGCTCCACATACGTGTGGCTGGACTAACATGAACAGAGACTTTCTTTACTAAGACGGTCCTGCAAGGATTTGTTTGGACAGTATTTGGAGGGAGTTGTGATTTAGGTTATGGGATAACCAACCAAACAACCTGCGATGGACAGCAGGATCTACAATAATGCTAACTGTAGAGCTCCTGAGCTGGAAAATTCAGCAGATTGTGATGTTCAAGTCAAACACATGATGGACATTACAGTGCGATACCTCACTAAGTTATGTCTATATGATGACCACCCAAACCTGTGGAGACGTTCTGTGAGAGCGAAGGCCAACGTGAAAATAAATCAAAATGCATCTCCTGAATTTGGGTGGCCAAAACGCCTGGGGTAGCTGTTTACCTGCATTCCAGAGTTTACTTTGTGTCAACACTAAACGTCAAGATGACCTCTAAAATACTTTGAAAGAAGATACCAGAAGCTATTTGAGGAAAAAAAAGCGATATGACCAACCTTTTGTTGTTTGTCATTTGGTGTTTTGTTGGCATGCGAAAGGAATTCTAAGCACATTTGTGTCTCTATCATCAACAAAAGACTGAGCTATCCACAGAGACAGACAAACTATTCTGCACAACAGGCTAGCTGTACTGACCAACAATTGCTACAGGCACTGAACTGTATGATGAGTCTAATCATTGGTGGAATACTTCTGGCCTGAGCTGTATTCTTGGAGTTTCTTCTTATAACAACCATATAACACGTTGGATTTAGCAGTGTCGCTTACCAGTGGCTAAAAGGAGATTTGAAGAGAATGTGTATTTTAGCCTTCATTTTAACGGAGGACTCTGTTAACTGTGTGTTGCACCACGATGGACAAGGTAAGGCCATGAAAACCCAAAGATGGTAAAATTGTATTGGGGAAAACATAAGGTTTGACACTTAAAACTGCTGTCCGACCCTTGGTATTGTTGTCTGCTGTGTTTTCTGATTGTAAAATGAAGAGTAGGATATTACCTGAACAATCAAAAGTCGAGGTTTTTAGAAAATGGTGGCAATCTTGAACTTGAAATAAACTTGAATGCAGCGTCAACTTCAGCAGGCTCAGGCGGGTTAAGACGTGTAAGGCAGTCCCGATGTGGACGATACACTCTCAAGTTCTACAACTCAATCAAATTGTCTCAACATGTTTACAAGAAACAGTACTACCCTGAAACATTAAGTATCTGTACAAATGGCTGAGCCCATACTTTCTCTCTGTTGCATGCAAAAATGATGTGTCTAGTGAAACTCTTCAGCGTTTATATTCATGTCCATTTCATGTTCGAGACATTGGTTTCTGCACCTGTCCCGGTTGCATTCCACTTCCTGGATGTTTCAGTATGGACGCCTGTACTGCCATTTGTCTAAAAAGCTGTTACCAGGCAGCCTAATGTGAGAACAAATGTCACTTAAAGTGAGAAGGCAAACATCATCGCTTGTCTTTATTTTTATATTTTATATAAGCCTTAAAGTACAGCGTGTAAGCTGCTCTATTGTAAAGTATCTTTATATACATATGTATCTATCTTGGTTGATTTATTTGGATTCACAGATTCTCTTGTCTAAGTTGTTCATCAATCATTGAATGCAGTTACTATGCTTTTTTGGAACACAACTAATTGCCATTTGTTTGTTCATTCTTTTAATAATGTATTCAGAATTTTATTTGCTAAAAATGAGCTATTGTTGCTTGTACCTTTGTACACATATTTATATTTAAATAAAACCATTTCCGATAAAGAACTGGCTCGCGTGAATCCTGTGAGTTAATCAGCTCAGTGGGTAGCTTCATTGGCAGTGGAGAACAGCGACAGACAAAGCTTCCCATGTAGCAAAAGTGATGAATACATAAATTAGCAGCACTGTCTATGTTGATTTTCCTATTCCCCCAGTGGTGCGCTGCTTTTAATGAAGACAGATGAGATAGCAGAACCCCCACTGTATGTGTATCCACCTCCCGAAGCCAACATGCCCATCTCGTAGGGAAATAGGATAGAGCTGTGACAAAGGAAGGTATTACCTGACAATATGAGTTCGTCTTGTCACCTCTGTTCCCCAGGTAGGCACACTGCTCACAACAGGGAGGAGAAGTACATGCTCATTACAATTCTACTGTGAGAAGGGACAAGGTCTCCCAAGACGTGCATTTATTATGCACAACATAATACAAAACAAGACCCTGTCAAAGACAAATGATACAGGTAATGCAATTAGGTACTGTGGAATCAGATAAAAGATGTTTATTATCATGATGCTTTCATATAAAAAAAAAAAACACTCAAACAAAGAAAGGATGTAAAGTAAGTCCGTAATCCGAATCAGTCCGAGCGCATGATGAAAATATCTATATAAAAGTTGAGACCTCTGCCTACTTTTGTGAAAAATACACATTTACTCTAACAGAATTAATAAAAACAACCAGCTGAGCTATGTCTTCAACAATAATTTCTCCCACTTCAATAAATAATACTTCAGCAAATCTTTGGTGTGCTTACTCGAGATATATTAGTTCCAGAATAGGTGTCAGACAAATGGAGTAAAATAAACCATCCAGTCAAATACGTTGTTTAAGCTGAAGTTGATTAAGTTGGTCGTGACCAAAGAGAGGAAACCCTAATGGGGATAAGAATGGATTGCATTGCTCTGGCAACTCGTCAAAACCCCACTGATTTACATCGACTCTGAGCAGCGGCTGTGATTGAAGAGCCCAATCACCCTGAGCTTAACTAGAGACCTGCGCAAAGGCCAGCTGGACCTCATCCTCATTCTCCCCCTCTGAATATAACATTTTGGCAAATAATTCACAGACCAGCCAAGGCTAGTAAGCATCTGTAAATGTAAAACAGAAACACTGATCGAGGACGCCTGTTCAAATCAGAAACAACTTACGAATCACTCCAGTCTCATTCTTCAAGGACCAAGCTGGTGGTTTTTGCATGTTTTAAGCCCACTTACAAAAAATCTGGTATATTTTACTGCTGGCCATTTTCCAAAGAAAACTGTGGGCTTTTAGATTGATTAAGGCATTTTTCTACCTTCCAGGCAGCTTCCGGGTTTCACTCATTTGAGCATGATAAGAAAAATGCTTCAACATGGATGTTGATTCTTTTTATCTTTTTTTGTTGTTGTTCTTTCAGCTTTTCATCAAAAATTCAATTATTATGTAAAACCCCTACATTCATAACCATTTACTGCATGAGCCTATTGGCAATGTGCAACATTCACTGCAGCAAGACGATGAAGGCTCTCATCAGTTTAGAAATATATAATACTAAGGCTTAAAAACACAATAACATTTTCAGGGAATGAGGCTGTACTCAGAAACACACTAAAATCTGAAAAGAGAAAAACAGAGGGAAAATGACTCCCAATCTATACATATTTCATTATTTGTACTGAGGGTATATTGTTATGGATTGAGGGGGATAAAAGACACTGTGCTGATGAATTCCTGTAAAAACTATTCAAAGTGTAAGTCAGTGTGGTGTTCTTGTAAATGTGTAAGTGTGAGTGGGAGGAGCTCAGGAGCAGGTTGGCAACCAAATAAAGTGCTTAAGTCATTCATATGAGTAGCTGAGTCTATGCAACAGGATCCTCAGCCTGCTGCTAAATGAATAGAATCTCAGAGAGACTTTGTCCCGAATCAGACCCAAAATGTTCCATCTCCATTATTTTTAGCACTATGATGTTCCCCGCTCTGCATCCCTTCCCCGTTTCTCACAACATCCTCAAATCTTCGTCTCCTTCTTGATCCAGGCTCGTAGCTTGGTAAGCCTGGTGTAGACTCCGGGCTTGTAGCGACGAGCGCAGCCCTCACCCCAGCTCACAATGCCGACCTGAAACCACTTCCCACTCTCCTCGAAGCACACCAGGGGGCCTCCGGAGTCTCCCTGGTGAGCACGGTCGGGGAGAATGGTTATGAGATTGGGTTCGGATGTGAGAGCACGATAATTACACGGGTGTGAAAGCCCATCTGTATCGGCGCCTTCTCTTTTTTGTACCATCTCACCTGGCATGCGTCGACTCCTCCAGCCAGGAACCCGCTGCAGAGCATCCTGGAAGTGACTTGGCCTTCGGTGACCGTATTACATACAGTGTCATTGATGATTTTCACTTGTGCCTTCTGTAGAATCCGTGCCTTTTGACCTGCAATACGAGGACAAAGGGGTCAGCACTCTGCCAAGTGACCTCTGTGTTCTTCGCTAACATCAAAGGTGTTAATAGGCTGGATTAATGCTAGCTAATGAAGGTTTAAGAGGCTTCCCAGAGGAGCCTGACAACTGTGTTGATAGATGGATATGGAAGAAGGCTTAATTGAATAGAACAGATTAGAAAAAGATGAGAGAAAAGGTAGGCAGGATGAAGTGGAGGAGAAGTATGTCATGATGGGAGAGATAAAGAAATGGGAGGGACATTAAAGGAAGGGGAGAAGACTGGATGAAATGAGGAAGAGATGAAGGGAAGAAGGCAGACGGGGGTAAGATGAAGATGAAGGACAAAGAAGAGTAGGTCTCTGTGGGAAGGATGTGGGAGGAGCGGGATGTCTTAATTTCGAAGCGAGTTGGATATGCAAAAAGGAGAAACACAATGTAGAGTGTGTCACACACAATTGAAGAATACCAGTATAAATATTCAAAGTTGTAGTAATCATAATAATTAGCTACAGTGAAAAAAACACTAAGAGCGACTACACTTCTGCCCAGAATCTCCAATTCAAGCATAATACCTCCTTCTCGGAGCGCACCCCAGCCTGTGACCCAGCACGACATGCCTGCAGGGAAGACGTGGGAGGGAGCGGGTAGGCAGATGGGTCGGATGGTGTCGGTGAACTTCAGTGGCTCGCTGAGCTCCAGCAGTGCAATGTCATAGTCAAAGGTCATCCGGTTGTAATCCGGGTGGGAGATGATCCTCTTCAATGGGCGGCGCTGTACATCATCCTGCTTGTATTGGTCATGCATTCCACTGTAGGTTTGCCAGTTGGATGCAATATGGTTCCTGTGGTGGTGCAGCAGCATTATGGAGCAAAGGGTTTGGTTTATTTACATGCAAGAAGCAGCACGGGTGGTTACAATACCATGAGCATATGTGCAATCTAACACAAGACAGCACAGCCGGCCTGCAACATGTGCTGCGTTTATAATTCATGCATTTATCATTTTTGTTGTTGTTCTGTCAAGTTAGCAGCAACACAACTGCTCTGAATATAAAGTAAGTCGATGTAACACCAAAATTAGCAAACTCTCTAAGAGTCTGAACAAAAATTGAGCATTATACGCTTTATAAAATGTATTTATCCCAGCATTATAGCAGTGGAATCCATTCTATTTACATGATATTACAAATAATGATGTGCAAAAGTATGCAAAACAAATTACTTATACCCTATGATGAAGAAATATGTGAATAAATTTAAATACCAGCATTTTAGACAGCAAATATCAACAGTGACTGTGAATATGTGATAATGAACACATTCCCTGCTCAATCATAATAGAAGTGAATCAGGTTGAACAGAATGGTTAGTGCACCACCTACAGGGTACCGTGATGAATACCGCTCCATGCTCTCCTGTATAAGATGTACATAACCTGCACTACTACCACTGTCTTATTCTGAAGAGTATCATCAGGGGCAATGCTTCTGATTTGCATAAAAATACAGCTCCATTGTGCACAGTTTTTACTTTTTCAGCTGACTTCATGTGAATATTGCTTAATAAAGTCCAAAGTGGGGATGTGCTACATAGAAAATAACATTCTGTATGTATGAGTGCTACAGATCTGTGACTCACACTGGATCGTTTGTGACAAAGCAGTGAGCAGCCGAAAGGAGCCATGTGTCAGAGATGATCGAGGCACCGCAAACATGGCCATAGGTCAGGAAGTGCAGGCTGACCTGCCAGGGCCACTCCCCGAGCTCAGCGTTCTGTCCTCCCACAATGCGGTTCAGCTTGTAAGGCCTGGTGCCACAATCTGTAATTTAACAGTGAACATAATGGAGTGCAAAATCCTAGGTGAGACTGGCAACAGAATGATCAGAGAGAAAAATCAGAGAGTGAGATTAAGTCAACTTGAAGCTATCGTGACGCCGGCCTTGGCTGTGAATGTTATGACGACTCTTTGGAATCCTAATAAGGCACGCTGGCGTATTAACTGATCATAAAAAACAAAAAAAAGAAAAAAAAATACAGACACACCCCGAGGCTTAAATGCAGGAAAAAACAAAAACTTCAGATATGACAAGAGCTGCTTTCAAAGAAGAATGAAATAAATAAAGCAGTCAAGGCCTGAGGCTCTTTTCTAACAGACAGCCCAACGTGCAGCTCAACCCAGCTCTTATAATCTAGTTTGAATGGCAGTGACGAGATTAGGTCCACTTTCAGCAATTTTTAAAAAGCTGAATTTTGTACGAGACAAAGAGATTAAAACCTGTCTTACCGCAGCCGGTCTCGTCCGACTTATCGGCGCAGTCGTTGACGCGGTCGCATTCGGCGTTCACCTTGTTGACACATTCTTCGTTGGCGCACTTGAAGCTGTAGTCGGAGCAGATGCCCGTAGCTGCAGTGGGATGGAGACAGGTCCCAGAATGAAAACACGTTTTTAACCAGTAAAATACTGGGCAATCAGCGAGGCTTCAAAGTGAGGCTTGAATGCACAATGCAGAGTGATTGAGGAGCAGATTGCATTGATTGGGCGTATTGATTGGGGTTGAGGTCTAATATCCCTCTTTATTCACAGAAGTGAAAATCAAAAGGAAACGCAAGTGTGCCCTCTGTGTGTGTCTGTGAGTGAGTGAAAGGGAAATTGATAAAGAGTGAAGCAGAGAGTAGGAGGAAATGAAAGAAAGAGAGAAAAAACACAGTGCAATGAAAAATACTCAGAGTTAAGAATGAAGTCTTTAGAGCAACATCTTTGTTAAACCTACAGCAAGACTGAGCTGTGGATGAAGGTTAATTACTTAATGGTTTGTGTAACATTCTTAAAAATCACTCTGTTGGGGATTTTCGAGAGTGCCGGGAAGAGAATGAGCGTTGCCACTTACAGGTTTTACAAGTGGCCTCGTCGCTTCCGTCTACACAGTCCCTCTGACCGTCGCACACAACATCCTGGGGCATACAAAGCCCGTCCCCACAGCGCCACTCATTCTCCTCGCAACCTGGAGGCAGCCAAGCAAAGTGATGATGAAATTATAATAAAATAAAGACAAAGTTGAACAAGGAGACAATCCAATAAGCTTCTGAAGGACATTAGTGCTGCAGCCACAGGAGACACTAGCATCTGTCTCCATTCTTCTTGCATGTATCACAGCGTCTGAAGCCTCACCCAATTTGCTCCATCCAAACAAAACTCCATTACTGATAAAATAATGACCGTACACAGCCCAGGAGTTAGTGACCACTGCATTAGCGGTGATGTGACTTTAATGTTAGCGCAATCAGCATAGCATTAAATAGTGGTTTTGTATCCCCTGAAGAGCGCTTCAAGAGATGGGGATACTCACTGCATCGTGTCTCGTCGCTCCAGTCGCCGCAGTCGTTGACACTATCGCACTCCCAGAGTTTCGGTTTGCACAGACCATTTCCGCAAGCAAACTGGTCCTTTGCACACTCTGAAGCAACAGAAGTCAAATTAGACAATGAAACTCAAAAAGATGCACATATGAGGGATTTGAAAAAGTAACACAAGTCACTAGACATACTGTGTACCAGAGGGCCCTAAGATACAGTAATTACAGAGAGGTAAAAGTTGGGGCACTAAAGAAATAGTTTGACAGCTTGAGAAATATCCACTCGCTCTTGCAGAGAGTTAGGTGAGAGGATCAATACCTGGAAGATGGAAACAGCTACGTCGGTTCTGTCTGGATTCAGCCATACCTTCCTATCAATACCGCTACAGCTTAGTGTATGTTATATGTTTTTATAGTGCATTAAATGGTACAAAAAGTACAAAAAACTAATTGTAAAAAGACAAGTTCTGGTTAGAACTTGGTCATTAGCGCTGAGTATTTTTCTGGAATACAGTCGTATCACTGTGAAGACAAGACATACACTGTCCAATGAACCCACGGCTTGGGATCTTTACCCTCCAGATATCTTTGGACAGATGCAGGCTGGGTATTTCCCTCTGTTTCCATTTGTTTTGCTACACTAAGCTAATGGGCTGTTGGCTATTTTTAAAATTATTGATTAAACCCCTAAAAACTCATCTCTGTGCATCAAAGCTGCATATTTTCATGTTTTTTTCTCCACAAATATGCTTCAATACATTCATTGCAATGTGCTGATCTATTAAGTCTCTTGCTCCACTAGAGCTACAATGATTAGCCCAATGGTTAATCATCAACTATTTGGATAATTGATTAATCACTTTGAGCAACTTATTAAGGAACACAGGCAAACATTTTTTGATTCCAGCTTTCTGCAATTTAACATTTTCTCATTTATTTAATCCTCTGTGACAGTAAACTGAATATATTTGATTTTGTGGACAGGACAAGACATTTGGGGACGTCATCTTGGGCTTTGGGAAGCACTGATGGACATTTTAAACATCTTCTGACACAAATAATCGACAGTCCTATGCTCCAACCAACCCCACTGCTTCTTGCTGCAGCTCAAGCACACCAGCTCATCCACAACTCTGCTTAAACTGATTCTGAAGAAGAATAAGGATGCAGAAAGCCCCACTCAGCAAGCGAACACTATTGCTTCCTTTGGTTTCTAACGTTTGAGAGCTTGGCTGTCTGAATCTGTGTTTTAAAGATGGTCCTTGGTTCAAAATGGAATTACTCAGCCCTGGTGTCTACTGCTTATTTCACGATAATGTATCTTCAAGCATATAAAAAAAAAACACAGACACAGATACATGTCAGTGGTACCAATCTTCTCATCTAACTCTCTACAAGAAAGCAAGTAGGAGTATTTTGCAAAATGTCAAACTCTTCCTTTATGGAGATGAGAGAGTGGACATAGGGAAAAAAGGATAAGAAATCTGTTCTAGGATGAAAAGCCAGAAAAGTGTAGCTAGTCCATGAGGGAACTTACTGCACTTCATCTCATCGCTCATATCGCCGCAGTCGTTCCAACCATCACACTGCAGTTCTTTTCCGATGCAAATGCCAGAGTTGCAGGCAAACTTTGAGGGGCAAGCTGCGTACATAACACACAGAAGAGGGAGAGTGAACGGAGGGGAGAAAAAAAAGGACAGAGACGATGGTGACAAATTGAGCGAGAGGGAGTGACAGTGACAGTATGTTCACAACATCCGTCATGTTGCCAATGCTTGTCCCTGGCGATAGGAGCAATTATAAATCCATTTTGGTCAAACTGGGAGACGATATAAAGAGCAGAGGGTATTGAAAGTGGCATGCTCCTGACTGACAGTGGCAAATAAAATAGACCGAGTAAACAAGCTCTCTGGTGATTAGTCTAGCTCTTGAGTTTCACTGCAGCAGTTTCTAAGCTTCCATCACTAAACAGCTCCATTTGACTGTCAGTCAGTCACCATCCTCCAGTCGTTCAGACAACAGTTACTCCCCCATCTTGCTATATAATGGCAGGCTAAGAGTGTCACTGTCACACTGTAACATTTCATCCATCTTTCCAAGCATCGTGTAAATTTGGGTGAGAGACAAGACTTAACTCACGGTTTTTGGGATCGTAGGCGCTGAACTCTGCTCTGAAGCCCTTGTCAGTGTCAGACTCATCGGAGTGGAACATCACGTCTAGTGTATTGGTGGTACTGGTCACAGACAAAGTGGACATTTCTCCACAATACCTGAGAGACAAGACCAATGTTAAAAGCAAAGTTCAGTTTTATTTTTGTAGTTTCTAGCAGCTATGATGACAAAGCAATTAGGATTAGAGGATTAGGGAACCGGCTGCATCACAACAAGATAAAAAAGCATGAGCAGCCAGACAAGTTGCAAACACACCAACAGATTAGATCCTTTACAATATTTATATTTGAAGATAAAAAGTGAAAGTGAGAGCACCTTAAAAGTCAGTAATTGTTCAGGAAAATTGTGTACAGGAATAAGAATGATGAATGCAGCTGGTCAATGTTGAGAAGTTGGCATTTAAATTGTGATGGAGGTTTCAGGAGATGTTTTAGTCTCCTCTCGCAGGAAAATTTGGCCTGAGTGGCAACGTCTGGGGCTTAAAAATGAAGCCAATGCAGAGATGTGGAAAAATTGCACTTCCTCTAACAGCCACTTGAGGTTGACTACAAAAACGAATCAATCCCCATTGACCTCAATGTTAAAATGTCCAACATTACAGCAAGGATGAACATGTTTATAGAATGGTACAAAAGAACAGCTTTGCTCTCTACAGCTAATTTGATTGTTTTTGACAACTATGAATTATTATGTTACCTATCTGTTTAAATCGTATTAAGGCTTAAAGTTAGGCAGTTAAGGACATGGCCATTTTCCCCCGTTTTTCTTGCAGTAAGCACTAAAGCATCCCTTACCAAAGTGTATAGTGCTCCACATAGAATGCATACAATTAAGACATACTACTTTGTCATAATAATGCACCTTAAACTTTGACCCTTTTGCTCATATATCCGTCACAGCCTGCAGTGTGAAATCACCTGTTGTGCGCTTGTGGGTCAGAATGCAAGAAAAGCACGTTGGCTTGGATAATGTAAAATGAGATCAAATGTGGTTGGACATCCTGGTATTTTTTGCATACTGCACTGGACACACCAGGCATTTGGGGCAGGCCAAATCTTGAAACTACTAATAATAACAGTATACTCTATAGTATGGTATTATGGGTGTTGGAACAAACCCTGAGCTTCAGCACCTCTCCTCAGGACACGAATGGTTCGTCCATATTTACAGCTAACCTGAAGGTTTTTTCAAAGCCACTATGACTAGTTGTTTGATTTCTCATGTTTCTTACCCAGTCTGACTTCTTTTCAGTGTTTCAACATGCTGAAAACAATGATTTTATTTACTGATAACCGACTGAATGCCACAATTCTTTTTGAAAAAGAACCAAAAAGTACAAAACTGGAATTTTCCTTTAATGCATACAATCAGACAAGTAAACCAAACAAGAACATGTTGCTTCCAAACATGTCATGTCATGAAAATAAGTCTTACTTGGTTCCCATAATTTCCACATAATCTTTGTGACACACACGGACGTCCACCCCAGGCTCTTTCATGCGGAACGTGGTGAACTTCAGCCGCACCTTCATCCCAGCAGGGACCTATAGCACAGAAGAACAGGTGATGGGTTCCTAACAACCTTATTTGCCATGCATGTCACTCCTCCATCTACACACACAGACGCAAGCACACACCCACGACAACACGTCTATAGCACGTGAACGCAAGCTGCAACACATTAAAGCAGGCTGCGGGTCGCACGACATATACACACCAACAAACAAAAAGCAACACACAAAACACTGCAGCTCAGCTAGAGCTGCAGCAGCAACAGCAGTCTGACAGATGAAGATAGAAGAGGTACTGAACAGCTTGGCTTCTGTACTGCTGCCTCAGCATTCCTCTCATGGCAGGCTAAGGATGGCGGAGGAGGAGGAGGGTGGAGGGGTTCAGACAGAGGGAGGGGGGCCGGGCAGAGAAGTAGTGTTGCAAACCTTGATGGTCCACTTGCAGTCCACAGCAGGAGGATAGAAGCTGGGGTGAAGCGGGGAGGTGAGGACTCCGCTGTTGTTAGAGAGGACTTCACCGCACTTTTTAACTGCAACAAACAGGTCGCATGTTCACATTGTTGCATACATGTTATATATTGTAATTTGTAATGGATTTAACCCTCTGAACCTCAAGCAGTTTCATGGGTGTAGTAACTTTTTTCCCGGTGTGTGCTCATGGTCACTGCAATGAAAAAGTCCTGCACCTCTATGGAAACAGCACAACCATAGCCAGAAGTAAAGAGAACTTAAAAATGTCCTCTGTACATTGTGACAGTTGGAATGCCATAAATCATAAAAACATATAGTTGAATTTCTTTATTTATATTACAAAATAAGAAACTAAAAAAATCTAATCAACATGTGTCCCCACGTGTTACTAATACTGGAAAAATGGTGACTAGATTTTATAGATATTTCACTACATAAATGTTATATTTGTTTCTCTGCTCTGTGTAAGCACCTCTTGCAATTTTTGTCACGTGCTGGTCAGTCGCAAATGAGTCACTAATGGCTTCTCAGATGTACTGATGAGTGCATAAGTTTTGTTTTTTTCACAGAATCTTGTTAGTGCAAAAGATTTATTTTTAAAATAAGACCGGAGAATGAGATATCCAAATTTTAAGTCAAGATTCGGTTAATTTTCCTCGCGAATTGCATGCCACACATGATTAGTGCAAGGACTGTTTTCACAGTTTCTGGTTCTGAAAAAAGGTGTCATTTCAGCTATTAAAAAAAAAAAAAAAAAAAAAAAAAAAGATGTGTCTTTCAAACCCGCTGATGGGCTTTGGAGTACAGAGGGTTAAATATAAAGCCTAAACCATATTAAACAAATCAAAATGAACAGTAGATATAATACAGAATGTAGCTGTAGATGAATGAAGCAGTGTCAAATGGCATTAAATTACCGTTCATCAGAGGGATGGCTTTATACTCTGCCACAAAGCCGGGATGGCTGACATCAGTGTCAGTAATAAAGTTAATCAGCATGATGTTGCCGGATGACACCACCTCCAGGGGGTTGGAGGGAGGCCTCTTACCACACTGACTATGAGAGAACAGTGATCAGTCAAGCATGGTGGTAAACACACCAGGTACAACTGTGGAATCAGAGAAGGGTGTTTATAACAAACTGTAGCAAACACAACCGTGAAGCATTCGCTGAATACCTGATGCATTTCCTGAATCCTCCCTAAGTATCTGCAGCACTTAGAGAACTCAAATACAGCTGTAATTCTTTTTTTAGTCACAAGCACTAAAACACCAATACAGCAAACAAATGTAAAAAGGTTCAAGAGAAAAATAATTTTGAAAGAAATCAATATATAAGCAGTGAGAAGCAGAGAAAGAGATAAATAAGGAGAGATGGGCCAGCACTAGACAGAAATTGCTTAGGCGGAGTTTCAAAGTCAAACATTAGGTACATTAGCAAAAAGTTTCAGCACTGCTGGCGGCAGAGCCATGGAGGTGTGAATGACGCTGCAAGAGCAGCAATACATCTACCTCCAGTAGAATAATGTCATTATAGAGTATTATATTATGGCTCTCATAAACCCCATGTCACCTTGGATAAAGCTGATCGCTCAATAGCATTATAAAAATTTTATGCATCGCTTGGTAACGCATATTTGTTTGGCAATGGTTTCTGAGTTTGAAACTGCCTGCAGCTACAACTGATGTTGCATTCAGGAGCCTGTAGTTATAGAATCATGCCCATCCCCCATTGACAAAGTGCAATTACACACAGTGGTGTAGCAGGATTCAGGGTGGCACCTTTAACAGATTTGAAAAGAGAGGTCTTTTTGAGCCAACTCAATCTCACAGAGGTCTCAAAAGCTGACAATAAATGGGACGCGTAGCGCTAAAGGCTTTAGAAAGAAAGAAAAAAGAGAAAAAAGAAAAGAGACAGAACGTTGTAAACACAAACCCAGTGAATGGAACGAAATGGAACATGTTCCACCCACATCAAAACAGCTTTTATTCCTACATCTCTCTGCAACATTTCAGTCAAATACAAAGTGATTCCTAGTGGTTGTCTTCTGGGAATCACGCAGAACTGTATTTCCCCTCTCTCTGATCTTCAAGGCGAAATAAATGAGACAAATGTTGGTTGAGGCCTATCAAACAATCCCCGCTATCAAGTTTTAGGGCAAAATGAGAATGTGATTTGTGTCACAATTTGATGCAGTGTAGCAAAATGAATCAATTTAATAAATGAAATTACTCTCGCGGGCATCAGCGCAATGAAAGCTGCACGGCATGCAGCTGGTAAATATTATAATGGCGAAATCTGATCCATCCATCAGCATTTTACTTAAACAGAGCTTCATTATTACCACGCTGACATGTGTCCCAAACCCTCGGGATGTTCGCAGCCCTACTTACTGCGTGATGGCCTGGGAGTCATCTGGGCTCAAGGAGTCAAAGATGGAGACAAAGTCGTCGGAGCAGTCATCCTCGATGTGGAAAGAATGGAACTTGACAGATATGGCGTTGTTCTCCGAGGCCCTGATTTGCCACTGACACCGAGACTTGCAAGGGTAGGCTACAGGGTACCCCGGAGACGTCAAGTTCTGCCCATTTTCAGTTGCTTCCAGTCGGAAGAAACACTCCTCTGGGAATGGTAACATTGATTATATCGTACAGTGTGCATATGGAACTAGGAAACAGTACATTATATCCGACAAATTGAAATGTCATCAACACATGACATATTAACATATTAATTATCCAAAGCAAAGGCATTACGTTACAAATGAGCACATCTACAACACACTGTAATCATGATCTTTTATGCTCTTCTTGTGCAAAGATGTATTCATGTAAGGACAGCACAGCTACTATGGTAATGTAATGTAATAGAGTCTAATCATCTCAAGGTTGTAAATCACCAGACAGTGTCAAAGGAAACCGGCAGGCATAGAGAGTGACTTGTACTGGCCTGATTCGGGGTTCTCAATCTCTGACTAGAGCAGGACATGTACAGTACCGGCCAGGCCAGCCATTCGTTACAGACTGGCAGGAGGGTGACCATCTAGCCAGCTGGAAAATTACAACTGCGAGTGATTGAAATGGGACATGCTGTACTCACTGGCTCTGGGGTTCCTGGCCATGCGAGGATCTGTGACTGGAGACAGAGAGGGGTGGGGTGACAGAGAAACAGGAGGAAAGGTAAGAATGGGTCACCAAAGTTGTGAGGCTGATAGAATTTGATGCATGAGCCTAAAATATTTGGGTTGCACATTTTCTGTTCCATTTCCCTGCGGTTAAGGGAACTGGTGATGGTGTGTAGCTCTTTCTGCTCCATCTCACCTTGCCCTACAGCAGCAAGCCATACATCTCTGTCTAACTATCTGGGACAGAAACATCAAATCATACCCACAGAAATCATTTTAAAGAGGACCAAAACCACTGAGTCACAGGGCCAGTGCTTGGCTGGTGGCCAGGATGTGGACAAATGCGATGTGAATGCTGAGAAGACAGAAGGAAGAAAAATGGCTGTCTCAAGCCAGGCCAGGGCCCAGTTAATATCATTAGGAGATCCAAACAGCATAAAATGTGCAATCTCAGATGCAGCACAAGCTGAGAGGTCTGGCTTATCTGTCATCATCTTATCAGCACAAGTCAGAGCGAGCCCCTATAATACAAGTAGAAAGCAAAGAGAATACCAATGCTGATAGGAGATGACAATGACCTTATTCGGTTGTGTATTCGCATGGCTTTATCTTTGTTGATTGCTGAATGTCATATTCTGGAGACAGCTGCAGCAAACACACACTTGTGCCCATCTTTTGGCCTCTTTAGTGCCCCGACCCACCTGGCCTCGGTGGTACCTACGTGTGGCGGTGACGTCGGTGATCTTGACATCGCTGCGACTCGCTGTGCGACGCTTCTCTTGAAAGCCCACCTCCAGAGCCTCCAGCACCCGCTCCTCTGAGAACTCTGGTACGATCTCCTGGTCGCTGGCTGGAATATCAAACTGGGACCAGTAATAAGCTTTCACGCCCTCGCTGGTGCAGGGAGAGGTGAGAAAAGCATGGAGAACATGGAGAGGCGAAGAGAAACCAGTCACTAACAAGCTTTAATGTTCAAGACCAAGCAAAATTTAGCGGGACGTGTGATTTGGATTATTAAGGAAAAGTCAAACTGACTCAGCTTTAACCATGAAATACTGTCAGTGCTGCCATTGAGGAATAGCCGCATGGTCTGTTCACATACAATGTAATACAAAAGGGTGTATTATGAAGCAAGTTCAACAAGGCAATGCTTTTTATGGGTTAGCTGTTAGCAAAACCTAAAACCCCCAATCAGAGTGGCACAGTGGTGGTGATCAAGTTTATTTGTAAACCAGGTTTTCTTCACTGGGTGCTGCAGCACTTTCATACTAGGAATTTGACAGATTATTTGATTTTTCTTCTTCACATAATGGGCCGACGTGCTGTCTACCTCAGTCAAGAGAAACAGGCCATTATAATGGACAGCAAAGAACTATACCTGAATTTATTTTGGTATTCTGCTATTTTTAACTACGATTTTTAAATTGTGAATCATTAAGTTTATTTAAGATTGAAAAATCTGTGTGGGCTGCACAGTGGCGTAGTGGTTAGCACTTTCGCCTTACAGCGAGAAGATAAAATTGTTAATATTATTTCTAACAAGACAGCCGCACCATTGAACTCCTAAACTTTAAGTATTTTAGGTCTGACACCGTCTCATAATGGAGGATATGTGGAAATCCCTATAATTTTTGTCCAAATCAAAGTGAAACTAAGGTGATTGATTGATATCTTCTGTGTTAAATACCAACAGACTGATCAATGTTCTAATCCATGTTGTATTAGCTGAAATGCCAGCAGGGTAAAAATGAACTTGGCTGCAAATCAGGACCAAGCACAGAAACTTTTTTATGCATTATGAACTAAATGCATGCAATTAGTGTTGCAGTGTGATTCATACAGTTGGCCTCCTGTAATTTGATGGTTTCATTTAGTAGGATTACTAATGTAACAGGCTTGCAAATATAATGTAATCCTTTAATGGAGAATCCGTTTCACTCAGAGAAAATATAGTTAGGATGGCATTTTGTGAAATGGTGGTGCTTCTTACAGTTGATTCAAATGTGAAATTCTGACCCAAACTTCTTCCAGGGCAGGGTAGCTGTGCAGTATCAGTTACTATGGTGATCAAGCAGGTTGAAAACTCTGACTATGGGCTCAAAATACCTCACTTACTCATTAATCTTGCTTCGTAGTACAACCCTTCTGCAATAAGGCGTGAGCTGTTGTGATTTACTTCAACTGTTGACTCATTTTTCACAACAGTGCAATAAGACACACATATCTGGGTGTGGTCACAAGTCCCATATGAGTTTGTTATGCAAGGAAATTCAACAAACCTCAAATAACTCTTAAGAGATCGGTGCAACGTTTGGTGTCAAGTTTTTTTTTAAGTTACATCAAGCATGCAAAGGAATTAAAGCTGTGAAGCTCAAGACGTCAACGGTACCTGAATGCAGTGACCACAGATGTAGTGTAGTATTGTTCGAGGAGCGAATCTCTCTTGTAGTTTTCCTTCAGCTGTGTGGAGAAAACGTATTTTTTACCGAACAGAGCGTGTACGAGGTTTTCTGTTTGTGTGCCTACAGACAACGTATAAATTAGCATGTTAACATAAAAACCGCCTTCCGTGAAAGCGCGATCCTCAATTAACTGTCTTGCCCTCAGCTGCAGTGAGCTGCGGACTGCACGGCGGAAATGAAAAAAAGGCTGCAGTCACACTTTGTGGTCTTAAACGCAGGAACCCGCCATATGTTAAACTCACAGTGTGTTAACCAACTTCAGAGGAAAACTGTGAGGGATACAGCACACAGACTGTGAGTCCTGACTGAGTCTCCCCCCAAGGTAACATCAAAACAGAACGCAGAAGACGACAGAGTTTCATTTGCACAGTTGGTGATAAAAGCTGCTATTGAGATTTTACAGAACAATGTGGCTGATTATCATAAGATAAAACATCAAGACCCGATTAAAAATGACCCTTTTCAAGGTTTGAACCAGCAAATATAAAACCCATCCAGGAGAAACAACAAAGGAGTACAATTTTTCAGGCTTCCACAGACAGGTGATGCTAGACTGTAGAAGTTAATTCCTTAAGCATGACACTTTTACCTCCGAGGCATTGTTTACTTGAAGCCGTACTCCACAAGTCGCACCTGTCTTGTAAAAGGTAACCTATATCTGCAATTATTCTTTAAAAGCTGCTTTTTTGTTACATGCAAGTGCCAGCCTTGTACACCACAAAGCTTTCCCCCTAATTGTCTAGTCATCTAATATTCCCACCACCACTTCCACTCTAATTCTCACCTCACACCCTCACTTATGTAGCTTTTCACTGAGAAAGTGTGTGCTTGATGGGTTTGAGCGAAGGCTTTTTTGTTATCAACATGCTCCTAAGTGGTGCTACAAACATCTCCACTGCCTCCAATAATAGGAGATGCTGTTGAGGGAATTACTAAGGGAATGCGACAGCGTTTTATTCCACCCACGCTAAATGTGCCTTCAGCATTTACCATGCACTGGAAAGGAAACATTTAAAAAGCATTTCCATAGCGGCAAAACAGCATTTGGAGCTAATCCTTAACAAGAGAGGAGTGTAATACTGTGTGTAAAATAGTTAACACTAACAATGAATGTGACTGAGAGAGGGAGAGACAAAAATAGGAAAAACATCTTTGGGGCGTCACACTCACAGCTCCCTGCAGTTTTCCCGCCAAATCCTGGAACTGTTTGCTGTTGGTGTCCTCCAGTTTCTGGTCGTACGACACGTCAGCCAGCTTCATATGGCCGCTGAAGACACATCTTGTAGGGATAAGATGCTGACTAATAGTGGCTTCTGAATCAGCATCTTTAACTAGGAGAGAGGCAGATGAGAGTTAAGTGTTTGATCAGCAAAATGCTATTAGATGGCTGCCTTGCGATGAAAGAGGAAACTTTTCAACGGGCCTTGAAGGACGCTCTGGAGTTGTACAGTGCAGTCTCACACTGAGAAGACAGTTTGCTTCTGAGAGCAATTAAAACGGCCAGTTGAATCAAGATGGTGTTTATCAAGACTTCAGAGGCCTTTTTATCCGTGTGTGTGTGTGTGTAAATGACAAGAAAGGCTGTGCCATGGACTCGGTGACATTTTTCTCTTTTGCATTATTAAAGGAGAACGTCGGAGCTGTCAAATAGGCTAACACTAATGGGAAATTACAAAGTCCAAACAAGCCACTCTTACACTCTCATATCAAAGAGCTGAGCCTTCACAGTGAGTGTAAATGATGCACGTTTGAGTTTATGCCTGTCTTGGCAGCAAGTGATGCTAGCATTCCAAATATGTGAAGCTTTAATGTATGCACAGAAATGTCCAGAGAATGTCCAACATGTGCTAACCATCTTCATGCCTAATTTACCCAACATTTAAAAGCGTAGTCCTGTATATTCAACGTCAAGCCTGGATGATTTAAATGGAAAGATTTCACTACGTACAGATAAAAAACCAAATGAGAAACGCTGCAACAGCTGCGAGGATGAGAAGCGCCAGAAGAACACCGATCAGGATGCCGGTCTTCCGCTTTGATGTCTTCTCTGTGCTGGTTTGGAAGTCCATCCGCTCATGATGGCCATTTCTATCCTGGGGCAGGAAAAAAGCAAAAAAAGAGAGTCACCAAAGATAAAGCAAGTACATCCTGATCTGGATGCAGAAACATGGACAATGTGAACTGCAGGGAATTCTTTAGTTTAACTCCAAACTTGAAACTGATTCCCAAAAGATTCTTGAGGAAGTGTGTCACTGACAGTATATTTCAACAGAGGAAATCAAATTTTGTGCATATGTAATGGCAATGTAACAGTTTCATCCTCATTCAGTGTAAATAAACATTGCAAGGTAGTAAACTGGAAACGAAGGATTGTTGGGTTTTGTTGTATTTGTACTTGTGGTCTGTGCAAAGACAAAATTCAATCTAATCTACCTATTCTAATCTAATTTAATCTAATACAATCTAATCAAAACATATATAATAAATGTGTTTTTTTGAAAGGTAGTCACAAGTAGTGCTACTATTATATCATTCACCAGTTATACTAGTATTCCAATAATCTCTCTGAATATTTTTTTTTATAAAGAAAAACGTCTAAATCCTCTGATTTGAGCTCCTTAAATGTAAATATTATCCGATTTCTTTAATCCTCTATGATATGAATGATGAATATCTTTGGCTTGTGGACACAATAAGATCCTTTTCATCCTGTTTTTCCTGCTTTAAAAAAAAATGAACATTTGTCACCATTTTTTGATCTTTTTGAGGTCAAACAACTAACTGATTAACATAGTAAACAATCAACAGATTAATCAACAATGAAAATTAGTTGCAGTCCAAGTCAGAAGTCATTATTTTACCTATAATCAGATGAAATCCCAAATAAGTATTTGTATAAAATTATAGAATGTGGAACTGCCTATAAAGAATATCAGGGAAACAACTGCACTAATCAGACACAACAGAAATGATAAATACATCACTGTCCCTTTGTCAGCATCTAAACTTGCTAAAACTTTGATCGGAAAACATCTCTGACCTGCTGCACTATGACACAATTAGCTGGGCCACACTCCATGTATACACGCTGTCTGTGCGTTTCAGAAACTGAACGATAACGAAGCGCTAACCTTGTAGGGAACACAGGCATTGTGCTCTAGGCTGTGTGTGTCCGTCAATACTGCGCGTGTGTGTTCGTGTTGTTGAGCTCTCTCAAGTGGGTGGACTGAGAGAAAGGTTTGCGGCCGCTTAGTAATCAACACACAATGAATTCAGTGCCGGCAGCCCATGAGCGAAGAAGCCTGAGTGCCATTAGGGATGGAGAATCACTTTGGTATTAAATCAATTTGTCAGATGTGCTGCCCCTTAAGATGGGGGCTCAATTACATGAGTCTAGATGATAACTCATGGCAATTAAGGCCTATTCTTGCCCAGCTCGGGCTTCCACACATGCTTTCTAATTGGAATCTGTAACAGCAATCATGGGCCCGAATGAGGGGAATCATTAGATATGGGGTCAGCAAGTGCTCCGGGGTCTCTTTCTATCAGTCACCCTGATCACAGCCTAATAAAACCATTACATACTTTTCATATTACATTCTTCACTAGTAGAAAGAAATATTATCCCATTTTTAAAAAAAAAAAAAACAAAAAACGCTGTGTAGCATTTTTTAAAACACCAGCTAAATGAGCAATGCCTTCATTAAATGGGTAGTGATCCGTCAATCAACAGAAAAAGCCCCAGCACGCTGACACAAACTAAACAGAAGTGTTAATGTTTGACAAGAAAAACAATCGGGACTGCAACTTTGCTGTTAAATATAAAAAAAGTGAGGGATTTTGAAGTCTGTTGCAACGGAGTATTTCTACACAGTCGAACCAGTCTGTCAAGTAACAAGTTGTGCAGTGTGAGGTGTGGTCAGAAAAAAAAAAAAGAAAAAAAAAAAGAACCACTCGCCCACAAGCAGTGAGCTGTTACAGTGTTACTTCAACACATCAAATATCAACTGTTTCTTATACTTTGAGGTGCTGGCACCTAATTATTTCTATTTTAACTGACTTATCTGATGACTGTACTCACTAATATAAACAGTAAAGGAGCAGTTTAAACTTACTATTTTCAACATTTCCTTAACTCATCTAGTCTGAAGTGGTCACAACATTTGCTTGAACTGATCAGCATCACAGCCACAGAGGAAAAACACTGAGTGAAACTGGTTTATGACTCAGTTCTGTCAGTCCCCAAACTGTACATGATGTATGCACACAAATTAACTTTTTTTTTCTTCCCCACTGGCCCAAACCCGATCTCCACCCTGAGGCTTAAACTCTAAACCCTGGAAGAAGGAGCCGACATTTCAGGTGTAGTATGTGAGCGTATGAGGGCTGGAGATAGTAGAAAAAAAAGCAGGAATGGTACACACAGCACATGTTGCTTGGGAACAACGCATCGCCATTGTAAACAAAGTGACATGACAGGTTTTCTACATTTTCTGAAGCTACTATGAGTCAAGAAAGCCATGAACTTCTGTAAATCCTATGCAGAGATTTGACTGAAAATGCAAACAACTCTGCAAACATGCAATAAATAACCACAATTGTGAGTAAGCAGATGCTGTCCCTTATAACATACATGCTTCATCTGTGTAACACAAGCACATTTAAACATCACAAATTTCACTACAAACTAGGCGTCGACCCATATGGTGTCTTGATGGACGATGCAAAATTTTACTTTCTATTCATACTAAATGCTGTACAAAATGTTAGTAATCAACGACATCGATGACCAATATTTAGATTAAATATACATTTGTAGCAAAAAATGGAAACCTTGGTGTGAAAATTTAAAATAATAAACAGAAAACTTAACAGAAATGCCTTTGTTTATTTATGTTTTACACATGCTTGTTTAAAAGAGAGCTTCTATCCTGCGATTCTGATTGGCTATTACTTGGCGGCATGTCACCAATCAGATGAGCAGGACATTGCTTGAGACCACAGTGGCTGCAGCTGAGACAATGCTGCACACTTTTAGACTGGCGTATTTCATCAGAAATTGATTGCATAAAAATACCAATATTTGGAAAATATCACATCTGACGATAACGAACCATGGGCAGGTCCCTTAGAAAAATCTGCAGATACACAGATGCCGAAAAGTAGTGCATAATAGCATCGAAAAGTCCAAGAGTTGACAGTGGGACAAATACCAAGTTTCATGCACTTAACAGGAATGTAGCTCAAAGTCTGTGAGTCCATGCTTGCAGAGATTAGAATCATAACTTTATCTTCTACAGTGTTTCCACCTCAGTTGGTGTGGAGGCTGCAGAATCCAGAGTACCTCCTACAACAAACTTAGCCTCCCTCTGATTCCAATTTTCACCTTTTGTTTTTGAAAATCTTTAGTGAAATGCCACCATACCTCACTTACCTAATGTGCCAAATGTGAACCGTGATTCTGACTGAAGCAGGTGACAGTTTTTCCACAGCCAAACGGGTAAACTTTTAGGGTAAACTCATATATGTTATGCTAACTGTAGTGACAATGATCATGGGGCAAAGCTCTCTAATTTCACAGCAGGAAAAGCACAGGTGTAAATAATCAAACGACGGCTAAATGAATTCCATTTAGCTGCTTCAGTTTCAGGATCCTGCTGGTTAATGTGCCTGCTGACTCACAGTCACAGCTTACAAGGACACTTGCGTAAAACAAAGCCATCACTAATGCTATTAGTAACACCGCTACTTTTTCAACTGTGTCAAATCAAGATGTCTGGAGTTTAAAAAAAAAGAAGAAAGAAAATAAGGCCTGTGGGGTTCTACATTTCACACACTTATTATTTTCTTATCTCGGCCAATCAGCCTGTCCGATCATGCTTTATTTTAGAACAGCAGCAACAGCACTATTGATCCTTTAATCCTCCTTCTTTACTGGCTGTGAGCAGCAAGTAAGCAAGATGCGATTGTTTTTTCAGACTTGTTTATTTGGTCGCTCAGGTGTAGCTCAATAATCTATAGTGTACCTATTTTTTATCCATTTAAAACGTGGATATAAGCAATTGACGCAACAGTTGCAGTATTGAAAGTCCAAGTTCTGAGCTAAGTTGTTGCATTTAACTTAGTCCTACAATGATTATTGTGGTAGTTCATATTGCTGCACCTGCTTGTGTAGTTTGTCAGCATATTTTGAACACCTTCTGCAGGAGAAGGAACATCCACAATCATGCAGTGTCACAGTTTCTTTAGGGCTCAAGTACGGTTCAGCTCCTCCCATATAGCTTTGCACTGCTATAACCCTGCTGCATTCACAGCGGACAGTTTAAAAAAATGCTCAAAATCAAAGTAGCAAAAGCACTGACATTCATTCTATGCATTTATCTTCCTCGTCCAACTCTGGAGGACGTATTACACACAATTAAGATTTATTGTGTTGCCATAGTAACAGCTAAAGTAGCCTCAAGCTGCTACGTCCACTTCACAATTTACGCAGCTTCCTGTGGAGTCACAAAAGGCTTTTTTTAAATTTACACATATACCATTGTATTCGTCCAAGACCTGCAAACAGACGTTGTAAAATTGATAGCATTCCAATTTATGAAGCTCTCATATGCCTCCGTGCTGCGACCAAAAGGGCCAATCAAATACAAACAGCCCATCAGTGCAATTCAGGCTTCAGCAGTGTCATAACTATCGGTGAACAAACTCCTACACACATCTCTGACCCGACAGTAACCCCAAGCAGATATTTAGCAGTTGGCCTATTACTGTGTGCTGCAGGCCCTCCCAGGGGACGGCATATGAGGAAGAGTGGCCTTGTGGCATATGTGGAAAGTGGAACTAGGTACCAGGCTGGGAGTAAATAAGTCAACAAATCATCCCCGTACAGCATCTGCTGGAAAATGATTGAAGGAATTGTAATACTTAAGGTTGTGCCCACTGGCATACTTTGTACCTAAAGATTCAGACAAGCCAAAGAGGGCTCATAAAGTGAATATAAAATCTATATAAAACTGAATATAACTGTTCAACATTGTTCAAGATTAAATCCGCTTTGTCGAATGTTAATTGGAACGTAACATTAATGGAGCCCAGTGTTTCATTTAGTAATGTCAGAACATTACCACCACAGCGATGATAAAATGGGAAATTAAACATTATAATCTAGATAACAAAGGCCTAAGGGCATAGAAGTAGCCCTTTAATTATGGCCAAGTAACCAAATATGAACAAAAATGATGCTGCAACCACTTCTAGCACTGCAGGCAAAACTAAGACCAACAGGGACGGACGCGGAACAAATCCCAAAAATTACCCCCTGCCACCTCTGCTGGAAAACAATTATAGAGGAAACACTGGGAGTCAATAATAAGAGGCTTTAGCAGCGACTTCACTCTTGTTGCTCTGTATCAACGTGACTGCTTTTGAAATGTGGGCCGAAACACAAAAAGAAAAGCAGCGTGGCCTTGCCTGAAGAATTATTTACTGACTCCTCTGCTGAGTCACCACATAAACAGAGAACACACTGACTACATTAATCACAGAATTCCCATTTGATCCAGTATCTAAGACTGACCTCATTGTCTGAGAGTCTGAGCAATCAAGTATTTATGAAGGAAGAAACGTCAATTTACCAAATAGTTTCACTCAGGCCACTTATGTAATATTTAAGACAAGTGTCTGTCTCAGCTTTAAGATTACAAAAGTCAATGTGTGGCAGGACACTGTTGATCAGTAGGGATTTCTATCAAGATTTATTGCTTTTGGGGAATCATATGGTGTCGTTTTTGATGAGTTTTGTGTGTTTTTTTTTTTTTTAGCAAATTAAAAGTAAAATTATATAATATATCCATCTACATCCTCTTCTGTCCTAGAGCTTGTATATCTGTTGGTATTTTTTTACAGAAACATGCAATAAAGCAATTCAACAAATATAAATAGTGATTAACGGTGATGAAGTGAGTGAAGGCAAGAGAGAAAACTGGACTTGACTTGCTCGAGTTACTGTGTAGTTAAAAATTAGCTGCAAGGACAGACATGCAAATCACAATTTCACGCTGTCGCCTCTCAATATTAGACACATATCATTGGTCTTTCACAATTTGAAACAATGCAATTAGCAAATTTAGGATATATGACATTTGACTCATAAATAATAAGACTATAATTACAGTTCATTTAATTCAGGCAGACTCAACCTATCTGGGGTTGTTTTGTTCGCTCTATAGCTCCCCAGTGTGAACGTAAACTACATGAATGCTGTGGTTCAACTGCCAAAAGCCGCACTTTGTGTATTTTGCAGCACGTCTGACCCAGTGTTTTAACTGTGTCACTGGTTTACCAAATTCCATCCTCCTTGCGTGACAGAAGTCACACTTTTGATGGCATCTCATGTAGCAATGATTTGTCACATTTTAAATCCATTAAACAGTAATTATTCAACTTTCAAAAATTAGATCGCAGCCTCAAATCACAAAATCCGTCAGAAAAATCGCAATCCGATATTTTCCCCAAATCGTTCAGCCCCATTTCAAGCACAAAACAATGCATGAACGTGTCAGAAGGTTTGCAGAAGCCTCAGTAATTCATACAGACCTTGTATTTTGCAAGGATAAATGGCACAACACTGAGCTATGACAACAATAAAGCAATATATACGCCTGTATCTACAGCATCACACAAATACTGAATGCATTCATGCAGATGTAAGCTGGTCAATAAGTTTGCTATCTATATCAACTTCTCATTAAACTACTATACTGCAACATTTCACACTGATGTGCAGCTTATCATCGTGAAATCTCATCCACCTTTCTAAAGAACAACCTGAAAAAAGGCGCCCATGCTATGTTATCTTGCTAAATCTCCACAGAAGCAGGAGAACATGTAAGAACACACTCTGCAGTTCACTTGTGGTAAATACAGTACAATAAAGGCATCCATGAACTGGGAGACTTCAGCAGAGATATTCTGATGATGAGCTGCAGGCTATTTTAAGTCGTTATTAATGTCATTCTGAAAGAAAACCCGCTTCGCTCTACCTGAACCCTGATACCCACACTCTTAGTAGTACATTTATTGGTACACAACATTGGGCATTTGCTCAGGAGCCAACACTGTTTTCATGAAGCTGTCAAATAAAGGTTGTAGGGCCGGTGGATTTGAGCAGCGCTGACCGAAGCCTTGTAACCATTAATGAATCCCTTTGCAGAGAGAAGTTCACCTTTGGCTGTCTGTCACTTTTTTCTTTTTTTTTCCTGTTCCTCCCACATCTTCCACTGATGTTCCAGAGAGTTTCAAACAAGACAGAATTACAGTATGAAATAACAAGAGCTGTATGGATATTTACATAATGCATGCATGTTCCAGGAGAAGCTGACCTGTAGGTTAGGCAAAAACAGGCTTTTGGCAATTTTCACATCCTATAATCACTTCACATACGAGCCTGGCTAAATGTTACACTATAAAAAGCCCTAAATGCCTGAGACAATTAAATATTGCTTTCATCCAAGCAGTGCGAATGTGATGCAGGCCAGCGGCTCTGCTACTGATGCTGCACCACACCTCTGTGCCGGAGTACAATGGAAATAATACACAGCCGCAGATCTTAAATAAACAGCTTCTTAGATACACAAATGATTCTAAGAAAGAGTTTGAATGTGGACGAGTCAAGTCAGGCTAAACAGTTGTGCAGTTTGAGACTCTTTGCAGTTCATTGCAGATTTACCATTAAATTGATTTGCTTTTTTTTCATTAATTGGATCCAATATTCCTCTGTCTATCTGTAGACATCATTTTGTTGTTGCAAACAAAGTCTCACTTACAGCTTAATTTGATAAGTTACTTTTCATGAGCACCAGTCTACCAACACTGAAGGATACATGTTGGAAATATGGAAAAGTAAAATAAACAAAGGCATCGCAACAAAATTTGGTGTTGCCATTTGTCTAATTTTAAATTTTGACACCTGGAATTTTTACTGCAAATGTACATCAGTTAGTCTCCTTGACAACTAGTAATCATCTTTGGCCCACAAAAAAATACCCCAACAGTTTTGCACAAAACCAGTTTTGCACTACCAGCTGCTAATACTGACACTGCATGTCTGACTGAGGCTCTCTAGGCCTAAATCTGTCTTCCTGCAGGGGAAACACACATCACTTCTTCTTAGTGGAGTGTCTAACTGGATATAAATCACAGATTACAAAACAAATACTTCACACTGCCCAAAGAATCATTCTCTGCATAAGAAGAAGTCTCCTAAAAGGTAAACATTAGTGGTAAATAAGCAAATCGCATCTATAGGGATCAGCAGACTATCAGTGTGACCAAGTGTCTGATTAAATAATTAGCATTTTTTTATATTACTGGCACTGTTTTTTCTTTAGACAAATTTTTAAACACTGAAATGCTGCTTTAATTTTGATGCAGCCTCTGTGGTTTGGAGCAGTGACCCACCCACAGCACTGTCTGACTGGTTACACATCATGAGTAACAGCCGAGTGACACTGGAGAGGAAATGTTGACAAGTTGTCTTTCAGTTAAACATGTAAACGAGACATAAACAAGGGTTTGTGGAGTTCTAAATTTTCACAAACTGCCAAGACCACAAATGTATATTGGTTCCAAATATCAGCAAGAAAAACCCACATCAGTAAACCCCAAACATCTAAGTATGAAGATGCCCCTTTCAACTCATTGCACTGAAAGAAATAACTGTTTTTAAAGAATAATATAAAAAATATATATATGTACAGAAACGAAGCACAATGTGCTAAGTGAGAGTGCTTGATTTGTTTAGCCGCATTTCCAATGTGCTCTTTATTCCAATAATCATTCCATTTTCAAGATTGGAACTAAGGGTCACTTCCTTGACTCATGCTGAAATCAAACATTTTAAACTTGCAAATTTTTATTAAATCTGTCTTTGTCTCAGTGAAAAACACCAAAGAACCACTTTTGAACACTCGAGAGGCGCTGCAGTTTAATCATTCATTCAGAGGGTGAAACTCCTTCAGTTGCTGAGGCCCAGAGACAAACTGATCACAATAAGCTAAACAGAAACCCTATAAAATGCCAAATGTGGTGCTGTGAGGAGAAATGTGCTTGTGTAAAACTAATCCTCCCATGAACCCAGAAAAAAACAGCAGTCAGCAGCAGATTTAGGCCCAAAGCACACGTTGGTAACACAGTTAAACTGTGCGTCTTTGCGCAACTAAAAGCCGCCAGTGATACCAACTAGAACAATCTAGGATTAAGTGAGTTGTTGTGTCAGATGTCATCAAACTTACGACGTATTCATATCTGGCCGAATGCATCTTCAACCAGGATCCAACTGAATCCACCCGTATCCAAAACGCGCTTTTGGTTTGTGGTTTCTTACTTTGTTCCTTTTATCCAAGTGCGCAGCAAAATCCTGAAGTTGTTCAGCAGAAAATAATAAATGTGTTGAAGTTTAATCACAGTAACAGGGACGTCTTCCTGTATCGGGCTGAGAACGCTAAACACCTGAAACCGACCTTTTCCTCACACACCTTTGAAACAAGCCCCGCCCCGAAAATACCTGCAGTAGCTGCCCACGTTCGTTTCAAACACAACACGTTCTAAATCACTGTCTTTTAAAGGAACGGCGAGATCAGTTTTATAAATCATAGTCCATGTATCCGCTGTGTTATTGTCACAGCTGCAGGGAAACGTTTTGTTTAACCACCTGCTTGTCTGTTGTGTAGATTTGCCGCAAGAGAAAGTCTCCATTTTCATTGCATGTGTTCCCCCTGCTGGCCGTTTGTGGATGTTGCTGCCAAGCAGGACTCTATCACATATTATGTAGTTAAGCTTTCACAATGAAAATATGTTTGACATGCTAGATTCTATACTTACAGTACATAAACTGCACTTTAAATTGGAAATTAGTCCAGAACATAGGCTTGCTTTGTTTATGTACCATACATACAGTATAATCACCAGAATGATTGTATAAAAAGGGAGAAATTGGAGTTTTCCCAGTGGTTTACAATGTTTAAAATTATTTTTTTGCCATATTTTAATATTTCATAATTGCATTTATTTACTGGTTTTGCTGTTTCTATTGTTCAGGCACCAATAACATCAACAACAGCAATAATAATAATAATAATAATAATAATAATAATAATAATAATAATAATAATAATAATAATAATAATAATAATAGTAATAGTAATAATAATAATAAAGGCTGCCAAGTAGGACTCAGAAAAAAAATCGATCATAAATTATTTAGTTAAGCTTTCACAATAAAAATCTGATTTTGTCATGCTAAATTATATGCTTATTGTACATAAACTACACTTAAAATTGGAAATTAGTCCAAAACAGGCTTGGTTTGTTTATGTGCCATATACACAATATACTTACCATAGTGATTTTGCATAAGAAGGGAAAAATTTGAGTATTTTATTTTAGTTTGCTTATTTCCCAATTTTATCGTGTCTATGGTTCAGACAATGATATTAATAATTCCAATCGCAGAGGAAAAATCTGTTCATTCAATTCTGTGCATACTATGCCATTACTATACAGCAGTTTGTCTGCTCTACTTACATAGAGAAAAATATTCTGTACACCATTTGATGATTTCAATTCTAAAAAATAACAACAAAATAACTTTAATTTGAAAATTACCTTTCAAAAACCAAGTAAATAATGCAAGTAAATAAGTTCAAAATCATAAAGAGTTGCAACAAATACCAGCAGTTAAGAATAAGCCAGATGATTAAAGTGAATAAGAAGAGATCTGAAGGAGGATACTGATTTTACTCCCCTGAAATTCCAAACATTACAAGTACAGCCTCAACAAAATGTTTCTAAAGTGGAGTCATGTTTGATAAATGTTGTACTCAGTGAAGAGCTTTTGCAATATGTGTATTTCTTCACCTGCTGTTTGAGTTCCTCCCAAACTTGATACTTTTTTGACCTGTGATTCCCAACGAAGAAGAAGCACCCACTTGTTATTCTTCCTTGTAGAGTTTGCTCTTAGTGTAGACATGATTGCTTGGAAGTTCAACAAAAGAGTGATTTTCGCATCTTAGAATATTTCACTGGAATGATTTCAAGAGGCTCAGAAAAGTGTACACACTCAAGCAGTGGTTTGCAAAAAGAGACAAGGACGCTTCAATTTTACATTCTTTTCAAACTTAATACGACTTTTTTTTAATGCTAATGATAGTATGAGTTTAGCAATTTGAGTGAACTGCTAAAAGAAGGGGAGGATATCTTTCATGTAGAAAGTTTGGTTTGGCCCCTTTTTGTCTCACTGACATCAGCGCTCAAGCAGCATGGACTCCATACATTTGTGGAAAACCTGATAAGCCACGTTGTCTCAGCAAGATCCAGATAGATTTCTGTCTGTCAGGAATGATAGTCAGTTGGGTTAAATCAGGTGACTGTGGAGGAAACTTCAAGTAAGTCTGCACTTCTTGATCCTCTTTGGTATTCCAGCTTAAGCTTTAAGGTGTGTTTGGGCTCATTATCCTGCTGCAATTTGAATCCTGTTCCACAAAGATGCAAACCAGAAGGTAGAGCATGTCTCTGAAGAATGGACTTCTCCTTAGGCAGAGTGGATTTGATTCGATCCAGATTTAAATATTCCAATCACCATGTGTCACTGGGGGCTCCATATTTTGCAGTATCATTCTCCGTCCTGTTCTGGCCCTCACATACACCCTTCTGTTACTGCCACTAATCCCAGACTTGGATTCATCAGTAGATGAGTCATCCACTGTGAAATGCTGCTCTGTCCTCACACACCTCAGGCATTCGGCCTTGTTTCCCCTCATGAGAAGTAGTCTAGGGGCTGCTGTTCATCTTATGAGACCCCTGCTGGAGAGTCTTATTCTGATTCTGCTGATTGGAGTCTTCAGTTCCTTATCGAGTGAATTCTGTATCAGTGATGAGGCTGCTCTTGTTTCTCTCAGTTAACAAAGCCTGATGTATCGATCCTCTGATGATGTGCTCATTTTCCATCTGCCTGATCCTGCTCTGGATACAACTGATGCAGTTTCCACAAAGTGTTTCAGAGTGCCATGTGCTGCCCTCCTGGACACCTTCAGTAAAGCTGTGATTTGATGCTGAAAAAGTGCCTCTTAGTTTCAAAAAACACCTTGACTTCTGACATTTTCACTAAGTTCTGATGCCATGTTTCCCACCATCACAGTGCTACTTGACGTTCTGCTGCAGACTTGAAGCACAGCCGTATTTATTCCAAGGGAACAATAATTGCAAGTTGTTTTATTCTAACAAGAGCAGTTCAAATCCATCTGAGTGTTATCTAAATGCAATGGAAGATAGACAGCTTGAGGAAATCTGACTATTTGTACAAAGAAGTGTAGATGAATATTTTGCTTAAATTTGATTGTGAGCCTAGAAGTAATGCAGAAACGTAATGATTTTTCCTTCATTTTAAATATTTTATTTTATTTATATGGCAATTTCATACAAACAAACAAAACAACAATAACAAAAAATAACACCCTCAACTCCACAACTTTAGTTAGTAGTATTGTCTTGTTTTGGACAATATTTTCATTTATATATTTGCATTATAAAATTAGAAAATGTATAAAAACAATTAATTTTTAAAAGCTAAATAAAAATAAGAGTAAACTAAAATAAAAATTACTAAACTAGAATCCAGGCTAAAAAGATAAATGACAATATTTTCAGTTATGCATTTTATTATTCTAAAATGCATAGATGCATAAACAAAAGCATAGTGTTGTATTTAATCTCAGATGTACATTGCGTTGGATAAAAATGTCTATTTTTGTGCTAAATGAAATTGTAGAATTGTAGAAAAAATCATATTTAAAAAAAGTAGTACAACACAAAAACAATGAAAATAAAATAAAATTAAATTAAATTAAATTAAATTAAATTAAATTAAATTAAATTAAATTAAATTAAATTAAATTAAATAGAAGACATACTAAAAAGGTATGGGACAATGTTTTCATTTATGCATTTCATTATTCTAACTGCACAAATACATAGGCACAAAATGACCAAAAAAATGGAACAGAAAACCAACTAAAATAACATAAAATTAAATAAGTCAGACTAAAAAGGTTGGCAATGGTTTGTATACAATATACAAACAGAATGCAACACAAAATGTTGTAGAGAACAAAAGGACATTTTTATTTAAATTTAATGTTATTTAATATTTATTTTATCATTTTGTTATTATAAAACTCACAGATGTTTTGACAAATAAATATATAATAAAACAAAAAAAATTAAAATCAATTAAAAGCCACACTAAATAGGTAGACCATGATAACAAACTTAAACTTCCAGAGTCTTTCTTTCTATGTCTTTTAGATTTTTTTGCTGTTTGTAGCATTTCTGTGCTCTGTAAATTGTTTGGACAGGTCCCTTAATAGTAAGTGGAACTCTATTTGCTAGAAGCTTGTAATTTATAGAAGTCATTTTGTATCTAAAGCCATAAAACACAGTTGTGGTTGTTGCAAAAAAAAAAAACAAAAAAAAAACACGTGTGTGCTGCAGCATCCTCTTCTCCTCTGAGATATTACATCCAAATGTAATCTGCATGCAATTGTGCCAGATGTGGAGCCTTAAGAGCTTTATTCACTGGACCAAATGTGGGATCTTTCTTTGTTTTTTTTTCTTTCCTCCAGATGATATTTTCATAAAGTCAATCTGCTTCCTGTTCAGTTTGAGCATATTAAAATTCATAACGCGAATCTTTGTGCGTGCGTGCGTGCGTGCGTGTGTGTCTTTAATCTGACATAGGAACGCGTTATGGCGCTGCGTCCTCCATTCGCCACCACCAGATGTCTCTCTTGACTAAAGAAGGCCTCCAGCAGCAGAGGCAAGCCGTTAGTAAAGTCTGTGATAAATACCCGCAGAAACAGGGCTTGGTTCTGTCAGACTTCATCCACATAAAAAGCCCCGGCTGCCATTGGAGAGCCCGTTGGCGAGAGCGCACAGGAGGAAGAGGAGATATCGCAGGGAAAACGCAGCGTCCATCACTCCAGCTGATGTAACCAGACAGCGTATGTTGGAGGCAGCTCTTTTTCATTAGCAACTTCGTCACCAAATACAGAAAAGAGACAAAAGAAGGCGAGAAAATGGGACATACCGTATTACCTATATTGATGGCTGTATTGTCCCACTGCGTGTGGGAAAACGTCGAGGTAAGACAATCTGGATCATTCGTGAAGGCGCATTGCAGTTTGTTTCTCTGGATGTGCGTCGACCTTTTCCATGTTTATCCATCTATATCTCTATGTAGACATTTTACGCGCACTCATATCTCCGTATTGCTCAGAGTCACCCTTATCTAGGGCAGGTTTAATTTCTAAATGCACCCTCGAGCTGCGTCCTGTGTCAGCAGGAGTAAAAACACGCAGCAAGAAAAGGCTGATAGTGAAGGGGGAAATAAAGGTTTAAAATGTAAATGTTGTTAAATGAATGACACGAATGGACACTTGAGAATGTGTGTGTTTTTTACGGTGTATTTGCTTCGCTGCGTCAAGTCTGGGCCTGACATGATGGATGTTACAGGCCTTTTTTTCCCTGCTCTGTGGAAAAGGATAGAGATCAAATCCCATCTCGTTGCATCCCATCTGGCCTTGTCAGAGGAGGAAATCTTTTTTTATTTCGAGGAGTGGTGCATCTCTTGAGCAGGATGGAGTCATGCATATTCAATTACTGCTCTGTATCTGCGTTACAATGGTTAAAAAGTCAGATTTTTACAGTGAGAATCAGGAATTTGAGGCATGAAATCACTGTCAGATTCGCAGCGAAGAAGGGATGGATGTGATGTTGCTGTGTGTGATACAGAGGAATACTAATGAGACAGACATGGGGTCGTCCTATTGGCATTTGTCTCCATCAATGGTCAGAAAGGGGAGAAAGTGTCTTGTACAGTCAATGGGCCACCAGCTGCTCCGACATCCCTCCTGTCACATCACAACGTCCAGCAGCTCCACGCTTTAATGGACTCGACCTTTTATTTCTCAATAACTCCTCAGTCAGTCATCATCTCGGGCCTGTATTCAGGTTGTGTGAATGTAGAAGGGAGGAGGATGAGTCACGAGGTCCCAGCTGGAGCTGCTGTGCTTCAGGTCAAACGCACTTCTTTCCCCATCTGGACAAACGCAGAGTGAACACACCTGCCTCCTGATATCTCCGATAGGAAGTTCAGAATCTCCCCGAGTTCTTAAAGCCACCTTGTGAGATGTTTATTTATTAGCCGTCTTCCACAGCGAGTCTGCAGCCTGTCATAAAGCCTCTTCCTTTCATTCTGAAATAATTTCTCTTCTCTAAGAGCCTTAGCGGGATTACTGCTATGCTGAGGAACAGGCTTTAGCTTCATACAAGGAGACCTGCCCATGAAGGTTTACACTGAAGATTACACTGTGAGAGGGCTGACTGGCTGGATTACACTGTGGTATTAGTCCTAATAAAACTGTCAGCTTCCCCTTAATTTACTCAACATTAATTCCCTTAAATTGTGAATTGGCCAAATTTGTGTTGATCGCTCTATTATTGTCGGATATTTAAATGAGTTTTGGGATAATCAGAGAATAATCGCTGCTGGAAATTGAATTTTGGATTAGTTAAGGCTCGCTACACCTGTTTTTGAAATGATTTTTTAGCTGGAATACACATTGAGGATTAGCCTGTGTTGTTGTGAGCGGACGGACACATTGATTGCAGGATGTCACATATATGTCTGACTTCACTGCTATGTCAGCTGTAATACGACTTACCTGTCGCAGCACTCGGAGCATTAGCTAATTGACACACAGAGCAGTTCTCCTTCTGACACCAAAGGTCATAGAACAACAACCACCTTCAGGCCGGTGAACTTGTACAGTGTAGTTTGACCTGAATAGAAGGCAGTGGACAATATGGATGATACACTTTTGGTTATATGTCATGACATTGTGGTGGACATGATGAGAATTTACAATGAGACGCTTTAGGTGTGTGATTGTCAGTGATTTATTCATGCTCTTCATGCTGCGATTGCAGTCACTGTGACATCTTTGGCTGTTTTCGGTGTGAGGAATGTTGGATATTGGAGGATTTTAACATAAATGTCATGTCAAGCCAAGTGAAATGAATTTACAAAGCTTATTGAAAACAAGAGGAGTTCGACCAAAGTGCTGCACAGTTATACACAGCAATACATAAGACGTCAACACAATGACTAAAAGACTAATCTGAATAGAAACTAAATAAAATAGAGAAAAAAATTAAAGATTGAACATAAAGTGAGGGTGTCAAGCTCAACTAAAATGTGAAGAACTTGACAGTATGAAAAGTATTTACCTACCAGGGTTAGCCAAAAAAACACCTCATGCCTGGTTATTTTAGCCAATACATATTTCTCACTTATAGTTATTGTAATCTCAATCATTGCCACTGATTATTTTTATCATTGATGGTCATTATTTTCTCAAATGATCAATTGTTTGGCCTGTAGAATATCCAAAAAATGTGAAAATGCTTGTCATAATTTTCAATTCTAGCTACTTGTTACTGTCCAAACAACACTTGAAGGCGTTCTGTGTCTTCATTAGGGTTGAACTGATATAGTTTTAAATGGCCATTATCAATTATTAGCAGTCAGGGAGACTGATAACCATTTTTTTCCTTTTCTTTTTAGAATTTAATCTTTGTCTAAACACTGCTTTTGCATGAGAATCCCTAGACAGAGTTTCATGTGTAATATGAATGCCTTGGTCAAGACAGGCAGCAGCATAAATGAACAGGTTATGGACGTTCAGACTGTTGAAAAGACTAAGACCGCATCGTGGTCTCATAAAATTGCAAAATTATATTTGTCACAATTAAATTCCCAAGCAGGAACAGTGTCAGCCAGTCACAACATGCACATCAGAGTTGTTTATATATTATTTAGTGACATCAAGGTTTTAAGATTCAGGCAATTTTGCGATTTTTGATCCTTCAATGTTATTTGTGAGACATGACCAATCGGACAGTGCGGTGGGCGGGACTTTTGCTGTGTCAGCAGTGTCCCGCCCACTGATCAGTTTATGCTACAGATGGAGAGAGGCGGCTGCCAGAGCCAAAGTGGTGGATTTGTTAAATGATTTATTTTATCGGGAGTCAGTTAGAAAAATAACAATATCGATAATTGGACCGACTGCTGAATGTCAGATCCAATAATCAGCCTGGATAATAATCAATCGACACCTAATCTGTACTCACTGTGATTAAAGTGGAAGACAATCAGAAAATTAGGTGTGCAAAAGAAATCATATTGCAATTATTTTGACACGTCAGTGAGTGATTTTATTGGGAATGGTCATTTTTGAATTTCTTTATCCACTTTTTTGAAAAAGAAATGTTATTTTTACTATGTTCACTAGCAATCAAAGATGTTAATTTGTGTCTGGAGAATATGACTTATAGGCCAGGGAATGTCTGTAGCACCACAATGCTTCATTTGAAATGGTTTATTGTGACAGTTTTACCTTTTATCACAAAAACAACATTGCACACTTTGGATATTGCACTTGGCCATGTTACAGTTTTGATAATATTTCAATTAATTTATCAGCAATACATTGAATACTTGAGAAATTGGAAGTTGTAAATATTTGCACACTTAAGAAATTATCTTACGGCAATATTTATTTGTTAAGTTACTTCCCTTTTAAATAAAAAAATAATCATGTCTGTTACAATTCTGATGATGAAATTGCATATATCATTCCATCTAGTGCACCTCTATCATGGTGAAGGTATTTTCTGAAAAACCTTTAAACAAGCTATTCATGGGTAAAATTACCAGCAATGACTTGTCTTGGCAAACATAAAATCTAATATTGCATTTAACAGTTCTGGTCATTGATTTGCAGCATCGCCTGCAACAGAACTATCTACCACTGTAGAACTGGTTTGGCAAAATCTGTGACAGCTGAAAAAATTTATATCACCTTGTGGCGTTCTGTATATTGCTGCACAAACCCAGGCCTAATCATCAGGGAGCCGCAGTAATACTCACTCATCAACAAAACACAAAGCCAGACTGGAGCTAGCGAGGCTCATTTTATGTAGCAACAAAATCCCCATACAGGAAAATGTGATTTAAAGCAAGCAATCGTACAATGATTGTACTTGTGTGTCGCCATATTTGATTTAAAAAGGAGGCCGGGGACTACAGGTATGCTCAGGTTCAGCGCAGTTCCGCACTTATCAAGACAAATAACTGCAATATGAACCTGAGACTGAGCCCAGAGAGGCTGCAGAAGAAACAAATGTACAGCATCTACAGGTTTCAGGAAATACAGATGGTCTGGGAGCGCATTAAGCACAAAGAGAGGAAAGAGGGAAGCGAGGAGGGGCCCATTATGTGGGGAAGCAAAAAAAATAGAAAGGTAGGAAACACATTTTAGTTAAGGCTGAAGATTAAATAAAAAATAGTGAGTCACAAAGTCGCAGTGTATCCCGGTTCACCCCCAGTCTGCCACCTCACCAACCAACAGCAGCAGCAGCAGCAGTATCAGGCTGGAACATGGCCATACAGAGTCATGCACCTCCCACCTCCATCTGCTTTTCAATGCAGTAGCACAAGAGGATTTGTTTTCAAAAAAAAAAAAAAAAAAAAATGAAGGGGAAAAAAGATGAGGACAACCAGATCTCCCTCTCTCTCTCTCACACACACACACACACACACACTCTGCCCTACACTCAATTAATTTTAGAGCCGAGAGATAATCGGGTTCCACTAATGGATTCCCGTGTGCTTGCCATTCTCTACTATATCCGTGTGCCGGTGGGCATTAAACGTACCATTTTATTGTATCACATGTTATTTCCCCCTCTGGTTCTCTGTATCTGGCTTCCTTTCCAAGTTTTTTAAGTGCGACACACACACACAGACACGCACACGCAGAACCTGGATTAGATCTTGCAGAGTCATTGTGAAATGAGAGCTACACTACGCCGCTGGAAAAAGGAAAGCTGTAAATGTGCCTTAGCAAACTGAGTTGTTACCAGAGGTGACAAACCTAAAGAATGACATTAATGCAGGCTTTGGGGCGTTGTGGTAATTGACAGCATTGAAATAGGGCCTTGTGTTGGGAGTGCTGTTGGGGCGGCTGGTTCATTTTCATCGTTTACAGAGTCTGGGGTTGGAATAGAGAGAGTGTACGTTGGTGTTTGAGTCCCCCGGCGTGGAGTTCATCCAGCTTTTGTGCAGAAAATAAATTGACATTAATTGCACATTTGCACGGCATCCTCCCGATAGGTTCGAGGGGGGCTCTGCCAAATCCCAGCTAAGATGATTCATCTTTTCTTCTGCACTCTCTGAATTATTTTTAATTATGGGTCTCGGTTAAATAGGGAATAACTCCCAAGATGGAGTTTAGTGATATTTGCTAGTGAAATTCATCACTTCATGTCATCTCTATATAGGCTGTCATGCAGAAAAAAACAGATTGACTGCATTTGATGATTTGATTTCTTTGGTTTCCCCGATTGCACGTCTCTTTCGAGGAGAATTTCGATTAAAGCTGCTTCCAGTTTCCCAAATGTTACTTCACCTTTCATCATCCACTTGCTGAATGTCAGATAGAACATATATATGTAGATTCGTGGGGCAATTTCAAGCTCGCAGATCAATTATGGCTGCTTGCACCTGCGTCTGTGACAGCTGAAGCCCAGATAGGACTGTGCGTTTTGGATGTGTGCAAGCTGGGAAAAGTTGTGTGTTTTGCAAATCCTAGTTTGCCCAGTGTCACCTAGAGGGATTGAGATTTTAGCACAGCCATCCTGATGTCATCCGGCTCGAGCCTCCTCTCTCTCTCTCTCTCTCCGGAGTTCTTGCAGAGGCAGAGATATCAGTGCAGCCCAAGGTCTTCACACTGCCACAGTAAGCCTAATGGGTTGTATTTCTGTGGAAAAGTTTTAATGCCAGAGCGAAGCGAGCTGTTTAGTCCTGCACACAGCCGGTGGGAGGTTTCAGCAGAGCCTCCTCCACTCCTCCCTCCCCTTCAAAACATCTGCAGTGTGGTGATAACACTTGTCCTCCATGTTCAGGAGGGAAAAGAGAGAGTGCAGTAAAAAAAAGATTGTGTGAGAGAGAGAGAGAGAGAGAGAGAGAGAGAGGGGATTGCCCTGGCACAGCAGATGATTTGAGAAACAGAGGATGTGGAGAGAGAGAGAGAGAGAGGGTGCAAGTGATGTAGAAAGCTATGTGGATTGCCGGGTGGAGTGCATGAAGGAAACCCAGCTCTGTTCCTAACTCAGACCAAGCAGCTGGCAGAGGCAAGAAAATCCCCGTGGCCACAGTGGAGCTCAAAGGTGTACGAAAGCGGAATTGCAAAATCTCATTTCCTAGCAGCGCTGACTGCAGGTTTTGAGAGTTTGTGAGGTTGTCGGGGTACAGAATTAACATTCCGCAGACCAACATCGGAAACTGTTATGGAGGAAAATTGATGTACATTCTCACCCCGCCAAAAAGGACAAAAAGCTCATCTTTAATACATAAATCCGAATGTGACAAAAATGGGCGGAAATCACTCACACACAATTGGGTCACACTGACAGAAGATTCCGAACGCATTCGCCACACACTTGCTGCTTTGAAAAGATGGTACACAGCAGCAGAAGATGCATCAATTATTGAAGGCCATGAAAAGGTCTGGGTGCTCGCTTGTCGACGGGGCTTTGGCACTTGTCACGCACCCTCTCAGCGCTCAGACGCCAGCCCTCCCTCTTCATGCTACCTGGGTTTTATTGCATGTCGGCCCCTCTTTCATCCACATCCACTCCTCACTCGACATAACACAAAAGAAAATCCTCCGGCCCGTCTCCTCCTTGGCTCAGCCCCTCCTCGTCCCGTCCTGTCAGCCTCGTCTGTCCCAGCCTCCTCTGTTCGTCCCAAAGGCGCTCCTCACCCCTCCTCACCCCTCCTCACCCTCCCCCCTCCTCACCCCCTCCTCACCCCTCCTCACCCGTCCTCCAACGCTGCCTCTCCATCTGCCTCAGCAGCTCCGTGGCCAGTGACATCTTTTCACTTTCCTTGTGTATACTTTGATTGTTCGTGAATAATTTATGCTCCAAACTCAGCCTTCATTTTATTTTTTTTCTTCCCCTTTTTGCTTCTTCTTTTTTTCCTGCATGTTTGTTATTTTCAGAGATCTGACTCTTTATTTGCATTTGCTGCAAGTAAAGGCATTATTCTCTCTAGCCTGTTTTTTCAGCACAGTCCAGGAGTTAGTTTGTGGGGTTTGAGTTATATGTTTTTTCCTTAGTACATCCTATCCACCCTGCTTCTATTGTATATGTACAGGTGTAGATTATCTTGTTATTGAATACTGGATACACATTTGGCAACTAAGTGTGTCACTTGCATGCATTTATAATCACTCAGAAAGCCCATTTTTTGTTCAATTTGTTTGATATTTTCCGGAAAAAATAGGCAACCAAAGTCATTGTCAGCAGCTGTTTGTTACCAGTGTTGGATTGAATTTGTTCATAGGACAGAGAGTCTCCCTTCCCTTGAGACAAAATGTTCCCACAGCATTTCACTCAGCCTACTTTGTAGTGTGCACAGATGAAGTGCCTACTAGGCATGTGGGTGGAAGCCACCGATCATGTTAGCTTTGTCTTTCCTTCTGCTTCCTGAAACAACAACAACCTCCAAGTAGCAAAATTTCAAGTTTTGATGAGTATTTGGATCGTGCAGTCGTGCCACCCTGCTAGTTTTTTTTTCAGTGGATTATCCATGTTAGCGACAGCACTCGTCTCCTCTGCATGCAGATGAGGAATTTGAGGAAACACCTTGGCTACATCCTTCGCTTAGCTCTGCCCACGACGAATGGGATTGGTTTAGAGAAATACAAACAAGATGGAGCGTTTTTGTCACCCATAGCAGAGTAACAATGAAGTGCACCCAGACCATTAAGTTCTGTAGAATGGGCTGGCAAAGCGAGATTACCCACAGCCAGAAGTCCAGACCTCCACATGTAGAGGTTGTAGCTGGTGGGGACCAGAGGTCACCTTTGCAAGATGGGCTTTGTGGTCTAAAAAACACCCATGAACCACTGTCCAGCCACCACCTCCACTAAAGTGATGGATTCTTGGTCCATACGGAGGCCACTGTATGGCTTCACCCTAATCACCCTCTGTGTGCCTCCATGTTTTAATTAATGTGCGTCAAAGACCGATAATTCCATGTTTATTTCTATTTATGTCCAAATTTATTCATTTGTGTGTTTGTGATTGTTGTGTACCTTCATAAATAGTGGCTACAGTGGTTCAGTTCAGATAACCCTTGTTGTCTGTGGGTTTTATTAAAAATAGGTCATTATAATTGTCTGTATTTATTGATATAGACTGAAATAGAACATTTTATGCTGATAAATTTTCCTACTATGTATATTTCTACCTATAAAGAAGTGGCCTGGTGGTGCAGACAGCCGTAGAAAAGAATCAGGTGCAGTTGTCAACACTAATATTCAGTCACTGATGGGGAGAGTCAAGTAGTATTTCATTCTTTTCTCAGCTCAGAGTCTTTTGTTCGCCAAGGCCAGGCTGTGCCAGTTAACAGCAAATACTTATACAAGCCAGCCTGACAAAGTCTAGCTGTGGCTTGGAAAAAAATAACAGCATGACAGCATAAACAGAGGTTCCACGCCCTGGTGAGGGTTATTTTTTTTTTGTAAAGATTGCCTCAATGATTAAACCATTTTCCCTTCATTTGGACAGTCTGTGGGGACTTTATATCCAGAGGAAATGAGATAACACTAATATTTAATCTACTGCAGACTGCTCAGCCGGCACACATTATCTGACCCCATTCTAAAATAACACTGAGAGAGTCAGAGCAAGACAGGACATGTCAGCCTGACATGATCTCAGTTATTATTGTTCTTTTCTCAGCCTGTGCCTCACTGTGCTGCAGGAATATGTTGAGAGTTTGTGTTGAATATGACAGATACAGGCAGTGATTGGATACTATAGCAGCAGCACCACTTTGCCACTTAAATGAGCTTTTAGGTGAGACGACTTATCAGATTCTGTGATAATCAGGTGGTTCAAATTCAACTGTTCTTTTGTGAGAAAGTGTGAGTACAATTGGAGGAAGGATGGGGTGTTGGTGGTCTTGATTAAAGTGAAACGTAAAGATCATCAGCTGTGTGGAAACGTGATGGCGGTGCGTCAGTGAAGCAGAGGAGGCAGAGAGACATGTGACACATTCTTAAGTCAGTTATTGATTCACTATATTGATAGTGAGCAAGACTGGGATCATAAGATGAATATGATTTAATACTGTCACCGATAGTGGTGGAATTGCTGTTAGTACAGCACAGTTTTATTTATAGTTTCAACTGTTTGTATTTTTAATAATACAACGTTGTTATTATTATTGATATTATTAGTAGTCGTAGTAGTAGCAGTAGTAATATTATATTGTATTATATTATACAAAACATAGAAATAGTTGGAAATCTTCACATTTAAAAAACTAAAACCTTTTTCTCCTGAGTGGCTTTTATTATTTACTGATTATTAAATTGTTCACAATTATTTTTTGCCATTTAATCTATGAATTAGTTACACTATACTCATGTTGTATTCATTGGTAATTTTACCTTTCAATAATGTGATTGTCATATGTGTACCTCTGCTGACTGAGTCACCGTGTTGTCACTTTTGCATATATTCTGATGAAATTATTATATCATAGTCATTTGATTTGCAAAGTATTGGCACAGTAAAACATTTTGTAATGTCACGAGGGAACGTTTAAGTTTTTGTTGTCTCAGGAAAAAGTACAGTAAGCCCGACTCAGCCTTCCCCTGCATTGTGTATGTAATTTACAACGGCATGTAAACAACCAGCAAGCAGTGATAAGGACAGAAAAGCAACAATGAAGCCGGCAATCGGCGACCAGCCGCGGATAGAAAGTGGAAGCCAACATATGCTGACTCTTTCATGTGAGAAAGAAAGAGAGCGAGAGAGGTAGACTCATAATGAGTAGGAGAGGAAGAGAGAGCGACATGCTTGAAATTCTGTAGGGAACCAGTTGCTACGGTAACAGGGAAGGTAGCCGGCTCCTGTGGGTGGCGTTACCATGGCAACCACCCTCAGTGGCCAAGTGATGCTGAGAGAAGAACGTAGAGAAGAAGGCTAAAAAAGAAAAAAGTGTGTTTACGCATTTGATGGGAACAAGTCAGGCAGATGAAGAAAGTGAGCGGAAGCTGATGTACGACGTGTTCAGAGTGACACCGGCCCTGCCGTGCGCCGTTTCAACTTTCTCTTTTATAATATTAAACTTTGCCAGAAGCTCGGTTTGTTGTTGTTTTTTTCTGTGCTGTGGCGAGTCGGTCCCAGCTGACCCAGCAGCATTAGTTGTTCATCCTGCCGTTCATTAACAGGGCGCCTCATTACCGTGGCCAAAGATGCTGTGCGGGGAAACAAACTGTCCGAGTGGCCTGGAAAGAAGAGGTTATCCCCTCAATTTGTCCATGCAGTTGCAGGGGTCACACCGGCCATGTTGTGCTCTTTTGTCAACAGCGGTGTTGCATTTTGACCTCTCACTGGGCGTTAAACGGCAGTTTGTTCTCACTGTGGTGACACCACATGCCTGAGAGTTAAAGCGATGAACCAATCAGAAGTAAAGCAGCTTAATGTGGTGTATAATCTATGTATGTGGTATAGATCTGGGGTCCCTGCTATTAATAGAAACATCGAGTGTTGCTTTTAACCTACTAGTCACACAGCCCTCTTAATAAATACGTATAATAATAATAATATTAATGTATATACACTCTGCTTCTCCCTCCTGCTGCCTTCATGGGGTTCACACAACATATAGTGCATCACCTCAAAGCCTCATTTCCATCAGTTGCATCTGCTTAGACGGGCTCTCAGGGGAGCTGGCCCAGTGTGATCAGAATTGTATATGTGCATAAATAAGAGACAGAAGGATATATTTTAACCTCTATTCCCTTTCCACCCCCGCCCCTCATCCATGCAGGATATTACTCAATCTTCCGCTGAGATCCTCTGCTGCTTTATTGCTTCGCCACCATATGTGTATTGACTTCAGCACAGCTATTTTTAGTTGCTTCAAATTAGAATTTCCCAAACAGAATTGATAGATAATGTAACTTGGACATCAACAAATTGCCTCACTTTAAGATGCTGTTAGCATCAGGAAAACTACATCACGTTGTTTTATGAAGCACAAGATTTAGGGGAGGACAGAAGATGATGGAGCTGAAAGATTAATTGATTTTAAGTCAACATATGAAACAATGCAGTTGGCAAGTAACAAAGGCTGCAGTTTGAGATACATTAAATTTGTGTAGCTTGAAACTTCCAGGGGTTGTTGATGCTTCTCCATTGATGAAAGTATTTGCAATATAGTTTGCGTGGTTTAGCTCGGCATGGTTCGACTGATATAATGTCAGTGTCATTTTTTAATAGGCACAACTTGCACATTTACATTTGTACATTACAAATTCATGCTGCCCTCCTTATGTGATGCTTTTGATGATGTCTTTTGTGCTAATGTGCACATGTTTTAAATATAATGCACAGCGAATCTTCAACTGAAGTTTGAGCATAAATTATCTTGCACAGCCATAATATCTGTCAGAAAAATCACAATTAGATATTTTCTCTAAATGGTTTGGCCCTAGAGGATAGTTTAAACCTCAAAAAGCGAATGAAGTGAGGAGGAGAGATGACGTGAATCCAAAGGAAAATACCCATGAAGAAAGTCTGCAGTTCAGATCTTCTGGAAAGACAACAGAGTCAACGACGGAACGAGGGCTTTGGAGAGAGCAAAGTCCCAGAGTGCAAGATAAGGAAGTAGGCAAGAAGCTGCATCAGATCTATTTATGCTGGCTGCCTGCTGTTCATCAGGGGCACCGTAGAAAGACAGCATGTCCTTAAGTGGATCAATTATTACAGTCTTTTAACCTAAACATGCCCTCATTTAGGCTTTGAGATTGCCTAAATCTACTTAAAAGATGCTCAAGGGCATGATGATGTTACTTTAAGACCTACAGTCTTATCTCCCTCCTGCACAAATGCACACTTGTCTGATACCTCACTTAGTCGTAAAACAAAGTTATCATCTGAATGCACTGTATGTCCTGTGTCTGAAATTGAAAATGATGTCACTGCCTAATCTCCATTTATTCCCAGGGTGGATTGGAAACTCAAATTCTGGCAATGATTTATTAGGCTTATTTCTAACATTGAAAAGAGGCCATGACATTTTTCAAAGATGCTCTTGTCCTGTTGTGGTCTCAAAATGACTTGATGTCTTTGTTATTATGTATTTTAGAACCAAGAGCTTTTAAACTAGGAGAAAAAAAAAATCAACAATAGCTAGAGGGAAGCTGCAGTAATAGAATTGTCTTAGTTTAGTGTGTAATACATTTTAGCTGTGACGATGCACGGGATTCACTTAAGCATGAAAATATTTGCTAATAAAGATTTGAACCGTTCAGTCCCAGATATGACTCAAGCCTTTCAAATGTATTTACAGCATAAATACAGATTTGCAGAGCGTGTTTGCATTGTGTCAATCTCAATCTGCCTCCCCGAAAAACCCCATGATTCAGTGTCATTTGTGTTGATGCCGGGATGATTCAGATAGACCTGCAGTGCTCAAATCTCCGCTAAGCCGTTGATTCCTTCAATCCCCTGAGGTAGCTCTTCAGCTTGAAATTGCATCTGCAGGCTCACAGTGTTTGGCATTAACATGTTGGCGTTCCCATGTTGTTTTGCTTAGCTGTGAAGGAGGTTCAGCGGTGTTGCGTAACAGCAGAGATTCATCGACAATGCCAGCAGAAGACAAATTCCTATCAGCTTGGCTGTTCTGAAGAAACTGAGTCTTCCAGGCACTTGGTGTTTCCGGACTCTGTTTTTCTGGCTGCGTTTACGAAAAATTATTACGCAGCTGTTTGTCTCCCACGTATCTGCAGGAGGTGGTTCCATAGAAAGGCTTGTGACCAGCTATTCTCTGTGAAAACATGCACAGTGTGGCGTCATTGTGACTCAGAAGAAGCATTTGTTGGAATGTGGGTGGAACTGAGAGGAAGGCATGTATCGCCACTCCGTACACAAGTGTCACAATCACTTGTCTCATTCTGAATATCTGTCTATACCGCCTTTCCACAGAACCAGGAACACCACGCATGAAATCAATTTTGCATCTGTGGGAGTTTCCCATTGTGTCCTGCTTATTGTAATGGACGTTTTTGACAAGTTTTACGCAAGCTGCTGAAAGGCAGGATGTGAAAAAAAGAAAACAATAAAAACTCGCAGGAAATGTAGCTTGTTGCATTATTGGCTCCACAATGGAAGCACGATTCAGGTGTGTGTGGTGGAATGAAGGAGAGAAGCAGGATATGCCTGAACATGAAATTTATGAGTAATGAGTAAATGGGGAAAGGTGAGGTTTCTGTTCCTGGAGTGTCAGCTGAGTCCAATGAAGTCTGTATCCAATGAAGGTCGTGTGATTCCAGGAGAATGGTGTGACCTTTACAGAGCTTATGGATGAGCTGCAGCAGCCTGTAGAGAGCTAGTTTGAAAGATACACACTAAAACCTTGAGAAATAATTTGCCAGTCTGGTGCTGTATGTACAGACCCCGCTGCACACAGCTCCTAAGATCCTTTCTCCTCAATAACCACAACCATAAAACGTTTGGCACTGCCAGCCTCCAGATCTATGGAGTCTCTCGCAGTGATGCCAGATGACATGTTCTGTATTTTAAGCTATACTTGAAATTAAATCAAATATTGGGAGCTGGTTTTGGCTGCGGTTCCAGACCTAGATGAACCGTGGTGATTATGGGGCCATCTGCTCCCAGTGTGCCCAGCTGGAGGCTGGACCGCTGTAATCTGAACTGATGAAGCTCGACTTACCCTCTGATGTTTGTATATCTCTGCAACCAAAAGCCTCTGTCATAATGGTTGATTATCAACTACTGAAACAAGGCATTTTGCTCAGTATTCAATTGGTAACTTTACAGCTGTGTGTGGCTTACATTAGGAAGCTATCAAACAATACATAAAATAAAATGCAATCTTTTTTCCGGCCTGCCCATCAGTGTCCTCTGAATTGAAAATTAATGGCATCAATTAGCCATTAGTCAGAGATGTATAATAATGACTCCATGTGCAGGGCTAACCTGCTCTATCCTCCTTTGTCCCTTCTGCACCAGGAGAGTCTGGCAGACTAATGTTGCTACTCTAATAACTACATGCCACACCAGGAAGAGGCCTGATGGAGCCTATGAATAATTAAGCAACATGATTACAATGATGAATGCTCCTAAATCTATCTGGCCATTTAGCACCAGTGTGGGGAGGGAGGCCAAACAGCAGAGTGTCACGCATTGTGTGAAAGCTGTTAGGGAGGGAGACGAGAGGGATATCAAGGATGGGGCGGCCGGGGCGGATCATCCTCGGCCTTGGGTGGAGGAGGCAGAGAGGGGGAGGTAAAAGGGAGAATAGAGAAAGAGCGAAGGAGGGGCTCAGAAGCAGGAAGACACCCACTATTCAGCCATCTGTGCTGCAGAGAAGCACAAAGACATGCTCAGGAGGGCCTGTTTTTCTGTGCATGTGTGTGTGTGTGTTTCATAAATGTATGCATCTAGTATGAGGCCTATTTGTACGTGGGTGTGTTCTCTGCATGCGTGATGGCAGTTTGCCAGTATACAGTGTTTTACTGAGCAGGGCCAAGTCAGGTTGTTCAAACCAGGCATGAATAAGGTCATAGTTAAAGTTTACTGGATTTAGTTTATTTACTAATTGCATGTATCCCCCACATAACCAAATTTAGTGACCTGAAGTAGTAGTGACAATGGAGGATGGATATGGTTTATTCAGAGCTGACAGTGATACTGATTATTATTATTATTGTTATTAAAGAAGACTGATAATTGATGTTTGAAAGCAATATATATTGGCAGTTAAAATGAAAATGTTCGTGTCATAATTTGAAAGAAGACAGACTCCAACACAAAACCTCATCAGAATGCCTTTGTTTATACATGTTGGCTTATGTTTGATTAACCCTCTCAACCCCAGAGTGTTTCCTGCTCTAGTCATGTGGGCTCATTCTTCACTGCAATAAAAAGTCTCACACCTTTGTGGAAACACCACAACTGTGGCTAAAAGTACACACAACAAAGATGTCTTCTTTGCTTTTTTACCCATTTAAAAGTCCATAGAAAACAAAAATATGAGATAAAATTTGACAGTTACTATTTATTCTACATAACTTTAAAAAAAAAGGAATGTCCAACATTTTTCCAAAAGCCCATAGTACAATACTAGAAAACATGATGACTCTACATTCTATAGCTGTTTTACTGCTTACATTTTTAATTGGCTCCTATCTGCTCTGTGAAAGCACTGCCTGCAGTTCAACCAAAATGTCCCTAAAACTTTAGTCATGCGACTATTGCTGGGTCATCACTGGCTTCCTCTTTACACTGAGTAGTTCAATTTTTTGTTGTTTTTGTACAGAATCTTGTCATTTTTGGTAAATTTCTACAGGGCATGTAGATAAAATATCATGATTTTAAGTTTAGATTTGGTGAAATGTCCCAAAAGAACTGTACGCGACACGAGTAGTCTATTAACCTTTAGAAAGCTAAAAATCTGATCATAATTTCTCCTTTTACAGTTTCTGGCTCTGATAAATTGGGATCATTGTGGTGACTTTTTGAAAAGGACAGCATGCCTTTCAAAGCCTGGTTGGGTTTTGGGGTCCAGAGGGTTAAAAGAGATTTTTTTAGCACTTATCCTTCTCTGTTAAAAGTCTGTTAGTCTTGATGTGTAACCGAATAGATTGTGCTGTGGGTGGGACGTTGCTCGAGACTACAGAGTGGTGGTAACAGATGGAGAGAAAGTTGTGCATGAATCACTTTTTTAAAAAATGAGCAAGTGACGGTACTGATTATTGGGGAAAAAAATTGAATTTCGGAGCTGGTAATCAGTTAGGCTGATCCTTAATTGAAAAAAATGTGCACTGTGCAAGTTTTGTAGTCTAGAACTTTGATACTGTAGTCTGAGAACAGGTAAAATTGTGCCAGAACTTCTGCTGTTATTTCAAAACTGTCCACTCACTCCCTGTTTGCACAGTCATTTACTATGGTAGCATATTTCTCTGATGTTAAACTATATAATATATATACTGCATAACTGACAGACACTGTTGTCAAATCATGACTCAGAAAAACAAACAGGTCTTGGAAATTTACAGAAGGTGCTCTTGTCTACATGGTGTATTTTAAGGACATCCCAGATCCCTGTAGAGCAGACGGGAGTAAGTAGAGATTAGCTCCTCAGGGGTTTGATGTCTCCAGTTAATCATCAGGTGTCAAACAAGCTCTCTACAATATATCCCTGACCTGAGAGTTTGTATTTCCGCAGGCTTTACTGTATTGCATTTATATACACACAAGTACATACGCACAGGATATGTACTTCGGGTAATTGTGAGCATGTACGATAACAAAGGCAGTATAGAACAAATGAATTATAGATACACACAGATGCGTTCAGAATCAAGCATTGTTGCATGTAGGAGAATAAAGATGCTTTGTACGTACAGAACGTGGCATGTCGCTCCCAGCATACCGACATTAAAAGACTTTGCGTCTGCTCCGACCTTTAGCATGATTCTTCGATGTACAGGCTGGCAGCAGCTTGTAAAAGGTGACAAATGATGGGTGGGCTTCTCCCCTCTGCCTCCTCTGCTCCGGCTTGCCTGCCAGGGCCGAGAGATTGCATCATGACAGAGGATGAAGTCATCCTGCAACATAAGGGTGGAACAGGTGCTGAAAATTTAATTAGAACAGGATGGAAGATGCTGTTGGAACATGTAAATGTACTGGCCTGGCCCAAAGTCAGCCCTGACAGACAGACAGACGTGTTTCAGCTCAGCTTACAAAGCATCATATCTGCTTTTTTTTTTTTTTGCGCTCCACGCTGCAGCATAATTGCTTCTATTTGAGGGATATCTGTGAAAATATAATGAATTGTTATTGTACGTGAACCAGCTGTTCCACAGTGTGTAGGAGCCTTTTGTGGATTATTTTCTTATTTTTTTTCTGTGGAGACTGTGGAGGAGCACACGTGATTACAAAGTTAAGCAGCGCAGTCAGTATGCAGTGGATAAGGAGAAGCAGAGCAGAGAAATAATAGAATATCAAGGGAGCTAACGGAGGCAAAGAATCTGGTGAAAAGGCAGAAAGCCAATCGATGTCTCTGGCTTTATATCACCACGTTGTTATTAATGATGCCGCATTCCCTGCATTGGGGAGCTGTCAGGCTGCTGGGCTGTCTGCCTGTTCAGCCTCATCAGCACTAGGACATGATATGTGGGGCTCAGGATGGTTGAACAGCGCTGCCTTACCAGCTCTGAAACCCCCCCACCCCCCACCTGCAGACTGCACTGTACAGAGATGCTTCAGTACACCACAGTATTTTCTCACTGACTGAATCTGCAGCCTGCCTTTTACTTGAGAGGTGTCATCGCTGACAGATTGCGTATTTTGAAGCCAGCTGGATCCGTGTGTTCAGAGTGTTCGGAGAGCCTTACACTGCCACGCTCACGCCACAACAGTCTTAACATCCTAACGTCTAACTGGCTTCAGAAATGGAAATTGTGTACCACCGAAAACACTGCAAATCTAGTGCTGCATGTCTGACGGTCCAAAGGGAATTACAGCTATAATTTGGAAGTGTAAAACACGGATGAAAACGCTTAATCAAGGCAAAAGAATGTGATTCATTCACTGGAGCAAAGGCTATTTTTAGCTGTGAATGAAAGCCTAATCCTTCACAACAGAGGACTATTGTCTGTGCCTTTTTAATCTGTTTCTAGTGAATATTGCAATTCACTACTAAACACGCCAGAGCATCCTGAAAAGCACATTGTACTGTTTGAATTTCTGTAAATATTACTCAGCTCTTTAGTTGAAATAAAGAATCTTTAAAGCATATATTTAAAAAAATGCCCGGTAATGTTAAAAATAGGTTCTTCATATCAACAAATCTACATGCTGCATGTGTGTTAGCAGCACTGTGAGGCTGCACTTAAGCAGTGTTTGGAGCTAAATCCTGCTTACATGCTGGCATTTAGTAGATTTAATGTGCACCATACAGGGGTTGTTTTTTCAGCGTCCATACCGATTATTAGTAATCAATCAAGGAGACAGTTAACCAATATTTGGACTCTCTATATCTTTCTATACAAGTCCAGCACAAAACCGAATTAAAATGCGTACATTTTTTATTTTTTTATATATTTATAATTCTTTCATATTTTTCCTGAAGTGTTGATAGGCTGTTACTCCTCACCAATCAGATCACAGACTGGTGATTCCAGACAGTTGTTCAAAGAACATTTAAGGGATATTAAACTGTTGAAATAATGCTCCTTTGAGGTTAAAACTTTACTAAGACATAATGTTTTAACTGCAGTGTTTCAAAGATGGTTTGAGAATGTTGTGAGTCACACAGATTATGTTAATTAACGGCAGAAGAAGAACATTCGCAAACCAAAATGCAGAAAATGTTATTGTAGATGTAGAGGATTAGAGCCGCTGTCAAAAAAAAGTGAATTCTTACTTTATTTCCTCAGAATTCTGACTGTAAATTCTGTCAAGAAAAATGTGAGTTTTGACTTTAAATTAGAGTTAGAGTTCAGAAGTTAAATCAAAATTTAAAGTCAGAAATATGACTTTTTTTCTCAGAATCCTGGCTTTAAATTCCAGTTTTAACATCAGAATTCTGGCTTGAAATTCTGACTTTAATATCAGAATCCTGTCTTTAAATTGTCACATTAACATTAGAATTCTGGCTTTAAATTCCGACTTTAACAGCAGAATTCTGGCTTTAAATTTTTACCAAAAAAGAGACAGAATTCAGAGTTTAGACTCAAATATTAAAGTCCGAATTCTAAGAAAAAAGTCAGAATTTCTTAAAAAGATAAAGCTCGGGTTTTTCCTCAGTGGCCATAACTTTCTTCGATTGTATGGATGACAGAGCATTGATTTAATAAAATATTCCTGTAATGTGCTGTATTGATTTTACTTGTATACTTGCAATGTTTTGAATACATTGTAGGGATATTGTGGCGATAGTTCATTATAGAATTTACTTCTATAAAAAAAATATTCTCACAATGTTACACGATAACACAGGAGTGACATTCTCACTGCAACATTCAGAAACCTTTTTAAGGATGACAGTGCATGGTGGTCTTTTAGAATGTCATGAGAAAACTCTGTCTTACCTTTAAGATTAATATTCTAGAAAGACTTGCAAATATTTCTAGAGCAATGCAGAACCTTCTCAGAATGCTTTTATAACATATTCACCTTCAGTTTTCTGTTAATTTCTATGTTCATTGCAAACAAAACCTACCTACTCGTTACCGTCCTGCTCTGTTTTCTTTGATCATCCACACACTCTCCAAACCATCTCGTCCAATTGACCATCTCTATCAGGTAGATTTTGCACTTGGTTAACTGACCAATTTCCCATTTAAACGAGATTAGCAACTTGGCACATCCGTTCCCCTGCTGTGTAGCGCAGACAGTGGCGCTCTGGCACGGAAATATTTCTGCGGTTCTTTCCTGGCCGTGCTTCAGGTTAGGAAAAACATTAATGTGATTTAGAGCTTAAGAAGAATAGAAGCAAATTATTAATTGATTTGAGCAAGAGGGACATTCAAATCTGGATGGATTGTAATATGATTGTCTGGCTTTAGCACAAAAGCCGCATTGTTTAGTTCAATAGAGAAATTAAGGTTTCATGTGACTAAACATGATCAAATGAATAAAGGCAATGAAAACAGCATGTTCCTGAAATTAAAGGCTGTGCTTGAAATGCTCTAGTTGCTGGAGTTTCAAACACACTCTTGGCAGAGGTTTTGCAGACCCATTTTGATCTTTGTTGATTTCCCATTTTGGTACAGGGTTGTTTTTTTTTTTTTTTTGCAAAAAGAGGTTTGCAATCTAACCAGTCTGCAAGTTACAAAATGGGTCGGCATCACAAGATACAGATTTATCCATCAACTAATGCGTCCTAAAAGCAGCCCTACTATTTTAGTAAGAACAAATAGATGTGACGCACGCTGGTGACAGTTTTTGTTGTTGCTGTGAGAATACAGTGACACTAGACAATAAAAGACAGCAGAGCAGAATGGGTCCGGTAGCTCGTGTGATGCCAGCTCCTGAGTGACGTTCATATGATGCTGTTGTCGTCTGTACTGGCGACCAGCGTGTAAAGAGGGAGTGCTCAGGCTCCAAACTGGGTCAAAGACAAGCGGGAGGTTTGTTTCCTTGGTGGAAGCAACACACTATACCGAGGTGTACCTACAGTATTTCTGATTAGGGGTTATCATGAGAGGGAGATCTAATCTGGTCCCAGATCTGGCTGCAGATTGGGAGTGCAGCCTTGCAGGGCTGGAGGTCAGGGCCTCGGGCTCCTGATGGACTGCTATTGATTGGGGGGAACGTGGCGATACAGTTGCAGTCGCTCAGCATTGATTTTCTGCAAGTGCAGTAGTGGAGAGCCGGCAGAATGAGAGAGCTGGACCAGGGGGAGCTGCCAGGTTATCTTCTCAAATATCCGGAAGTTAGTTTTTTTTTTTCCTTCTTTGTGGCACTGACCTTCCCTGACTCAAAGAGATATATCTATTCAGACATTAGCTCAGCAGCTACTCTAGACAGACTGTTTCAGCAGCTTCAGCAGTGTTTTCCTGTGCTTATCTTACAATACACTTAACCAATTAAAAGATCCAATTCAGCTCTGTCAATAACAAACCCAGGCAGTCAGTGTTCGCTCAGGGGTAAATGTAACCTTTTTTCTAAGACCTGGGACCCTTATGCAAGAAAACATGGTAGGATACATGTCTTTTTTCCCTTTAGTCCTTAAAAAAATCTGTATATTTTTTGTATATAAGTACATGGTACATGTGTATCTGTACGTATTTGTATGTAGCTTTACACATGCGTGTCTCTCTCTCTCTCTCTCTCTCTCTCTCTCCCACTCTCTGTCTGTCTATATATATCCATCGATACATAGATATAGATATATATATAGATATATGGACTTCAGTTTCGTGATGCTCACATATTCTCTCTCTCTCATCCTGTTTAGACATTACTTAAAATAGATATTCATATAACTGATGACAGATAAATAACTCTGCACCTGGTAGGCTCCTACTTTGTTCTGTTTGTATTTAGCAAAACTAATAAAAAGATTTTTTTTTAAAAAACTTATTTTCCTAGGATATTACATTTAATATTGTGAAACTACAAAAATAGGAGCTATAAGGTACACGTTTGGCATCTAGAAAAAATACTAATTATAAATCATCTGTTTTTTTCTAAACCTACTAGTTATTTTAAAGTTTTTAATATCTTATCCATAAGTTCTAAGCAACTCATAGCTTCGATTTTCAATGCTGTTAATATCAACTTGCAAGGTGCTTGAGATGGAAAACTGTCAGTAGGGGGAGACTCCCCTGATTCAAAAAAAACATTAGATTGTATGGAAGTCTGAGAAAATAACCTGACTTCTTACTTGATTTGTTGCCACAGCAGACATTTTCCTAATACGTTTATGGTCTTAATTGCTAATTTCTAGACTTTCTGAATAAAACATGTTCAATTTGTAAATTATACTCCCATTTAGAGGAAAATAGATGTCTAAACAGGGTGTGCAGGAGGAGGGGCAATCTTGTGATTGACAGGTCACTGTCAACTGACGCGATTCCAAAGGTGACTATGTCTATCTTTTCTAAAAAGTCTATGCCACCAACACAGTTAAAACAATCTATGCTACATAGAGTAATTCAGCCATCCATTAAAACAGTGGTTCTCAGCTGGTCTGGGCCTGGGACCCACCATAAAACTGAAATGACAAGTCGTGACCCAAACAATATTTCTCCAAAAATCAACAATTTATTGATTGAGCGTTCGAAGACAAAACTTTTAAACCTGAACTCAAGTACTTCACAACAACTCAAAATCAAGCAGCAATACTAATTCAAGTACTGAGGACTTTGAAACAAGTAGAACAATAGCCTCAAGTAGTTCTCAGGATATATAAAAGTGCATTTTTTTTCTACAAAAAAAGTGCAATTCAACAAAACCAGTAGCTTCTCATAATACTGCACAAGTCTGCAACATTGCTGTTGTAGCTGGAGAAACTATGTATAGAAATATGTGCAAAAGAGTCCAAAACATGAAAACTGATGAAGTGCATTCAACAAATTATTAAAGTGAAGAAATGCTTAATGTTCTGATCAATCTCAAAACGTAAACACAATAAAACATTTTTCAAAGGGCTTAACTATATTTGAAAGCCAATATTTGGGGAGAAAATAGTGTGCAATATTGAAAGAAAAGTGTGTTTTTAAGCACTTACAAATAAACAAAAGTCACAAGTCACAATAAAAGTACTGCAGAACTACATGAAGTTCTAATGGCTTAGCTGAGGATGCTTTTTGGCCTTTACAAGAGTCTCAAAATCTGGCTGTATGCATGATAAAGCAACTCTGAGGTCATGCTCAATGTTCAGTTTATTTCGGTATTTTGTTTTCAGCTGAACAAGAGCTGAGAAGCCACATTCACAGAGGTATGTGGTGCTGAATGGTAGGAGGATTTTTACAGCTCGACTAGCAATGGAGGGATACTCTCTCATCACATCGTTGCACCAGAACTGGGAAAGGCTTACCTCTGTGAATTTCTTTCTGAGAGTGCGGTCACATGATCGCTCCACCAGCTGACATTCATCGCTGCTAGGCAACGTGATGCTTTCCATGTTTATTCCAAACGGGTCGCGCACCCAGTCGTCCTCGGGTTGTTTATCGGGAAAGTAGTCGCTAAACCGCTCGAAAAGTTTATTCATGCTTCATGCTTTCACTACCAGTACCTCACAACACAAAATACACTGAGGCTTTTGGACTCCTTTGTCTTCGATGTAGGAAAATCCATATTTAATGTACTCGCTGTCGTACTTGCGTTTAGCCATGCTGCTGTTGCTATGAAAACATGCAGTTTCTTCTACAGTAATACGAGTGTCCTCACCGGTCGCTGCTGACACGACGACCCCCTGCGGGTGCGGAGGTGGTACTACAATGACTAAATTGGATTATCTTTATTTTTCTCTCTTTTTAGAAAAAGGCTCGCGACCCACCAAAAACGGCCCCGCGACCCACTTTTGGGTCGCGACCCACCAGTTGAGAAACACTGCATTAAAAGAATAATGTAACTGAAAGCCCCAACCTTCAAGGTGACGAGATTATTGCTTCGGTTTATTACGTATGATATTCTGGAAGTCTAAATTGTGTTGTTGAAACTGTCTTTGGTACAGTGCAGTCTCAGGATGCAAAATGTTCGGTTATGGTATTTGTTACGTTCATGATATGTCATCCAGTATATTAAAAATAACACCATATTAACCTGTAAACAAGGTAAAAGACTTGGTTTTCACTTGAGTAAATCTTTAAAAAAGCAAATGTTTTTTTCTCCATCACCCTGAAAGTGGTTTAGAAGAAAAAAACATATGTTCATTTTAACTGATTACCTGTCTCATGCAACTTGGCAAACCTTTCCTAATTGATATTCCAACAATTTAAATGAATAGAAGAAAAAAAATTCCAGTACTTTCTGTGAATGCGTTCATAAATCTTAAAAAAAAAAAAAAACCTCTGCTATGCTTTGGGAAACGGTCAGCAGTAATGAAAAGTAGATCCATAATTTGTAAGAAATCTGCTAAGACATGCAGAAACACAAACTCCTCTTAGCGTAATTATAATGCATAGACTGCTCAGGGCTTATTATATTTATTGTACATTTACTCCAAGGGGTTTTATATATTTATTTTATTCAGCATGAATTTTAATTAGGACTTCAAACACTTTAGCTCCGTTCGGCCAAAGCAGGGCTCTCCTTTGATCAGGCGTCACTCTCCCATATTTTTCCTCCTCTATGTCTTCCCTTTGGGCAACTTCTGTTTAATTGGCTCAGCGTCGCTCGTCTTGCCTGTCGTCAGTAGGTCTATCTCTGTCTGTCAGTGCAGATGAAAGGATACCAGCACCATGGTTTGTGATGCCTCTTTTTTTGGGGGGGGGGGTTTAGACAGTAAACATTATCGCATGTTCTCTACCATGAGTGTTACTGTCAAATATTGCACCATGAAGCCCACTTTACTTTATTTTACATGACCAGCAGGAGACTGTCTGCAGAAAAACATCTTATTTTTGCACCAGAGATGACTCAGACATTCAGTGGAACACGATTTTTTTTTTTGCTTTTCTTTTCACAATACTTGGAGCTGTCATGTTTTCTTCTGGAAAATCAGTTTTGTCTATTAAGGTAGAAGAAATAGTGCTTGTTTGTGCTGTTTATAGAGCTTCTTTCCTCCCTACCTCACCCTTCCCAAGCTTTATTCCTCCCTGGGCTCCCTCTGTCTCTGTCCTGTGTGTTAATGTAGTGAAGTGGCGCATCGGTCAATGAGCTTGTATTAACACCTGACTCCCAGCCCTGGCTTCTGTTTGTTCCTCTACGTGGGGTCCCCTGGGCCCTCCCCCAGGCCGAGGCAACATATCCCTCGATCGATAACAACGTCCTAGAAGGCAGATGGAGGAGGGGAAGGAGGGGAGAGTCTTTTACATGCTTGCGTAATTTTTTTTTTTCTTGCTATGCACCTTCCTCTTCATCCCCGTTTTCTCAGATATCAGTGGTGTCAGCAAACAGGCCGGCAGTCGATAAGTCGGGCTCTTTATTGGAGCTTTTTTGTCATTCTCTTTGGGCTTTTTCAACAGGGAATCTTCTATGGATCTTTCAGATTTTTTTCGGTTTGCCATTATTCTCTTCATGCTGGCACTGGAGTCAATCCTCCCGTGCATTAGCCGCCTCTACGTTCTCCGTTTCGATCTTGCACTCAGTCTTACACTCATGGCCTAATGTTGGATAGTGCTAGAGTGCATTTAGGAATTATCTGTGGTTTATCTGCCGTGGATCTGCTTCAGACCCAATATTCTCTGCCACTGTGTTTGTATTGACTCCTCCACATCTCTTTTCTCTCTCTCTCTCTCTCTCTCTCTCTCTCTTTTTTTTGCTCTCTAGGCTCTGGCCATGGCCGAGGTGAACGGTCCAGGCCCCCAGCTGGCCGAGCCTCAGATCGCCATGTTCTGCGGCCGTCAGCTCCTGCACATGAACATACAGACCGGCCAGTGGGAGCCGGATCCTCAGGGCCGCCAGGGCTGCTTCAAAGAGCCCGGTGAAATCCTGTCCTACTGTCAGGAGGTAGGGAAGGGAACTGCGCAACCTGAACAGCTCCAGTGAAGCAATTCTACTCCAACAGCAGTGTTTTTAAAATCACACTCTTGCAAGAATGTTGCATGAAGCTACAGGGAAATCAAGCAACAAAGTCATGTTCCTTTTCCTGTAGTTTGATTTGTCTAACACCTGCCCTATCAGATCTATATATTTAAGTATATATAGTGGAGCGATGGTGGTCTGTTGGAATATTACAATATTCCATTCGTGCCACCATCTACCTTTCCTCCTCTTGTTGCCTGTTACAGTATGTGTGCTCTTTAACTCTTATCAGTGATGCACATACTTTCCACCCTCCTCTTTCACAAATATTAGTTTAAAACAGAGCAGAAAAGGCAGCCAAGCGCCATCTGGAGGCCAAAATAGACACAGACGGCAGCAGCCATGAGCTTGAATGGCCTGTAATACGATTAGCTGATTTTATGCAAAACCTTTCCTTTTGTCTTTGTGAAAAAACATTATAGTGTGTATTCAGACTCTCTATCATTTCTTGTTATGAATTTGCACAGTTTAAATTCTAACAACCAAATGTAGGTTCATTGAAATGATAACTTCAGTGGCCTCAAGTAGTTAGAAAATACACTGCATGACTTTCTCCCTTGTTTGTCTCCTCCTGACTGACTGTGCTCTCCGTCTTCTTCTTCTTCCCTGACTTTTCTACATGTATTTGACCCCAAACCTCCTCCCGAAACCGATTCCTCCCCCATCCTCTGCTCCTCCTGTCGTCAATCCCTGTATCTGTTCTCTGTGTCTCTGTCCTGCATGTCCCTGTGCATCTAGATGTACCCAGCGCTTCCAATCTCCCATATAGAGGAGTCAAAAAGACCCGTCACCATCCCCGCCTGGTGTAAGAAAGGCTGGGGCCACTGCCAGACACACCCCTTCATAGTCCTGCCCTACCGCTGTCTGGGTAAGAATTTACATTTACATTTACAGTATTGGCTTTGTATTCCCTCAGCTTGTTGTTTAGAGAAGATATAAGAACGGGAAAAAAAGACGTCACAAAATATTTCTAGAATGACTGCGTGTTTCAGATTCCGGACTGTGTCAAAGCAGAAATCACATGATTGTGTTCATGCATATGCAGCTAACACACAAGCTAACAAGATAAGCACTGTTTTAGATATTTCACTGCCACATTGATTTTATTTTAGGCTTTCAAGGATCAAATTTCCCTCTCCGTCTCACCCAGTGCCACAGATTTTTAAACCTCCCAACCCCAAAACCTGCTGGCAGGTTGGAAAGGCAGCTTATTTTGAAAAACATGCCAAAGTTAGAGCATTTATCAGAGGTAGAAGCTGTAAAAACAAGAAGAATCGCCAGAGAAAATTCAGGAAGTTTGCAAAAGTTAAATAGTTTGAACCAGATGCTGTAAAAAGAAAAAATCATTTGCTTTTCAGCGCGACTTAGAAGCATGAATGACTCAGCTACAACCAACAGGTAAAAATTATGTGCTTTTCAGCCTAACCATGAAGCTATTAGCGACTCAGCTGTCATTAGCAGTCACATGACAAAAATTCAGCAAGTCTTTGGCTGATCTAGGCTGAACTGCAGGCTGTGTTTAGACAGAGCAGTGAGTAGTAAATTATCTATAGTATGACGAGCCAGCAATAGTTCCCTATATGGATTACACCTGTGGGCACGTGGAAAAATGTTGCACATATTGATTTCACGCCTTGTCAATTTTTCTTAAATAATTAATCCAAAAAAGCCACCTTTTTTTGATTTCTATCACTGTGTCAAGACGGCACAAAACACATTTTTGAGTTCTCCCTTCCTCTAGCCATGATTGTGCTGTTTCCATAAAGGTGCATGTGACAGGAGCAAAAAAAAAAGTTCAAAGGGTTAAAGGCATTACTATTACAACTGTAGATAAGTAGTAATATTAAAAAAAAAAAGATATAGGCAGTGGAATACACACAAGGCGTCATCTACAGTTAACAATATTGCATGGGTCATGCATGTTAAATGCCACTAGGGGGCCAGATACACCGATGATGAATGAGAGAATGAATGAGTGAGTAATGAGCAGTGAGTCACTCTTGGTTCAAGAGACTCTTTGCTGCTTCTGCACAGCTCTGTAGAACTGACTGGGGCTCATTTCACTTCTACCGTAGTGCTTATTGTATGGGTGAACACGCTCCCTTTAAGCGTGAGCGTTAAAAAACAGCCCGTAATAATACCGCTGTATGAAAAACAGAATTTAAAGGAATAAAAAACTGCATGTAGAATTGAAGTTTGAGCATTTAGGATTACCATGACCTGGGTGATTGAGAATCGACAGACAAATAAAAACTGTTCACTTCTGTGCACTTCAGCACATAATACAAAGCACTCATCTGCATTTCTGATTTCTGCACTAAATATTTTCCCGACATTTTAAGCAAAGTACTACCTTATGTCCTTGACTTGCTCATGTAGCTACAGTTTGTCTGTTCAAAGTGCTCACACATTACACATTTATGCTCTCTGTCAGACCTCATTTATGTGCCTTATTCTTATCTAACTATTGCAGTTCACTTTCAGATTCCTGCTTCATGTATTCTAAATATCTTGGGTTCACTTGTACACTCTTCCATTTAGTCCTCGCTAAAGCATGTTTGATTTTTCATGTTCCAAAGCACAAATGAGTTCTACAGTGCTTCAACCACAAGTATAACTCTTTACATGCTCCCGCTGCTTTGAAAATCTCACGCACTGGCTTCACCTTTTCTTCGATTTTCCTGCAGAAGGCGAGTACGTGAGCGAGGCCCTGCTAGTGCCCGACCGATGCCGTTTCCTCCACCAGGAGCAGATGGATGCTTGCAAGAGTTACGTGTACTGGCACAACATCGCTAAGGAGGTGAGCAGAGAAGTTGCAGCGCCACGTTTCAGAGACAGGTTTAAACATTTTACAGTAAAAGCCAGTAAATTAAGAGAAGAAAGGTTTTCAGATGTGTTAAAGGAGGTTTTTGTGAGACCTTCCACTGGTATGTTTTGTAAATGTTCACCTAGTGAAGATCTAAAACCTCTAATGCATCTACCCCGAACAGCAATAGAAGACCAGACTAGTGGTGTGTTGTGTAGATTGTGTTACTTTGTCAGTAAATAGAGATGTTTATTGTAGAGCAGAAAGGTGAAAGTTGAAGCAGTCACACTGTTTTGTATCACATCCTATCAAGTTTTTGTTTGAAAAATCGGTCTTTTTCATATTGTATTATATTTAGATAATTATATTTAGCAATTTTTATGCAGTTTTATTTTAGGTTTTGTTTTTAACTATAGTACAGTTACATTAAACACTAAAAAAAAGCAGAAATAACAGGATTTTCAGATTTCCTACGGTAGGTGAACTACTCGTCTGTGACCTTCTGTTTCATTGCAAAGGTTAACCAAACCATTTGAAAATTTGCCTAAAATAATGTGTTTGCATCAAACATATTCTGTCAAAACTAAAAAATTCTGTGCTCCTCTGCGCAACTGTGAAGCCATTAGAGACTCAGCTGTAACCAATAGTCACATGACAAAAATCAAAAAACCTTTGACTGAACAAAGCCACGCTACCGACTATGCTGCTTATACGGAGCAGATAAGAGACAAGTATGGAAACAAAATAAAAATATAAGTAATAAAATAGCTATAGGACTTAGAAAAATGTTAAAAAAAAATTTTTTTTTTAAATCTACATTCCTCAGCGCAGCTCTAAAACTATTCATGACTCATCTGCTTCAGACAGTCACATAAAAAAAAATATCCAGGGAATAATAATATTTGACTGAATTGGAATGAACTGCAGGCTGTGTTCAGAGAGATCCTGCATCACAATATTTAACAACCATGTCCTAAATGTGATTCCTTCCATTGATTATTCTTTTTTCTGCATCAGGAATGCACTGCAGACAATCTGGAGCTCCACAGCTACGGGATGCTGCTGCCATGCGGGGACCATTTCCGGGGCGTTGAGTACGTTTGCTGCCCGAGCCGAGGCAGCTCCAGCGGGAAAGGCGAGACAGAGGAGCAAGACATCCCTGCTGGTTCCCAGACACTCACATCCCAGACCAGTGGAAAGCTCAACTCTTTGTAAGATGATTCAGCTTGACCACACAGAGATGCCGTAGGAGTTTCAAATATTAATAGTCATGAGAACACCCACTTTTTTTTCCACAGCACCAAAGTGACGGCTCCCACTCCGAGCCCCTCTCCTGACACAGATGTGGACGAGGCCGATATGGAAGAGGAGGATGACGAAGTGCTGGAGGAAGAGGAGGAAGAAGAGGAGGAGGAAGTGGATGAGGAGGAGGCAGAGGAAGAGGAGGATGAGGAGGCAATCGCTGTGAAAGATCCCGAGGAGTATGAATATCCTATTGACTCGGGTCCCTACCAGACGTCGGACTATTTGGACTCGTTCTACTACGAGAAAAGCCACAAACCCACCACATCTGCACCTCTGATGAAGGGAGACAGCTGTGAGTCTTCCTCATTTCTTCTTTCTTTTGCTTATAAAAAGTCCTGACCTGCAGTGACTGTTTAGTATCTCGGTTAGCAACACAAAAATGGCAACTACTACTGTTGTCTGTTAGTTACTGTTTTTCCAGTACATATGTCCACAACCACACGTGCACCTCATGCAGCCTATACATGCCACAGACGTGCACACAAGTGCCTGCTTCTAAATACAGCTTTATTTACTTGAGCTTCCCATCAGTCTGTACTAACCACTGACCTCACACAATGTACACTTATGTGTATGTCAGGTCGATCTGGTGCGCCTTCACACCCACTTCATGGTCTTGTAGCAGAGTTCATGCTCGTGTGCGCAGTAAATGGAGCAGTCGACCACTTGACACATGAACTCGAATATGAGCGTAATCAGGAGGAAAAATCATAACGGCGCTCGCTGTCTGTGTGGGAAACAGAGTGAGCAATGGAAGGAACGGCCGTTGGTTTTAGGTTGAGAATGTCGTGGTGTTGTCATTTTTGCTGCAAGTACAAGTAGAAGCCCTCATGCAATGCTTACAGTGCAGCTAGGACAATATAAAAATGTAAACCACAGCAAGAAAATACTGCTGCATATTTCCCTGTAACTTTTAACATATACATTATAGCATTGTGTTAGATAATATAATTTATTTAGTGTTAAAGAAGTCAAATTTAAGCTACTTTCAGACACGCATTCCGGGATATGTCTGCATCGTGTCTGAATGAGTCTTTCAGAGATTTAGCGTAAAGGTTCAACATGGCCCTAGTTTTAAGGGATGTACCTTCAGTTGCATGAAGTGATTTGGTGATTTGGTCCATTTTTTTAGTCCGAAATGGTCCAAAAGCGTCACATGAAGCACAATCGACGCAGGTTGTAAGCCAAAATCACAAGACATCTTCCTGTGTCTCTTTGCTCTGCAGTTTCACATCTATTACAACCTGAAATGCCCATAAAAAACTGTAAGGAAGACAGTATCTATAGGAAATCAGATTAATGAGGGTCATCACTAATGAATGTAATCTGGTTTGGACAAACATTAACAGGAGCTGAACTTTATTTGGTTGCTTCCGGCTGTTTGTAGGAGTCTTTCCTCTGAGTTTATTGAATAGCAGCAGGATCCACTTGGAACAATGGCAGTAACTTCAATAATTACTTATAATTATAAATTATCCTTGGTATGGAGACAGGATGGATCTATGGTCACACTGTATGCTTTTCTTTACCTCAGCAGATGAGCAGTTGAGTCACAGTTTATCAGCACCAGTTGACTCATTTGCTGAGTCCTGAATTCATAACAGCTTGCTCTGTGTTATTATTTTACTATTGGCAAAGAAGTAGTTAGATTATTATGATACATGGAAAAAAATGTCAGTGTTTAGAAATTCGTGAATAAAGTAGGCTTTCAGGTAACTGGACAGTGTGATGAGCTGCTGTTTGCTTATTTGTACATTATTATGCATCATGCACCACCTGATGTACTGCCGTCTTCCGTGAATGAAAAATATTGCACGCTTTCACTTTAACAAACTGATGGAGCCAGCAATGGTATTTTTTATTTATATTGCATGTCTAAAAATGACTGAACTCATCCAATCTATGCGAGGTCTTACCAGCATAGTGTCGTATATACAGTATGGGCCTCCAAGCAGAGTTCAAAGTTGTGCTGAGCAAGTCTCCAAGAAAATAAATGTGCATTTCTTCATGTCAACACTGTGATGAGTTAGACTTACCTAATCCTCAAACATTCAGTGTTGTCCTATTTGTCTATGTTGTGGTAAAAGCTGTTTTTAATCATGCTGAAAGCAAGCTGTCTGCCTCTTACCTGTTAGAGTTAATGATTTCAGTGCTTATCAATTTCTTGTTAAGTTTTTTTTCAATTTAAATTATTATCTGAATCTGTAGGAAACACAGCATGGCATATATTTACCTGACATTGTGGCAGGTTCTAAAAAAAAAATCAATCTCTTCCATCCACATTGTCTTCAGCATGTTGTTTTTCATTGTTGAAATTTTCACTGCTTCTCTCCTCTCCTTGTGTTAAACTGCTTTTCCCTCTCATTTGCTCCATTCTTTAATGCAAATCCTTTCACATTTTGACCCCGACTGTCTCTTTAATGGCAGGATAATTGCTCTCTGCCTCTCGCAGCCTTGTGTGACAGTAACAGCCTGTTCCTTGTCTTCCCCGTCCAGTGACGACACCTCGGCCCACAGATGGCGTCGATGTTTATTTCGAGAAGCCTGCCGACGACACCGAGCATGCCAACTTCCTGCGAGCCAAAACAGACCTGGAGGAGCGCAGGATGAAGCGTATCAATGAGGTGAATTTCACAGGGCTAAGAACAGTAATAGCGCGCTGCCTGGCAGGTCAGACTCCTGACAGGTGACTCATTAATCTCGGAGGAGACTCGCTCTCCTTCGCTAATCTAATTGTCAGAATGACACGGGAATTGGCCTGAACATGTTTCACCTGCATTCAAAGGAGGAGATAAAGACAGACATGTCTTATTTGCCCCCGAAAAGGTGTCAAACTGGGGCTCAAATTCCTATAATGGGATGCAGAATCACCTTTTAATTCCTAAAGACTAAATTCTGAAATAGTAATCATGTATTGCCCAGCATAAAATCTTTGAAATACCAAACATTTGGTGGTGCCTGTTGCTCAAATATGAAAATCTGCTGCTTTTTTTTGGCTCTAGATGATGGTAAACTGAATATTATTATTATTATTGACTATTGGGCATACAAAACAAGATATTGGAGTCCATTGCTTCGGAATTCATAGCTGGCTTTTTAATTATTTTCTAGTTTCTGATGTTTTCTAGGCAAAATATTACCCAGAGCCCTATTTCTGACTATATTTGGGTCTCTGTGGGGGCCTATCTTTGCTAAAAGTCTCACGAAAGCTGCTCTACAGCTTCAAGATTGTCTCTTTGATTAGGTTTTCAGTGGTGGTGGCACACACCACCAATATGCCGGGTGTTTTTTTTTTTCATCATTGCAGTCACACCATCGTGTTCAGTTGTTTTGATTGGTATCGTGTCCTTTCAGTGCAGTTATGTGTTTAATATTTTTCCGAAGCCATCTTTTAAATGCGAAAAACAAGACAACTCAGTAAGTCAGTTTGTCTACAAGGTTTTTTCAAAATCTTGCCACCACACAGCACTGATCTAATCACTGAAGTAACTAAAAAAATGTCAACAGATAGTCAGCCTAATAATGAAAACAGAGCGTGCATTTTTATGTATGGCAGGAATGTCAGTGTTTCCTAAGCCATTAATTAAATGAAATAAAAGTATTTATTGAAAATATGGACATTAAAAACCATAACCGTGTAATTTGGGATTGGCCTGTATCTTTGTGGTGTTGCTGGGACTTTACAGAGCATCATGTAGCCCTGAACCCCCATGAACCTCCATTTTTTTCACACAGTTAGTTAAAACTTTTGTTTTATCAAAGTTGCTAAAAGGTACTTAAAGTAACATATTAGAAGAAAATGAGAATGTTGGATAGATTTAATCTGAACCATCTGACCGAAAATTCACAAATGAGGTTAATTGAATTAGTTTTTTTGTTTACAAAAATAGCAATAAGAAAATTTAGTCATTGTGATTCAGGACAATCCACATTTCCACACAAATTTTCTGCAAATATTTGTTGAAATTGTCCATCATTAACAGGTTTTCCCTCTTCACAAATCCCAATTCAACCCATGGATTCCACTGTATATCCCCAATAAATAACTTCATTTTTAATGTACAAATTTAAAGCATGTTTTTGCAATAATAAACGGATTTTGTGCCTTTTCATCCGTCAGATCATGAAGGAATGGGCCGAGGCAGACAACCAGTCAAAAAATCTGCCAAAGTCAGAGCGGCAGGCCCTGAATGAGGTAGGCAGACATTTGTCGACCTGATTTGCTGACCCTTTAGTCCAAACTCAATGAGCATTTTCTTGACTCATCCTCGTATCATCTCCCTCATCCTTTCCCTGCCAGCACTTCCAGTCTGTGCTGCAGACGCTGGAGGAGCAGGTCGCTGGAGAAAGGCAGCGGCTGGTGGAGACTCACCTAGAAAGAGTCGAAGCCATTCTGAACAACAACCGCCGCCTGGCCCTGGAGAACTACCTGGCTGCTGTACAAGCCGATCCCCCTCAGGTGAGTGAATCCTGAAGCGCAGAAGAGAGGAAAATGTAAGTCGAACCTGGTTTTCGTAGAAGATGTCTGCCTAACCTTCTTGTCTTGCAGCCTGAACGTGTGCTGCAGGCCCTGAAGCGCTACATGGCTGCTGAGCAGAAGGACCGCAGACACACACTGAGACACTACCAGCATATCGTGGCTGTCGACCCGCAGAAGGCCGAGCAGATGAAATTCCAGGTGCGCGTCGGAAAAATGTGCGAGATATTTGCTTTGGAAATGCTTTTCACGCACTTTAAAGGGCGTGAGGCTCCGTTCTGCTGAAACATACAGAATGTTGTGTACTAAAAAGTTAGCACAGATAAGTTAATAATTACAGAGCTGATAGATGTGAAGCAGCCACTAATCTTCTTTTCATTAAAATAAGATCAAAGCCGGCCTTTGCTGACTTCAAAAGGCAGATTTCTACACATGGAAATCTATCTGAACCTAATTTTTCATCGAAGGAGCCAGTTGACTGTTTCGTTTTTCACAGCTAAGACTTACTGTCTGAGCTCTTTTGCTGCTTTTCTTGGCAAAAAAAATCCCGAGCAGAATGGATTTTTATATCTTGCAGGTGTACACACATCTTCACGTGATCGAGGAGAGGATGAACCAGAGTCTCGCGCTGCTCTACAAAGATCCCACACTGGCCGAGGAGCTGCACAATGATATTCGTAAGCTGAACTACTGTTACCAATCACTGCTTTACTGAATATGCAATGGTTGTCCATGTTGTCAGACTGATGATTTTTGATGTATCGTCTACAGAGGAGCTGGTCAAGGCAGAACGAGGAGACATCAGCGAGCTCATGACCACCTCCTTCTCTGAGACTCGCACCACTGAGGAGCTTCTTCCGGCTGAGAGCGAAGAGGAGAAGGATGATGAAGAGGAAGAGGAGAGGGCCTTCCAGAACAGGCCTTATCCTCCCCGCATTGGTACGTATCTACCTCTTACTCATGTACACGCCCACATTTTTCATATCCTCACGTTTGTCCTAATTATATAAGTGACTTGTAAAACCTTCTTCTCATTTGTTACTCTTGTTAATGATGCTGTTTTCTTTCATTTTCCCTACAGAACTGCAGTCTAATAAGAAAGGTAAGCCAGTATTCAGTAGCATTAACCCTGTTTTTAAAAATTACATTTATCAGAGAATGAAATTGTAAAAAAAGGAAGAAGGGTTGGAAACATAACCACATCTAAGCTTTAACTTATGATAATTCATCAAAATCATTTTATTTTATTTCCTTTATTTAAAAAAATGTCAAAAATAAATCATTTGGTCCAACCAGATTCAGTAGAAAACTAAAAATTCTGCACTCCTCTGTGCAACTGTGTAGCTATTAATGATTCGTCTGCCACTAACAGTCACATAAACAAAATTCAGGGACTTTTTGGCTGAAATGGGATGAACTTCAGGCTGTGTTTAGACAGATCAGATAGAAACTAATTACAAACTTAAATATTTACTATCTGTAAATATAAAAAGCATATAGAGACAACTTTTCAGTATTTGTAACACCTACAAAAATATTAAGCTTTTTTTTTCAGCGATTATATATTTTTGTAACAATTTAAAAATATTCAACTTGTATTTTTTTTCTTTTTAATGATTTATGACATTATAGCTGCACAAAAAATATTTTAGACTACTCTGTACTTGTAGCCATAGTTGCGCTGTTTCCATAGAGGTGTGGGACTTTATTTTGCAGTGAAAAATGAAAACTCAGTGAGTTAAAAAGTCATTGGGGCAAATAGAACGTGCAGAAACTGCTTGGGGTTCAGAGAGTTACTGCATAGAATTTTACTGTTCACAACAATGACAGTGTTTCATATGTCTTACTTTTTCTCATGTCTAATTTGATATCGCTTTTTTTGTCTCCATTTTTATATAGCAGAGGATGAATATGATTACACCACATCTGAGAGAGGCCCTACTTATGAATATGAGGAAAAGGTAAGATGAGGATCCTTTTATCCATTTTTAAAGGCTGGTGATATTACAGCTAGATTCCAGTTCAGCTCAGCTGGCAGTGTTTAGACACAAAATATGTCCTGTGCATGTTTTCAATGTTGGTCTCTGTATTTTCCCTATCCTCAGATCAACACCTCTGCAGAGCTGAAGCAGGTAGTCAAGCCTAATGAGATTGCAAGAGATGAGCTGGTAAGCATCATAATGTTGGCATGAATTCCAATTAAAATGATCCATTTCATTTCAGTCCTCTTTAATGTGACATATTTCCTTCTTTCATAGCAACCTGATGCCTTGGAGACGTTTAACCGTGGCGCCATGGTGGGGCTGCTGGTGGTCGCCGTGGCCATCGCCATGGTGATGGTAATCAGCCTGCTGCTGGTGCGTAGGAAGCCGTACGGCACCATCAGCCACGGCATCGTAGAGGTACGACCCCAGCTGGAACATTCATATCAGTCAAGTAGAGTTTTCAAAGGCCACACCTGTGGTTTTACATTATATAGTTTAACTTAAAATTAGTGTGTATGTTTAATACACCCACAGTGACCTCATTTTAGATTCTTTGGTATTGTCATTGGCTTCCACTGCCTATTTATAGCTTTAAAATGCATCGCAGTGAGATAACTTAAACAATAAAATACAACAAAAGACACTTTATGGTGCAATGAATGTATGCAGATTTATTTTGTAGAGTAAACTACAAATGGAAACCAATAGAAACCTCAAGTGAATTGAGATAGCTCGATGTATTTTTACCAAAAATATTCTGTATATTAAGTTTCTGTCTTGAAAACATGTAAACCGCTGGTGTGATCCTTTAAAGTAACCTTGTTAGCCTCCAGTAGTTTCGTGTAACTGCTAACTGGCAGATATGAGAGTGAGTCTCTTCCCCAGAAGGCATAAACCGCAAAATGCCTCTTCTCAGAAGATCTAACACATTTGCAATGTTATTTCTGCAACAGTCTTAACCCTCTGAACCCCAAAAAACTGGCAATTCGAAGGAATTTTATCTTTACAAAAAACAAGCCGAAATTACTGCATTTATCAGATCCAGAAAGTGTATCAAACTCAAGAATCAACACATTTTCAATTTTCTGATGGTTCTTAAATTGTGTAAATGAACCAAATTTCAGCTTGAACTTGTGATATTTCATCAAACTCAAATGGTTCTGTTTGTGTCTAAGCCATTAGCTTTAAAAGCATCATTTTTTATTATTTTTTAAAAAATTTAGAAGTAGTTACTCCATTTCATATTGTAGAAAGAGAGTATAGATAATAGATTATCATCTTTCCAACAGTCTGTGAAGTGCTTATCTGGGACATTCTGTACTATTAGAAAACTTAACAAAACCAATTAAAAATTTGCCAAAAAGAAAGTGTCTGCAGTAAATGTATTCTGTAAAAACTAAAAAGTTATGCACTCTTCTGTGCAACAGTAGAGCCATTAGTGACTCAGCTGCAACCAGCAGCCACATAATAAAAATTCTGAGACTATATGGCTGAACTGCAGGCTGTGTTTAAACGGGGTAGACAGGAGGCAAGAATGAAAACAAATAAAAACTACTAAATATCTATGGTATGTAGAGTCACTTTTTTAACATTATTGCTAACTCCTGTGGTCGCTTGGAAAACCACTGTACATGTTGGTTTCATTTTTTTGTTAAATATATAATCAATGAAATTGTATATTTTTTCAAGGATTTCAGTATTTCATTTCAGTGATGTAGGGCATCATAACGCCCAAAAGACATTTAGTTCTCTCTACTTGTAGCCATGTTTGTGCTGTTTCCATAGAGTTGCAGTGAAAATGAGCCCATAGTGAGAAAGAAACACCCAGAAACTACTTGGGGTTTAGAGGGTTAAGCTGCCACCGGCACTAAAGAGTTTCAAAACTTTACTCATTTCCGTTTACTGATTGTCACCTGGTAAACTTGTTAAGAAAGCGCACACCACCATGTTAAGCCATCCCGAGTTGACAAAGTGTACATCAGCTCTGACTTGGAGGTCTTCCTAACCCAGAAGTTGTGATAAATCCACCTTAAAACCGAGATACATTGCAGACACCATCCTGCTTTCCCAGTACTCATATTTTTCATGTTTAGTAAAGGATTTATTCCCCTCTCAGTGGATGGTGTGGTCCTTAGCGTTGGTCTCTAGCGTGTAATAATTCCAGCTCTCGTTTGCTTCGCAGCAGGTCGACCCCATGTTGACACCAGAAGAACGACAGCTCAACAAAATGCAGAACCACGGCTACGAAAACCCCACCTACAAATTCTTTGAACAGATCAACTGAAGTCCCGGGGGCTGCCAACAAGTCATGCCTGTTTTATCCCCTTCCCTCCCCTTCCCTCCCCTGCTCTCCCTTCCAGCGGTGTCCCAGCTACGCTCCCTCTGACGGATTTCCGATGTGTTGCAAATCTAAAGTCACTGAATAAGTACGGGGTACATCCCAAGCCCATTGTAAATGACCGACAACAACCGATCATCATTACCAGAATGTGAATAATGAGCTACGAACCCCACCATCACCTACTGTAAACTAATACTCCTTTGAGTCTGAGGGTAGTTCTTTGCATTAGCAGTGCCACAGCATTTCATAATCCTGAGAAACGTTCACCTCATCCCAGCGGCATGACTTGATCTCTTGCTCCTCACTAGAAAAAACTGAGTTTAAACGGTGCATAATGCTTTATAGTATTTATTTTTCAGTAGTAGTGTCTTTGTTCGAGTTGTACCACAGTTAGATATAATGTATCTGTGTAGATGAGTGTGAGTGACGACCTAGTTAAATCATGGTGTAATTCTCTATTTAAAAAGTGATAAAAGGGCAATTACCCAGCTGATTGTTACACTAAATTTACCTCCATGAGCTCCTGTCACATTGGAAAATACCTCTAATATTACATATAAGCATTAAGCAATGATGTGGAGGTGAATGTGTGAGACATTTAGAAAGGAATCCTTAAAAAAAAAAAAAAAAAAAATAACACACTAATCAATACAGAACTTTGTGCTGGTGGTACAAAAAATAACACCATGTTTTTGACTTCTGAGGATCTGCCCTCGATATTCTTAATTATTTGGCAAAAATATACCAAATGTTTCATTTAGCCAGTGAATGGGTTTGTTTTATTTGTTCTGCTACCTAAAGAACTGTAAAACAGAATAATCAAAAGTCCGTTCTTTTAAACCGAAAGCATGACAACTTGTTGTATGATGCTGCTGTAACTCTTTGTGTTGTTCCCGTCATTGCTCTTGTTTTTATTTTAATTTTTTTTTTTTGAAAAGTCTGAAATGTCACCGTTCAAAATGGACACTGTAAATAACGTATGAAATACATACTACTACTAGATGTAGACATTTCTATGATTAATTTGCATTGATGTAATGGAATAATACATTAAAAAAAATAGTACATTGTGCTGTTACGAGAAGGAGAAACATTTTCCTAACATGGCTGATTGAAAACGGACTGTTGTAAAAACCAGCACAAGACAACGACACAGCAACTACTTTCTGAATGTATTTAAGGTAGACGTTGAGATTCCATCTTCTTTTTTCAGTAATGCATCATCCCCCCCTCTAGTAAACCTTAGTAGAAGTAGTGAAGTCCCAACACACACCGACAGACTACATGCCTGATGCACTTCTCATCACTTTGTGTAGCAGCCGATTCATTTTTTTCACATTTCACAGGTGTGTTTTAGAGCAGAGGAGCTTAACGGTTATTTAAACTGCACAGAGCAGCCGAGTGTAAAAGAGGACACAGCTATAGTAATGTGAAGTGTCAGTGTGTGTAGTAATTCTTAAAATCAGACCACACTCTGGCTTGATAGTTTGACATCTTTGCTCTATAGATGTCATATTGAAGTTCATGGGAAGCGTTTTCACCGAATGACTCATTGTAGTTTGTCATATTTATGATCAACATAGTACCCTATATAGGTAAGTGAAAGAAGGGATTGCCCCTTTTTTCTTCTGGCTGATTGTTAACTGCTTAGTGTGTCGGTTTGATTTCTGTTTGGCCACTTAATTCTAGAAGACCATCTCAGTTAAGGAAGGTCGTGGGATGTTGCTTTTGGTTCATCAGTCTTTAACTATATGCTATAGTGCAGATAATCCATACCAAAATCAGGTTATTTTTTATTTATTTATGGCCCTTTTCTGTAAGAAAAAAACCTGCATTGAAGGAAAAACTAGATTACTGCATTATAACTTTTGAGTTTATTTATGTAAAGTTTGCTTTGGAGGAAGCTCTTGGGATTGTGAGTTTTGTTTAATTTGAGCATTAATCCTCTCGTTAGGCCGGGTTATTGCAGGTTGCGGTTGCGTTATGACAGGTTAAGAGAAGTCATAGCCCTTGTATAATTTGTACAGCTACGTTAGTGAATGAAAACATTGTATGTTCACAGTTTAAGTCAGTTGATCTTGTAATGATACTACTGAAACCATAGATGAGAATAAGCTTGCCTGTGTTTCCCAAACCACTGAAGGTTTCCTACCAGCATTTAGCAGACGTAGAATGGTGTATACTGTAGTTACTCAAATCACATTTGTACTTACGTCCTCTGTCAAAATTCTAGATTTCTTTGTTGGTCTGTCCCCCTTCCCCTGATGAAATATAAACGACGTTATTGAGATTTTAATTGCTGCATTATTGCCTTTTACAATGCTGTGTTTTGGATGTAATTATTCTGTATTTTTTATTTATATGTAATAATCAGTTGGATCAAGGGTCATGCTTTTCACATGTAATTTTAGATGCTTGTATGAGAAAACACTGACAAGTTTATAACGCTCAGAAATGTGAAATCTAGACAGATTTATGGCCTCTGCCTAATTGACAAGGAGTGGCACTAAGCACAAGTCGAACCAAATTCCTCCATTTGTGTACAGGTTGCTTAAATGTGAAGACACCGTCTGTCTGATTTCAATTTTACTGTGTAATTCTGGGGATGTTGATAGTATTATCGATAGAGCTGTTCTTCATTTTCATTCAGACCTTTAACCAAAGACATGCTCCATAAATAGTCAGACAGATGATTGAATTTGGCAAAAATGTTTTCTGTGTAACTGTATTGCAAGCAATCTGACAAATTAAAACTGGTCAAGCTAATTAATAGTGTAATAAAAATGAATGACCCATCATTTATTGTCTGTGCCTTCTTTTCTGCCTCACATCAGCCACACAATGAGGAAATTTAGCTCATGTCATTAAGGCAACATGTGGTACGATGAAAACTGACCACGGTGTAACTTCTGCTGTCAAAAGTATGATGTCAAAGCTGAGTCAATGGGGGAATCCTTCTGGTTTACTCACCCTGGAAAATTACATTTTTCTTCTGATGCACATCCTCAGTTGATTTCTATGTAAAAAGAAACCTAAAGTATCGAAAAAAATCTACTTTATTGAAAGCTCAGATGTTTCAAAGTACAAGATGTGCTTTGATGGCAATCGTGATGGTTGAGAGTAAAATTGTGTTTATTGAGGTGTCAAACATTGACGTAATGTGAGACGTTTGGTAGTAAAACCCTCTAAGAGATAAGAATCTTAACCAAGATTGTGATAAGGCTTTGTCTCCATTTTCATTATGGAGTTTCAGTGTTTCCTGAAGCCGCAGTACCATTTCTGCGAAATCAGAAATGTTGTACTGTTACTGTAATGTGCAAAGCAAGTGAAAATTTCACTTCATTGACCTGTATGAACTGAAAAAATCTTCAATCAGCATTAAGAGTGCATATTAAGTTTTGTATGTAACATGGCAGCAGTTTGCATTGAATGAAAAAACCCGGTTAAAGGTACCTGGATTTCTTCTTTTTTTTGGGATTTGGAAACAAAATGACCCAGATGAGTGAGAAAACCAACAGATAAACAGCACAACTAATTACAATTTCCAGCTCATTATCACAGTCAGTAGCTGATGACTATTTTTCCTGTGAACTTCATTTAGTGCCGATGAGTAATGTTGCACTGTAGCTGTGGTGTGCAAATGTTCATTTCCTTTCACATCGAAGCAAATGACTGCTCTACGCAAATCTTATTCCTCAACTTTATATCTGCTTCGATAAACAGCAGACCCTCAGTAAAAGCGGCTACAAAGTTGACACGGTTCCCAAGCAGCAATTCACCTGACAGTCAGCCAGCGTGGGCAGGCCTCACACTTCCTTCACCCACAAATTACAAAGAAGTGTCAAGCCCCAGCCCCTAGACCTGCTCAAGTTCCTCCAAACCACAACACTGACGGGTAGTCCTGCTCACCCAGATTACTGTGAAAAGGCTCTGTGGCTGTACAGTGACAGTTTGCCATTGATACCTCCAGCGCGCATCAGTCATCTTGGTAGTGGTTCTTCTGAAGTCGACAGCTCACATACTGCCACTGTGGTAATGTAAGACGACTCATATTAACCCAGACTTTAAACACATCGCAGTCTGAGTGGGCTTTCTTTCTTTTTTTTGTTTGTTTAGTTCGGTCACACTTTGATTCATTCAACAAAACAACAGTATGAAACCCTTTAGCAAGGGGAGATTAAAAACCTTGGTAGGTAGATCAAAGATCAAAGAAGATGCTGCTGTATTGAGATGGCTCGATTAAAAGTTAAATATGATTAGCACCGTGTGGGTGATGAAGGACATGTGGAAGATGCTTATACGGGCATTTCGTCTCGTATCCCCCACACAGTTAGACACCTCAGTGAGTCAGCACCGACGCTGCGTTGTAGGGTGTCTGATGGTGAGCGTTCAACTGACAGTGAGGGGATAGCAGGTGCTAAGGAGTGTGGGGCTGACATTCTTGATATTACTGGTAGGTGAAGCCCTGCGCATCAGCTCTGTCTGTCTCCTTCCCATATTGCACAAGATGACATTTAAGTGTTGGTATAATGCTAATTTCTCTGAGAAGAATCGATGAGATCAGACTGTCCAGTGGTTTGAGCAATACTTGACGATAAATGCTTGAAAAGGTATGTGCAGTAACCCCAAATGTCAGCATCTGCCTCAAATCATACACGTGCAGGCACCCACACAACACACAACCGGGTTATTCTATCATGCCTGGTCAGTTATAGTGTATTAGAAGCAGTGATCCACCAGAAATGGAACAATACTTAAAGGAAATCAATAAAGAAAAGAAGTTTCAGTTTTGCTGCTGTCCTGATGCATCAACATGTTACGCCTGTGATCACAGCTATTAAAAGGAAATTACCTTGTGATTAGCACAACATAAATGCCTCCATGACCATATAGGTGAGAAGGTTAGGGGACGCTTGAGTGTAAAGGCAGCATATCTGGAATAAAGTTAGATGTCCAACTCTATCTGCACCTCACAATTACATCACTTTCAGATGGGTTTGTATTTAACGGTGCATTTTCAATACTTTCTATATTCAGTTTCATTTTTCATGACAAATCAATCCTTGTAATCAAGGAGGATACCAGTGTTGCACACATTTCTGAACAGACGTTGTACCATTTTTCAGACTTATTTTTTCACCTGCTCTTTGCTGTAGGGGTTGTGTTGCTCTACCTTTCTCTTTAAAATACCCCAAAAGTGTTCTATTGGATTCAAGTCAGGTGACATACTTGGCCACGTCATGGTTTTCAAGTTTTTCTTCTTTTGAAACTCTTAGGTGATTTCGGCAGTGTGCTTTGGACGGTTATCACATCGGAATATCCCTTTTGTGCCAGACTTGTAGAGACTGGGTGTCATTTTGTCAGTTAGTGTTGAGGTTTATCCATTCATTTAAATGTCACCTCCCCAACACCTTTTGCAGTCATGCAGCTCCATGTCATCACCCTCCCACCTCTGTGCTTCACTGTCAGGAGTATCCATTAACTGTGGTGGTCCTGGCCTGGTTCACACTGAACATACTGGAACCCATCTGAGCCCAACAAGTTTATTTTTTCTCTCATCTGACCAAACAATGTGCTTCTAGTATTTGTCAGGCTTCTTTATGTGTCCTTTAGCAAAGTTTCGTCCGACACTATCCAGACAGTGATGCTATGAACTGTCCTTGACTGAGCTGTCACAGAACCTCTGACTTCTCTAATAACCGCTGTGCCAAGTCTAAAGCACTGGCCTGTTTTTCTGAGATAGATTGTGAAAGTAGCATGAAAGCAAAACACTGTCTGTGGTTTCATTAGGGTACAACCACTGTGGTTCTGATAAGTGGTAACATGGCATATTTGTCTTGATTACTGTTGCATCAGCTAGTCACCAGCTTTCCTGAATGCTTTTCCATCATTGTGAAGCCTCAGTATTGGAATTTTCAGGTCCTCTGGCAATTCTTTTCCATGTGGAGCCATGATGCAGACATTCAGATAGATACAGCTCATAGGTCCAACACTGAGTCCTGGTGTTCACAGCTCATTTCATAACCATGCTCGCACATTTAGGCAAAATAGAAATCACAGGTGTACTCAGTTTGGGGTCTGAATTTCGAATATAGACTCTCTAAAGTATTTGTTTTTGGTGGCTCATAAGAAGAATTACTTAGCAGAAAAAATGCAAGGATTGAGAGGTGATTTATTTTGAATTATTTGATATTTAAATGATTTTGCAGTTATGTATGCATGAGCTTTTCAGTCGGGAAGTATAGTGAAACTACTCTATCTTTAATTTATTTTATTTATTAAGCAAAGCAAGCACAATATTTGCAGGGAAAATGTTCTAGCACAAGATTTTATCAGTTCATTTTATGAAGTTATTTCCAGGTTAAAAAAAAAAGGACCCATCACAACTACAAGACAAGATATGATGATACGATAAGATGAGATGTAAAAAAAAACAAAAAAACAAAAGTAAATAGTAAAAATAGTAGCAGACATAACCTAATGTGATCAGGAAGAAAAACATATGAATCCTCTGAGTAATCAGGGCAAAAAGACACAAAAGAGTTCCAAACATTTAACTTTTATATATATATATATATATATATATATATATATATATATATATATATATATATATATATATATATATATATATATATATATATAAATATATATAAAAATAAAAGAAAAAAAGGATTTCTGGAGAAACATAGAATGCAAATGATTTAAATTTGACAAATGTATGTAGCTGCAGTGAGTGGATTATCAAAGCAAAGTTTATTTCTTTAAATCTGTGCAAAACACAAAATAGATACAGAGTGAAACATCCGTTTTGTCTGCACTCCCCCAGAGCACCTTCTTTGCTTTGTAAAAAAATCACAGATTTAAGGTTTCCTGTGGAGCGTTTGACCTCTAGTAGCGCTGTGGAGACGAGCTCCCTCTTTATGTTCTGCACACACTTGAGTACATGCAGCCATGTGCACATCATTGCACATTCCTGCTGGTGGTTTGACACTATTCCACTGATCAGCAGGTGGTGGCAACATGTACAAATATGCAGCAATGCACGAACAAAGGCAGACTAAAGAAGGCCGCACCTACTGAACATGAAGCCAGGATTTCAAATACTTAAAAATGCTTTTGCAAAGCAGCTTCTGAGGATGAGCCTTATCAGTATTAGATCACTTTTCACTGACGCAACATAATGCGTGTTCTGTAGACAAGGTCAGTTCAAATCCAGTGAATGGAGAATAGAATAGAGAGATGATTGCTTAAAAATAAAACCCTCAAACTTCATCAGATTCCCTTAAGTGGCATCGTTGTCTCTGTCTGTCTGTCTCTTTTAAATGTGATCAAATCTTCCTGCTTTCTCACAATTAGTTTTCACTGTTACTACAAGAAATGTGTTGTAAGAACCAATAGTTTACAAATCATGACCTCCAAAAACTGGAGTTTAATTTAAAAACAGTACCTTTGAGTAAATATGAAGATCCTTTTCGACATTCTTACTAATCAAAGTGTGTGCATCAGAACTGCTAAAACCTCAGCGCTATCTAAAATCTCTAATCATATTTCCAACTTACTTGAAGACTGTCTTTCTCATGCCTGTCTACATGGGTAAATGCAACAGGGACATTATGTGAATGTTATGTATTAGAGATATCATCTGCACATTTGGCTTTCACTTTTACAACTGTGCTGATAGCACTATATGCACTTTACCAAAATTTTAATTCGTTTTTCTGGCTGTAATTAAATATTCAAGACATCATTCATTGTTTTGTGAGGGTTGTGGTTTCAGTACAACAGCAAACACAGAAACTTGACCATGAACATCTTGACCATGAAGAGTAGCATTTTACCATCTATCACCTTCCTATCGTCCCTCTGCTGCTCCACAACTCATAGCAGATGTTACTTCAAAGGACTTAAGCCATGTGATATTACATTGGCTTACACGCTCTCCTATTAATCTGATTTTATTGCATCAGAAATGCTGCCATCTGCTCTCTAATTGTAATTTACCTGCTACCGTCCCAGCTGCAGAACAGAAACTGCAGAGAGCAACCAGCAGAAACAGGGTTGTCCTTGCATCTTACAGCTAAATGCAGCTGAAACAGGTGCTGTAGAGTGTATTTGATTAGCTGTGCACAGTTGTTGTTTCGATTTGTAATCAGCCTTTATTCTTTTGCGCACCTACGTCATATTCAGTTGAACTGAATGTTCTCTTTTCTCCTTCTTACTCAATGTGATGTATGGTGAGGCCTATTTCGGGCCAATTGTTGCTGATGAGTCTCACAACAAACTGCTCATCAGGGACTGTAGCCAACATGTGCAAATCCCGCATATGTGGAGCAACATTAAATTCAGAAGATGCGAAGTTGTTCCAAATCTGAGGACAAATGTAAATCCAATATTCTCTGTTATTTTAGCTCCATTTTGGCCTCCACCACATCCAAACGTTAAATTCTCCATTATGTTCACCAGCTCATTGCTAACTTTGTAAGTTGTATTGTATAAAAACAGATTGAAAAATTGTTGTATAAATCAAAAATTATACTGTATAACAAGAGTTCATAAAGAAGACGGCACACCCATGCTTTTTTAAATTTATTTTTGAACAAAGATTCAAATATCTCTGAGACGCTTTATTTCTTTATAGCATCTGACTTCAACCCATTTGCAGGGGGAGTCTATGAGGATAGTTTTGTGACATCAACTAATGAATCTTGACAGCAACGATGTGTGTAGGGTTAACAGTGAAGTTAATGATGTCTAGGAAAATACCAGCAAAAATCTGTTAAAAAAAAAAAAAGACTAAATTGCTTCTAAAAATCTGAAAATAATAAGGAGTTTTCTATATACAGGAGAAAAGAAATAAGAAAATGAAATATGTATAATACACTTCTTGATTAATAATGATTTAATATAAAGCTTTAAAGGCACAGCGAAGATGTGGAAGATACTCAAACACAAAGGTGCCATAAAGTGACCGTCTGTCTACAGTTGACCTATTTTTAAAGGTTGTCACACAAGAAAAAAAACAAGCTGATATTTCTATTTTGGTGCTGCAGGTTTCAGTGAAGTGTAGCCCTACATATCAGCACCACTGGGCTTTGGCCTTTATGTTTCCTGTCACAGACGAGTGTCTTTGAGGTGGTTTTTTTGTCTCAGCACGGAACAGTCTATTAATGTAGTGACCAGCGAGTGATGCTGGAGGGGAGGAAAGCATGTACAGCATGTACAGGTACACGGCATCAGCATGACACGCAAGTATCCACCTAACCACTGTCCTCATTTTTCTCCCTCTTTCTCAATCACACCTTTGTTTCAGAAGATGCGCAGTTTTTATACCTGTTCAGTTTGTGTTTTGGATGTAACAACAATACTTTGTATGATGTCTATACAATATGAGAAGTCAAAGATATTAAATAGAAAATCTTCCTCATTGCTTTAAGAACGATAAAACATAAAATAATTAGTTTACTTATCAGAAAGTCACCATTTTTGCCACAAAAAGCAAGAGCTGTAATCCATACGCCACTGAGAGTTAACTTGAAGAGGAGGGACTGTGAAGACAAAAGAGGAAACCACCCTGGCCCACAGCATAACCTGTGCCCTGACAGACATGTCACTCTACAAGTCACATCACAGTCATGGTGCAAGGTAGCTCATCGCTCTCCAGGGAGACTTCGCACTAAACACCCGGTAAGTTTCTCATTTATGCAGCTTGCTGCTTCTTAAGTTTCCGCGACTTGAAACCACATGCAGATCCACCATAACACTGCTCATCTTTGGTCTTTTCAGCAGCGTTCCTGTGATCTAGTGTAAACGCAATCTCTCGTACTCTGCGACTGACGTTCCATAGCCCACGGAGTGTTTCAAACCAGACTTATCTCCTGTGACTATAGTCCTTTATATGTGAGCTGTGAGGAGGCTGAGTGTAAGTTCATGTCCTGTCAAAGGATGTGTAAATCTGACATATGCATGCATGGTTTTCCCCTGCGTGAGATTCTACTGTGGCTGAAAGGAGCTCAAAGACCTGCTAACTATGTCACAACTCTGCAAGTTGTTGTTTTGAGCTGCAGCAGGGGGAATTGATTATTGCATAAGCTGGTTTATTACAAAATCAAATGTACTTAAAAGGTGTAAATGATGTTAGACAAGGTTAGCAGGAACACAAAGCCTAGTTAAACAAAATACAGTACAATAAAAATGTATATATTTACTGAGCGCCAGCCTTTGGAGGTGCATTACTGCAAAGTATAATAAATCAATTGCAAAGCAGACGGTGGATCACAGCAAAACAAATAGAAACTCAGACATTTTATTCGAAAATACAATGTAATTAAAAAAGTAGAAGCCAAAGTTCACGACGCGATGCACAACTTGCACAGAAAGACGTTTGAAAGCATTGTTTTTTATGTATATGTATTTTTTATTTATATATATATATATATATATATATATATATATATATATATATATATATATATATATATATATATATATATATATATATACACATATACATACATATATATGTATATAGCCTATACATACATACATACATACACACTACTACACTTTCTTGAAAGAAAAGCAGTTTTGTTCAGTGAAGATAACATTAAATTAATCAGAAATACAGTCCAGACATTGTTAATGTGGTAAATGACTATTCTAGCTGGAAATGATTGATTTTTAATGGAATATCTGCAGGGAGGTACAGAGGTCCATTTCCAGCGACCATCACTCTTGTGTTCTAATGCTACATTGTGTTGGTAATCATATATATATATATATATATATATATATATATATATATATATATATATATATATATATATATATATATATATATATATATATATATATATATATATTATATATATATATATATATATATATATATATATATATACATATATATATATATATATTCTCTCATTTAAAATAATGTGGTTGCCCAGTTACTTTAAAGTTTACACCAGAAAATAAATTGCAGAACATTTAATTACCATCTTGTTTGCTACTCTAACTGCACTACAAGGATATTACTGATAAATCCTTATATATTAATAATCCCATTTTTTTTTCATTTTTGTTGTTACTTGTTTCTCAAAGTGAGCTGATATGATTAAAATTATCACTGCACAAAATGCCAAAAATGTGCAGAAGCAATTTTAATTGCACATGCAAGAAAATCACTGTATAAATTTGTAACTATTGTCTGACTATGTATATATATATGTGACTAATACAACTTGTTTGATGAAGGCTATGATAGCCGTAAATGTCGCGGTGACAAAAATGGATACTGCTTCATATTCACGTACGCAGATAATTAGCTTCGTGCTCGACAGTTCCTCTACGAGCCCTTAACACTGTTCACACAACATTATCCTTTTTTATTTTTATTGTGTGGTATTGTGTTGACTTTTTTATACTTTAAAATACATACTAAAGTTCAACCTTAAGCTTGCAGTCTGACCCCATTATACTGTAAATCTAAGAAACTTCGTACTTTTGATACTGACTTGTTCCACTGTTACTTTCACTCTCAGTGCTGCAATGCTGTACCACCTACATATAATACATGGCAAAGAACAAAATTAACAGGAGTTAAAAATATGTTACAACATGTTAAAATGTCTTTAGAAAACATTTTATTTTTTATTATTTAAAATGCAATATTGGGAAATTGTTTTAAAATCATTTCTAATTTTGATGCAACAGTGTTAATTCACTTTACTTAATTCATTTAAATAACAACAGAGCGACAGATTTCGAAACCGTGCAAACAATGTATGCACTTTTTTTTGCCTTTAATTCCAGTAATGAGAAAACCAAATGTCATTTCGTTTCACATTTACTTTCCATTTACAGTCACCATCGGACGATCGAATGGGGTTGCAATTGCACACGCACAAAAAAGACAACCCTCTGTAATAGCTCACAGTACTTGTGACCTAGGCTGCAGAAAGCGACCGCACACTGTGTTATCATAAAAGTTCATTATAGACTTCAGACTGTGTGAAGACGACAACCCTCACAGGCATCCGGTAGTTTCAAACACAGCACCACAGCATTTTCATCCATGTAGTCTCAATTTTACTCGTAAAATTCCAAATATTTCTGTGACATACTTAGATATTTGCATATTGCACCCCTTCGCTCACTTGCCTTTGATGTTTATTGCGCCCAAATACAAGCCTTATTGTTGTTGATGTTCAAACTTTACTCATGTTTGCTTGTGTGTACAGTCATTAGTCATGGTTTCATATACTGTTAGGGCTTTGTGGCTTTTAGAGTGTGTATGCAAGCTCTGAATATCAAAGCCGTCACATAACAGAGCACATTTCCACACATCAGCAATACATTTGAACAGTTGTTCAATTGTGATTCAAGAAAATTTTCATGTGGATGTGTCTTAGAATTTTTTTTATAAAGTGTGAATCTCACTCTTAAATACAAAAAAACCCGACCAGTTTTGCAGCCAAAAGTAGCCGAAAACCGGAATCACGGTTAAGCTGTTTCTTCCAGATATACCACCTCGGGTACATTCTGCCCCCTCAGTTCTCACTGTGGCTAATGTTGTATGGAAGTGATGGAAAAAAAACAGCAAACTACAGAAATGCATTATCTGTAAATCACAGACCAAATACCAGCTGTTGATTTGCTCATTTTCCAACTTCTAGAAATGTTGCATAATAACCATTTAAGTGGAACTGATTATACCACAGAGTGGGTGTAATCTAATAAGATCTTGCTTTTTGACTTTCTCTTCTCAGACCAGTAATATTTCCTCAAACTTCAGAAATGATCCGACTCGACAACACCCAATATTTCCACTTCCTGCAGCAGGCAGATGCCTTGCGCCGCTCCGGGACGCTCTGCGATGCCATCATCTCGGTAAAGAGTCAAACTTTCAGGGCTCATCGGTTGGTTCTCGCCTGTGTGAGCAGAACGTTGGCGCAGCAGCTCGCCCAAGGAGACATCGACAGCCCGGTGCACTGCACTCTGGAGAATTTCTCGCCCCATACCTTCGAGCAAGTCCTGGACTTCACCTATACCCAAGCTCTGGAGGTGTCCGTGGACGATCTGCGTCTGCTGCTCAGAGCTGCTCGGCAGCTGGAGATGCAACTGCTGGAGGACCAGTGCCAAAAGCAGCTGGACTCTCTCAGCTACAGAGCTGGAGAGGAGCACGAAAGTGGAGAAAACACTGATGTCAAAGAAGAGAAGGAGGAGAAAGATCAAAAGCAAAGTCCAGTTTCTGAGGAGAAACTCCAAGAGGCATGTTCCCCAGTAGAGAAAGCTCACATTGCCATGAAAAATCCTACACAAAACAATCCGCAATCCCCTAGAAAGAAGCCCAGATTGTCCCCAACAGTGCACAACAGAGACAGCCTTATCAGCAGGCCGACTGCCAGCAGCTCCTCTTTCTCTTCTCCGTGGACTTTCTCTGCAAACATGTGGGACTCTGTGAGCACACTGAGGCGAATAGCACAAAACTACTCAGACCTAATCGCAGCTCACCCCATTCAGTCCCCAAATCAGTCTTCTGTAGCTTACCCGTTCTCCCTCTCCACTCCCCACATGTTCCCCCTACTGAGTCCCCATTTCCAAACCCCAGGTCAAAACTCTGTAATGGGCTGCTCAGGCTTTCACCCCCGTTACACACAAAACCTTTACGCCGGATCTGCACGGATGGGCAGCATCATCAAACAAGGCCTGCTAAAGAGAAAAAAGCCCAACCAGAGAGCGTTCATCGGGACAAACGTTCAAACTGGTGAGCCAAGGTAAGTCAGGACTTTGGACATGATTTTGGAAACTTTGGTTTTTCATTCTCAGTCATCGTCTCCATATTTTTCCTCTCAGAGTCATTCAGAATCCCCTAATTAGCTCAATTGTTCCTTTGTGACAGCCACCGTACCTGACTCACTGCTGCTGCTCGGGTAGATGTGCGTGTGTGATCGAGCCTCCTGCACTTTCCAGATCAGTTTCACCTGTTAACCCTTCCCTGCCAGTCCAAGTCTATCAAACTCTTTCTTAAGAAACCATAATTCTCCAAGCACAAGATGCTAGAAGTTAATGTTTCAGCTTATCCAAATATAAGATTTAGGTTTTTCTTCAAAACTTGGATTGAACAAAGTCATACTTTTCTCTAATTGTGAGTGAATTCACCACACTCCTTTGCGGTGGTAAGTGTGAAAACCTACTCGACTTTGTTTTTGTGTGATTTACCTAATTCTAGCTGCGCGTAATATACTGTTCCATACAGAATAACCAAGCAGTGCATGTAAAAGGGGAGCCCCCTTAATTTCTCCCCTCCTTTGCAGATTTCAAGATTTTCCACCCACTGAAATATGCTTTCAGTGTTTAGTCTGGTCGTTTCTGTACCACAAGAAAAAACATTTACGTGTCTTTGTGGGAAAAAAAAAGAAAAGCTACTTTTTATTATCCTGTTACTTCTACTGTAATATTTTCTCAAAGCAAAGTAAGTGCATTTTTACCCTCAATGAGCACTATACATATCTTGTGGTTGGGACTGGAGAGGAAGGAAAAGGGTGTTTAAGATGTAATATATGATAACACATAATGCAGTAAAACACATGTAGCTTGTATGTGATGACATTTCCTTTCTTTATAAGAGCTTAGGTGCATTTTTTTGCAACTGCTGCATCAGAAAATATCTTTTTCAGTTACCCTGAAGCACCCAAAGCCAGTGCAGAGAGAGTTAGAGACTGCCGACACTGCAGTGCAGCTCTCCTTGACGACCCAGTGCTGCGGGAATCGGCCTCCAAACAATTAGGTAATGATGTGATTAATAGAAACGGAAAACATGCGCTTTTTAATACTATCATTACCATACAGTATGATGAAGACTGCAAAGGTGGTTATCCTGTGTTGAAAAGATGAATTTAACAAGATAGTGACACAGTTCTTGTCATGACCCCTTGCCTCGGCAGACTCCAGCTACGAAGCTACGCAATGGAAAGTGATAAAGAGAGTTGTGGTTTTGAGAGCATGGTGCAGCAGGAGCAGTAGGAGCAGTAGTGTGGTTACTAGATACAGCTAGATACATGCATACAGTATGTGCTGCATCACTAAAGTGGTTTGTCCTATGCCAAGAAAATCAAACATTGATTCATAATCGGAAATTCTTCTAATGTGAAAGTAAGGAGCAACAAATTGAGCTTCACTAACAGGTTGTGTGTGCATGTATGTGATGTGTGCAAGTGTACAATCAGGCTGATAAACATTTTATCTGATTCTGAATATCACTGGAACATCATGTTCATACTTCAGCAGCAGGCTGCAGTAATGCTGATAAAACTGTTCAATTGAACATCTGCATTCACGGCTGCTTCATAAACCAGGTTTCCTGGTTCGAAGTTTTGTCTTCACTGTATGTAGAATTTTAGATTTTCTAGGGAGTTGATGTAGCAGTGAATGTGATTTTCAGTGAGTTTGCAAAACCATTTGTTTTCAAGGAAATAACCAACCCAAGCATGTATATTTAGACAAAAATTCAAGAATTATAAGGTGTTTGGTATGTTAAAATGAGAAATGGAGCAATATATTGGACAGGAAACTTGCTAATGACAACAGGTCTCAGTAGGTTTTTAGTTTTAGTGGTAAGTGTTCAATTGTTGTGGTTTATTGTCTCAATTTCCTTTACTACAGTGCTCCCTCTGCTTGTTTCAGCATCCGGTCTATACTGAGGCCCATGCTTTCGCTTGAAAGACCCTAAAAAAAAAAATAAGGTGGTGAAAAGGTTTCAGAGTTCCTGCCTTAACCTCAAACTCACACCTTTGTCATTTTTTAGAGGACATATGCATGCATAAGCGACAGAAAAGTCAGTTTCCACAAACTGAATTTATTGTTTTGCAACAGGATGCTGCCCACAAACAGACTTCTGGCTCTGAAATGCTAAATGTCACACTAATATATCTTCATAAAGGTGTTGCTACAAACTATGCTGCAGTTTGTTGGTCAGGTTGAAAAGGTCAGCTAATGTGAACTTTGGCAAGACTGTAAAAATTGCATTAGGAGAAAATATCAATTAAGCTGCTGTTTATTATTTCAAAAATTTTACTTAAAGATTTGGTCTATAAAGTGTTATAAAATAGTGCTACCAGGAGTTCATAGAGTACATAGTAATGCCAAAAACTCAAAATTTAAGGTCTAATCAATAAAGAAATCCTTTGTTAATTAATTTTCAGTCAGTTTACTAACTGAGTAAGTCAAACCAAGTCATCTTTTTTATATAGGTGACATGTAAAAACAGCCATTGTGCATTCCAGTGGGGGGGGGTGGGGTCATTATGAATTTACCTTACATGTTAGGTATCAGGGTTAAGACTCTACACTCTACAGTGTTATTTTTGTGAGCAGAACAGTAATTTACATATTAGGGATTAAAACCCAACCTTAACGTAGTTAAATATAGAAAATACTACTGTTCGTGACTACATTACATGTTAAAGCTGAAAACCTACAGTGTCATTTATGCACATTGATCTACTAATGTAATAATTTGGCAGGTAAAGGTAAAGAAAAAAACACAAGACCATAAGAAAATGGGAATTTGTTACTGTTTTTGGTAGAAATATGAAGTAAATTGGCTGGCTGTTTCACGAACTCCCCCACAGTCATTCTAAGGCGTAACGTGGCAGTTTCGTGAGCAACCATGCTTCGGTGTCCACCGCAAGTATTCACACCTTCACTTGTCTTCCCTTATCTTGTCATTGGTGTTTTTCGCAGGCAAACCCTGCGCAGGATGTCGCTTCTGTGGAAGAGGAGATGGTGTGCAGAACGAAGCAGACATGAGAGGAGAACACAGAGGAGAAAAACCCTACCAGTGCCAACACTGTTCCAAAAAGTTCAGTCTGAAGCATCAGCTGGACACACACCACCGAGTTCACACCGGTAGGAGCGCAGTTTAACATGCAACGCAAAAGAAAACTGCATTCACAATTGATACATTTCACTCAGATTAGTTGTATGTAAGAAGAGAAAACTGTAAGTCCTATTTTCTAACAAGAAATCTAAACTTTAGCTTTGTGGCTTATGGTGCTGGCTGGACATTGCTTGTTAGGATCCAAGACTAGACCCACCCACAGGGATGGCTCATGCCTTCTGAGACAAAATCTATGTTTAAACATAAAATAAGCTACTTGTTATGTGTAAAACCAGTTACACAGTGAAGTCAGGACAATCAGGTAAAAAGATAAGACATCTGAGAAGCATTTATATGCTTTAGTTTCAAATGCCAGTGCTGAAAAGTAATAATAGCAGCCTTTTTCTAAGTCAGTGACAGGTTGTCTGCAAGTTACAGGTGAAAAAGAGAATTTACTCTTTCTTGAACAGATGTTTGAGAAAGTACTCTTTCTATAAATGCTTTTGTACGAGGAGAGTGTCAGCACTTTTGATTGATTGAGACCATTTATCACCAAGCATTTCTGCTTCGCGTTACTGCTGACTGTTTTTAGAACTTCAACCATCTTCCAGGCAGCCGACAGTTTTCCATTATACAACACTTTCAAGGTCACCTTACAGAAAGTTAAAACTTGCACAAGTGAAACAGAAAATCCATCGATCAACGGCGAACATCACGTCCAGATATTAGTTCTGTGTAGCAAACGTCCTCATAACGTTATTGGCATGCAGTTACTTTGGCAACATTTTTAGCAGAAATATTCACTGTAGATTACTGGTGTCCAGCATTTTTTCTGCATTTTGGAGTGAAAGTAATGTAAACCAGCGGGCAAAGCACTGCCGTGTATGTTCAAACTAGAGCACACAATATGCTTAACCACAGAAATAGGGCTGAACATAGGCCTCTGGAATAGACCACTGTTTTAAAGATGAATTGTGATCTCTCATCTTATATTATTAATATTTTTACATAATACTGAACAATTGTTGATCTGAAATTTGAATATTAATCTGTCCAAAAACTTAAAGATGGTAAACCCTTATGTAAGTTACATGTTACATATTTAACAAAAAAAAAAACATACTCCGATATTTAAAACTTGTTTCTTGAGAGGATTTGCTGTTGAGTTTTATTGTTACATGCACTCTATTGTTTGCACACTTATATACACAATATGTATCACATATAAATGCAAGTTTTATTCAGAATGACGGCCGATGCAAGTTCTTGAGTTTTGGTTTTTGCGACACTGACTTACAATCAGAGAGGAAAACTGACTCAATTGGACGTAAATGCAAGTTGTGCAGATCTGGATTTGCATGAAAGTGGCCCAGTTTACGTCATTTCACTCATTTAAAGAATTTTTGTCCAAAAAAAGAAAGGTGCAGTTAAACAATACAACTGCAATTTGTTTCCACTCTGGGCCTGAACAATGACTAAACATTATATATAGAACGACCAAATGCTGGCACTCTGGCGGTGAACGTGGTTTCAGAGACCCTTTGTGAAGTAAGGACACCTCTTCTTCCTTCCTGTGCCCCCTGTTCTCTTTGCTTCCAGGGGAGAAGCCCTTCGAGTGTCGCCTCTGTGGCCAGCGTTCCCGGGACTATTCGGCCATGATCAAGCACCTGCGGACTCACGGCGGCGCGGCGCCCTACCAGTGCACGGTTTGCCTGGAGTTCTGCAGCAGCCTGGTGGCCATGCAGAGACACGTCAAGACCCACGCGGTGCAGGACTTCCCTGCCGACTGGAGCATCGGCAGCACCTACCTGTACATCTCCCACATCTGAACCCCCGAACCTGAGCCCTCCGTCAAAGTTCTCATAGCTGGAACTCTTCTCATGTTTTATCGTTAGACCCACAGCGATGAGTGCTTTTTCTAAAGAATTCATTCCTGAAACCACTTAACAACACGTATCGCTTTTTATAGTACATCAGCACACAAACTGATGCTATCAAAGGTGTGGCGGCAACAACTTGTACACACACTGAAACTGTTCTGTGTTGACATTGTCGGCTACAGAACAGAGTGCAGCACTAATTTCCAATGACATGTCAGAAAAGGTATTGAAACTGTTTATCATTTATTAAAGCCACATCAACAGATTATCCTCATCGAATGACGCAGGAATCTTCCCTCCGACTTTCACAATTATTGGACTGCTTGTGTAAGCCTTGCAGGTTTGACTCTGGTTTATAGCGCCCTCCTGAGGACAACCACTGCAACAAAACACTTTTTTTTTCTCCTGTATTAGTAGTCAAAAGTGCCTCAACCTGCCAAATATGGGACCAGTGACTGAGGTATCACATTTGCAGCTGGACAAAAGAAGTTCAGGTTTTCTGTTAATCAGAATTTGTCAGGGCAAAAAAATAAATGACATTCATATGCATCATGATGCATTTGTATCGAAGTTTATATGCATTTATTTAATCTTTTAAAATATTGACTTTGTTATGGTCTACAAAGGGGGTGGAAGAGATTTCTCCAGTCAGTCAAGACAACTTCAACAAGTGAGCTGTGGCATTGCTTAAGAGAAAAATCTACATATGACAACATTAAAGAATTTAGATGTCATTTTATAGCTCAGTGGATTGTGATGAGAATAATGGAGCTTTGCAGCAATGCATATCTAGACTGTAAAAAAAAATGAATTTAAAAAGTGCTAACCAGAAAATAATACCCATTTCAAGTGATGGAATCACTGAAATACATTGTTTCACCTTCATTTTACCTGACATAATGTGTATTTTTAGGCTTTTTATTGTTTAATGAAGAAAAATTTAAAAAAACATACACACACTTCTGTATTTATCATGTTACATGCAACATAATAAAATCATTGTTTCGCTTTTGTTAATTGTCGCTAATCGTATTTAATTTTAGAAATATACAGTCAAATGCAATTGAATAATATGACAAATATAATAAATTACAATAAATTTACAAATAGTTGAACATCTTTTCATCAATTTCAAATTTCTTTAAAAATTTAAATTGATGGCATTTCATTTATGTGTTTTAAAGTTAATTTATATTATATTTTTTATGTTATTGCTATTTTTGTATGTTAAAAGAAAAGGGGTTGTAATTTTTATTTTTATTTTTTTTTTAAATGACTGCAGATGTTTTACAGTGTGGCTGCTGAGAATCAATTGCATTTTTGTCCTGTTTGCGGATATTCTGCATGGTCTGCATGCCAAGCCTACTAAAACTACAAAGGCATGGGCATAATGGAGAAAAAAAATGCGTCTCAGAAGCATTACTAAGTGGTATTTAGCAGCTGACACACCTCTGTAAAAGCAAATTATATGACTGTGAAACTATCACAGTAGCTGCCTCACATGTTTGTTGTCTGTAATGATGACCGTTGCTTCCTTGAGGAGCTCTCAGTATAACTTTAGGACCTGTTTCTACTGAAAGATGTGAATTTGTACAGCATTATCTTGATGTTTATGGGGAAGAAAATAAATATTTTAGGCTTTAAAGGATCAGTATGTCATGTCTTTGACTACTAATGCATCAAATAAACAAGTTTTCAAACCACTATCTTAGCAATTCTAATTTGTACAGATACAGAGCAGGAGGTGTTTTATTCTAAAATCACACAAAATCATTGGAGATTTCTTATCACTTCACCGGTGAAAACAGAAATCTTAGCTTGAGTTCCTTTATATGAAGAAATTAATTTTTGTCTTATAGAGACTGAAGCTTACTGGTATTTCTCTCTAAAGGCCCTTTAATTGCACTGGAAAAAAGTAGTATTGTGATTAGTGTTGTGGAGAAATGAATCCGTTTAAACAGTCATATTGTGAGGATTCATCATCCATTTTGGGGACGAGAAAGTCCCCAAAATGTAAATCGTATAATGTGGCACAACGACTTGGTTTACGGTCAGGATCAGACAGGTAGCGGTTCAAAGCAATGTCTCCTGAAGTGATGGAAACTCGACTGAGTGCGTGTTCGTGTGTGAGTATGTATAGTGGTGCTTATAAAGCTTCATTTATGGATGATATGAGCAATCACTATGGGAGGCTTTCTGGTTTGTACGCTGAAAACTTCATTGAGGCTGTGATCCAGCACCTCGCAACAAGCACGTTGATAAATCATAGTCGGAAAAGCACCACTAATATCAATGACAGTGTCTACCTAAATGTCACAGCGGGCCTTGACAGCTTGCACAAACAATAGGACCCTGAAACTGAAGCAGCAAGCCGTTTTTACACACACCGAAACCAACATATCCAGTTAGTTTTTTAGCCTTTCCCCAATCAACAACACAACTGCAAAAACCAAACTGAATGGATTGAACTGTGTGTTTTTGTGTTCCGATGTGAATGTCTCAGATAAACTGACTGCTTTATCTAATAACAAACGTTCCTCAACGGTGCAGAATGACTGCACATCAAGAACTCACAACATTAAAGGCCACACAACAACTCACAACTGGTGTTATGTTTGCGGAACATTGGGCTTTATCTATTGTAACCTTAAAAATGAAAACATACAGTAACTGGCTTGATCTGAGCCGAGTAAATTGGAAACATTAAAAAGTCAGTAGCATCAGTATTTCCAAACAGCTCTTGTATCAAACTGGGCATATAAAAAACACTTTTTAGTAACAGTAGCCACAGACAGAGTACTGATAGGAACCAGCAGCAGGAGAGATTATTTTTCCATATTAGCATTTTTTTCCCCATTGGCCCTTATAAAATCCAGAATAGAATTTACAGTCGTTCTCGTTACACATGAAATTTAGTGACTAAGTAGCACATTATCCTAACTGACTTCACTTTGCTTTTATTGCAGGTTTACTTCTCATTTCTTGACTTTCTCACAGTAGAGTTGAAGGCGGAACCTTCAGTTTTCAGGCCCTTCTGCTGATAAACCAGGTTCCAGTTTGGGCTTGGGAGGCTTAAAACTTTCATTTTTGATAAACATTATAGTTAAGGGGCTGCACAGTGGCTCGGCGGTTGGTGCTGTTGCCTCATAACTAGAAGATTTCCAGTTCCCACGCCGGTCTGGGATCTTTCTGCATGGAGCTTCTCTGGCTTCCTCCTGCAGTCCAGAAATGAGCTGAAGCTAACTGGTCTTTCCACATTGTCTGTGGGTGTGAAAATGAGTGTGATTGTTTGTCTGTGTCACCCTGTGATAGACCAGCGACCTGTCCAGGGTGTCCCCTGCCTTCACCCTAAGTCAGCTGGGATAGACTCCGGCCCCCCGCGGCCCTAATGAGGACTAAGTGTTGTATTTATAATGGATGTATAGATTATAGTTCAGGTGGCTCTGATGACCCTGAACTATTCCTGAGTTCTGCTGCTGTAGGCCCAGACTGCTTGGGGACTTCCCATGATGCACTGCTCCTCTACTCTTCATAGTTGTTACATTCCCTTCCCCCAGGACACAACACGAGAAATCTAAGGTTGTAAATGGGGAAACTAACAAAAACCACACATTCAAAATGGGTTTAAAAAATAAAAATGGGTTTTTGTTTTCTAAAAGGTGAGAATGAGATTTGTCCCAACTACTACCCTCTTAATCTACCAAAAGGATAGAACAACTAAAATTTCTGACCCAAAACACAACTTATGTGGGAGTTGCTAGTTTTTTAGGGGCTCCTTGAAAGAAGAAAAGCCAAGAATAACTTGATTCTCACATTCAGACACTCAACCTCAGAATTCCCACAGAAAGCCAGCTGATGGTGCTGAGCCTTCTGTACCACACTCCCCAACTGAGCTGCGAGTTAAAACCCTGTCTTTATATACTCTCCCAGCCAGTCTGATTACCAACGACCCACAGCTGAGCTCTATTTCACAGGTACAGCTGATCTACCTGACGAGCAGAATGAATCTGGGTTTTGTTCAAAAAAAAAAAAAGCTTTTCGTGTCAATCCGTAACATACTCCATATATTTATATGCCACAATTGCATGTCACTTTGTTTTGTCTTATCTGCTGGTATCCATGGCATATGATCTGGACCTGGCAAACTCCCTATTGTTTATTTTTCTCTTACATGTTGTTTTTCTCTCCTCTTCACCCTCACCCCAACCTCTCGAGGCAGACTGCTGCCATCCCTGAGCCTGGTCTTGCTGGAGGTTTGTTTTTGTTCAAAGGAATTTTTTTCTTCCCACTATTGCCAAAGAGTTTGCTCACAGAGAGCAGTTTGCATGTATCGGGCTTCTCTCTATATTGGAACACTGCACTGTCTTGTCCTTACTATGGGAAGTGCTCCAAGATGTTGTGAATTAGTGCATTGCTTCAAAAATTAATCAGAATTTGGAGGAGTAAATCTTCCAGCATTAATCATTAAACTGTTTTAATTTTTTATCATTACGATGTTAGACTGGAAAGCTTGATGGATGTTATTTTGAAGTGAACTCAACAAACAGTCGATTCAAACACAGTGTTATATGTTTAATTTACACTTGTGTGCTTTTCCTACTGTGGCTTCAATGTCCTCTAGGCCTATCCGCAATCTTCTTATCGATAAATAATTCACTGTAAATACTAACACAAAAAGTGCAAAATGTCTTTCATAAGCTCTTCTTATGGCATGCTTTCTTCTGCACTTGCTTCACTTTCATTTGTTTCGGACATTCTTTCTTCCTGAATGTTGTCAATAATGAATCCATAAGATGGTTGCTTGGTTTTGTCCTCCTCAGTTGCTCCTTCCGTCCAGGTTTCCAGGTCTCGGCCAGATTTGTGGCTTTGGAGCTTCTGGTCTGACAGAGTCATGAACTGGTGAGCCTGGCTGGCACTGCAGTGAGGCAGCGGAACCTGGTAGGTGGTGTGGAACCGACGTAGGTCCACCCTGAAGGAACCTTTCTCCAGCGTCATGCAGGGTTCAAAGCGAGCGCCCCACTCGATCTCTGTTTCGATGTAAGATGTTTTAGCTTGGCACATCATCCCTGTGTTTGAGATAAGAGGGGGTTAGTTTTGATTCTCTCAAACATGTCAAATTAGCAGTTTTCAAGAGCAAAGTACACATCCTTCGCCACATGATGGCACTGTTTGACTCTCCACACTTGTACAAGTCAAGATTACTGTTTAAAAGGACTGAACAGAACAGCTTTTTGATCATAGCAGGAGATACATACGTTATTCACATTCATGACAGCGTTTTCTGCGTGCACAGCAACATCTCTATGAAACTGAAGCCGCTAAATGGAACTGAGCCAAAATTCAGTTCATTACCTACATTGTATCTCTGACATGTCAAAGTGTTTCCCAGAGAAAAAGGGCTGTTGGATAAACAACCACACCTAAAAGCCTGATGCAACAGCAGTGATGGTTCTTTGGTTGTACTCAAAATGACCTCTAAATTATAGTTGTTTGCAAGAGTACACATATTTTGGAAGAACTGTTAAGGCTGTAGTGAGTTTTTGAGGCTATGACCTTTAATTAATGCCTATTGTTAGTACTGAATATACTGCAAAACATTACCTGACAGTGTATTTAGTTTGCTTTCCCTACAATATCCAGTCTGGCAAAGTCATTGAGTGCATTGAGAGCATAAACAGCATTTGTTAGAGAAAGGTTTGCCCTGAAGCAACTTCTGTTCTAAGCTGTCATACAGTCACACCATCTAAAGGTTGTAAGCTTTGTTTTTTGACATTCACAGTAGCTTATGGAGTTGGAGAACATATGAAATAGCTTTTCAAAAAGAAAACGTCCAATAACTTTCAGATATAAGTAAAGTCAGAGAAAAGGTGTGTTTTTTCTCTTTCAACTTTACATCAGGAGCTAAATGTCCCACTGGATCTTTTTTATCTCTTCATGTTGCCTTTTGAAATCAGCTTAACCTGTTTTAGTAGATGTGATGTGCACATGACAGGAATGAAGAAAATACACTAATCTAATTTAAAAAAAAACAACAACAACACTATAGCAGACAAAATAACATTTCAGGAAAACCCCATCAGAAAAGAAACGGTAGAGGACTTCATCTCTTAATCTATACAATTTACTGTGGAGCACTCACAGGTTTCCAAATAAATTCTGCCTTTTACTCATCAAAGCTTTCCCAGAAACCTTAGTCATGCTGTTTTTACACAAAGCCAAATTTCTATGAGGTTTAATTGGAACCCCGGTAGATATACAACAGCTTATCCAGTTGTGAAAGCTTGAGTCATAACATGATAAGGTAGGTTTGGGAAGTTAGTCATCCTCCCTTCCCTTAAAGGGAGATATGCTGCACACCAAAAAAAATATTGAAAAAGTGTATGTGCAAAAATTTAGACATATTTAATATGTGTAAAGTCTTGGAACTTCATTAATTCACTAGCATTTACAAGGCAAGTCATGGATTGTCATTAGGAATTATCAGCTAATGACAGTTATCTCTCTTTAAATCTTATAGTAACAAAAGCAAACTTCTTTAATGACCTGACAGGACCTCACAATGAAGCTGCCTGATGATGCAAAGCTGAGGGAGGCTATAAAGTGATCAAAGTGTTTAAAACATTATTGTGACCATACCAAAAAGGTCATCTGCTGTTGTAGCAAAGGATAAAGTGATTCTGGGGACAAAATGTGCTGTGAAAAGATTTAACCCCAGCTCTCTGTCCACAGTCACCAAAAGTATGTCTGGAAATAGACAAAAAGTCAGACCACCTTGTTCGCATGTGGGTGGGAATATTCTGCTCTGAGGTTATGTGTTGGACAGTAGCACAGACAGAAGAAGTAATGGATTCCACGGAACATCTACAAATTCTGCATGCAAATACAATAGAGTCAGTCAAGAAACTAGCTGAAAAACTGAAACTGAAAGTAACACGATCCAAAGAAAACCTCAAAATTTTCCCATTAGACACTTCAGGAAACACAAACCGGATATCTGGAGTCTGTCACACAGTCCCAGACGAAAACCAAACAAAAGCTCTTTGAAAATCTGTGAGTAGATCCTAAACTGTGTGTGCAAGACATTACAAAGATACCTGAGAAAAGTCCTACACCGGAATATCTCAGAAAAATGACCAACAATGGCCACATCAGGAATAGATACTTCTGCACATCACAGCTAATGTTAATTCATGAAATAAATTTACATTTATTTCATGAAAATATTCTTTTTGACATTTAGCAAACTGTGTACAACACAGCGGCCAACAAAAGCATTTGCCCCCCTACCGAAATCTTCTATTTTGCCATATTTGTCACACGTAAATGTTTCAGATCATCAAACTAATTTTATTGTAAGACAAAGATAACCCAAGAAAATACAAAATGCAGATTTTAAAATGATTTCAATTATTGAAAGATTAATGCTGTCCAGCCCACACTGCCCTATGTGAAAACATATTTTGAACTTTAACTTAGCTACCAATCTACCAAATGACCAAATTAATTTGGCAATTGGGTTCAGCTTCACCAGCCACACTCACCTATGATTACTACCAGGCTTGTTGAATCTAAACATCACCTAAATAGAGCCTGTCTGTGTGTGAAGTAGCTAAAGGGTCTCAAGAAGCAGCACATGATGCATGTTCTAAAGAGATTCAGGAAAAGGTGCGAAACAAGCTCAGTGGCTTTCATCAGTGTGGAAAGGATTATAAAGCCATTGCTGTGGGACTCCAAACAATATCCACGATTGGAGACAAAATACAGTGGTGAACCTTCCCTGGAGTGGACCAACTGCAAACATTTATCCAAGAGCACATTAACATCTCATCCAGGAAGTCACACACACACACAAAAAAAAACAGATGAACATTAAAGAATCTGCAGACGTCACTGGCCTCAGTTAAGGTCAGTGTACATGACTCCACAATAAGAAAGACTCTGGGAGAAAATGGATCCATGGGAAAGTTGCAAGGGGAAAACCACTATTGACTAAAAAGAAAATAAAGGTTCGTCCAGCATTTGCAAAAAAAACAAAACAAAACTTGGTGAGCCCTAATAGTTTTAGGATAACTTCATGTTAACTGATGGAACAGGTGGAACTTTTGGAAGACATAGGTCTGCTACATCTGGCGAAAAGCTAATACTGCATTCCACAAGAAGAACATCATACCAGCAGTGGAACATGGTGGTGGTGGTCTGATGGTTTGAAGACCTGGACCACTTGTCATAATGGACGGTGCCATGAATTCTGCTCTCTATCAGAAAATCCTCCTGGAGAACATCCACCATCAGTTCATGACCTTAAGCTCAAGCACAGATGGTTTATGCAGCATGACAATGAGCCAAAGCCCACAATCAAGTCCACCTCTGAGAGGCTCAAAATGAACAAAACTATTGTTTTGGAGTGTTTGAGTCAAAGTCTGGACTTCAGTCTAATTGAGATGCTGTGGCAAGACTTTAAAAGGGCAGTTTGTGCTCGTGAACCCAATGAAAATTATTCTACAGAGAAAAGTGGACCAGAATTCCTCCATGGTGATGTAAAAGGCTAATAACAAGTTATCACAAACATTAAACTGCAGTTGTTGCTGCCAAGGGTGACCCAACCAGTTATTAGGCTCAGGGAGGGCAGCCTCTTTCTCACAGGGGTGATATAGGTTTTCACTAAATCTTCAATAAAACATAATTCAAAAACATTTTGTGTTTTGTGGGTTCTCTCTGTCTAATATTAAATATTAGTTTGATGATCTAGAACATTTAAGTGTGAGAAATATACAAAAAGGGACGATTTCTGTATTTTCTGTGATTCTTTTGCATGGCACAGTACAGTACAACACACACACACACACACACACACACACACACACACACACACACACACACACACACACACACACACACACACACACACACACACACACACACACACACACACACACACACACACACACACACACACACACACACACACACACACACACACAGTATAGTAATATCTAACCGCGTGAGACCTGAAGATTACATCAACCAACCTTTTCACAAACAGCTATCAGAATGTTTTGGGTAGATTAATCTTGTGAGTCAATTATGGCTTTCTTATGTTTATGCACAGGACACATTTACATGCTCTAAATAGCAACAACAAAAGAGGAAGTAACACAAAAAAAACTCTATTATATGACCAAAATAATGTGGCAAAGGTTCAATTAGTAAATGATAAATGGTGAACTGACTGTATTAACATGCATGATTCTCTTTACATTTTAGTATAATCAAGTTGTGCATGACCCAAAAACATTGCTCTGGACATTCCTGTTTAAAACCCTGTTCCTCTGCTTTGTTTTTCCCCCTGTGACTCTCCCATTTGCAGCTGGTTTCTGTCTGGTTGTGGGATTTAGAGGCTTATCCAGTGGCACAGCTGCAAAGATCTGTTTTTAATTTGATGTGTATCTTGTCACATGCAAGGGAGGACAACTTCTTGCAAGCATTTCTTTCACAGAAAACTGTCTGAAGACTTGACTTTTTCTTGTTGTTTGTGTTAGTATAAGAAAGATGAGACATATAAGATATATATTTTGACAAGCACTCGGGAGTGGCCTCTTGGCTAGAAAGTAAGTATACGTATTTCCAGAAATGTAAAGTTATTTGTTCATGTTGATATAATTTGTCCAATGTTGTAGCGGTTTGCTCTTCGGCACCACCCTGACTCATAGACTGTTCAGAATAGACACAGAATACTAAGAATGTCCAGATGAGTGCATGACATAATATCTTAGACAATAAAAGTAATTTGCTACTCCAGTTATTTTTATGTATAACGACATGAATATACTCCATGAGGCTATGTAGTCAGGAGCAGCTAATTTGCTTTTTTTTTTAAAGTTGTAAAGGCATAAATGTGTCTTTACATGACACAGTAAAGCACAAAGCTATCCATACCTATACCAAAATTTGAGTTATAATTTTTTTTTTTTTAACCAATGGGTTTCTTCTGGGTGGAAATAACAAGTTGCAACCACATCAATCAAACAGTTCTTATAATCACTAACAGTCTGTCTTCATGTCTCCACTGGGATTTAGATCCTTCAAGTGTCCATCTCTTTTAATTTGAAAGGCTTCCTCTCCATCTCTCTGCTCTTCAGTCCTCCACAGATTCTGAATGAATTCAGGTCTGGACTCTGGCTGGTCCACTCCAACATCTTTTCATTGTTTTCTCTTCACCATTTCTCTACCACTTTGGCTCCATGTTTCAGGTCATTGTCTTTTTGGAGGTTTCAGTACTTCCCATGATTTACTGCTGACTGTCTGGTCTGATGTTTTCCTCCACAATCTTGATTTAGTTCTTCATTCTCACGATGCTTTTTACTTTCACAAGGCCGTTTAGTACATTTGCTGAAAAAAATCCCCAAAGCATTACATTCCCAACATTATGCTTGACTGTAGGGAGAATGTTATTGGGGTTAAATGCTTCTGCTTTCTTTTACCACTGAAAAGTGACTTCACTGTATTCAAGCAACTCCATTTTCATTTTACAGAAGTGATGACCAGCAACTTTCTTGTTTGTGTCTGTCTTGGAGAAGTTGAGTCCTCCTTGGTGTGACTTATGGAGACCAGCCTTGTTCTTGGTCTGCTGAAGTGCCTGATTGACATGTTGCTACCAGAACTGTTCACATTCATCAGGATGCTCTTGGTGCTGATCCTTGGATTCTTCTCGGTTTCTACAATTCTTGTCTGTCTATGGATCACTTTTGGCTTCCTGCTATGTACTTTGAGATTTTATGCAGTGTGGAACTCCATGTACTTCTTGGTTAGATTTTTCATTTTGCGTGCAAATTTCTCTTAATGATAGACTCTAACAGCAACTCACTGAGCTATTTGGTTTTTGTCACGACTTGGAGTTCAAGAGTATTTGACTAGTGAACGACTCCATCAGTTGTTCTGGTCTTATAGTCTATTAGAATACTATAGAATATGGCAGTACATATCAGGATTATTTGGAATAATATTGAAGTCGTATTTTCTCAGAAATTGATGACAACTTCAACACTAACATCTGTAACACAATGTCTTACTGTAATTTGTTACTTGTCAATGTCTTTCCAGCCAGGAGAAACCTATTAGTCATATAAAAATGTATTGTAAATCATAATATGATTCATCGGTATGAATAGTTTGGTGCTTAACTGTACATGTGAAAAAGAAGAAACACAGCAGTATTATTGGACTGGGTTCAAATGACACATGCACAGGCAAGGTGTACATGTACGAGTACAATGTAGCCCTTTTAGAACAGTGCTGTAAGTAATCAGGTTAAATCTTATCAAGGTTTTTCTGCAGCATGCCCAGGTTTTGCCCAAGACTGCCTTCAGACCAAATGATGAGGGTGATTTAAGTTGTTTTCCTTGTGGTTCCCACATTTCTAGAAATTGCATGTTAACTGCAGCACGCATTTCCCAGGAAAGTGTTTCAGTTTCTCTGTATCATGCAGTGAACTGTTTTCTGCGGAAGAAAAGTCTTCGATGACATAACTGATACGTTATGTCATTTTTCAACTGAGCAGGTGTTGCAATAAAGGCAGATGACAGAAATCTTAGCTTTACTTGTGCAATATCTTGCTCTGGATCGTCTTTTGACTGCTGTGATTATGGATTACTCACCTGTTGCCTCAACAATTCCCTCCAAGATGACGATTATCTCAAACTGTTGGCGTCTAAACTGCTCAGGGCCCAGCTCCCACAGCGGACTGTTTGAGTCGATATTATGCTGAATGACTTGAGGCTCCACCAAGAAAAGTCTGTCTGACCCAGTTTCATAACCGAGATCGATTTCAGTCTGCTCAAGAGGCAAGAACTCGCCCTCAGCTGTTTGGCGGGACTTGATTAACTTTGCGCGAACCTTTGCATCCACCATGTGACTTTCTCTCAGGTCTCCCAGACGGAACATCAAGCACAGCTGGTCGTCCCGGTTTGCAATGACGCAAGTGCGACTAAAAAGAAGTGTCTCTGCTCGCTTCTTAGGTCGGGATATTTTAACAAACATGCAACCCACCATGAGGGCGTCTATCATGGACCCAACAATACATTGAATCATGACCAGCAGCACACCCTCATGGCAGGTTGGAGAAACAGTGCGGGAACCATAGCCAATGGTGCGTTGTGTCTCCACTGAGAAGAGCAGAGCTGAGATGAAGCCGTCTACGCCTAAGTAGCAGGGCGTCTTATCTACGAAGTGGTTCTCAGGGGTGTCGAGATGACGGTCCTGTTCGAGATCGCCTCGAAAGGAAGCGTTAAAGAAGTAGAGACCGGCAAACAAGAACCAGGTGGTGATATAGCACATCATGAAGACAAACAGGAACCAGCGATACTGGAGGTCCACAAAGGAGGTAAAGATATCAGACAGGAAGCGACCCCTTTCAGAGATGTGACACAGATTGACGCGACACTTTCCATCCTTGGAGACGTAGCGAAGTTGCTCTCTGGTTTCTGGGGGAAGCGTCGGGGTTTGGTTACTCTCGCTTTCCAGGAGTTTACTCCGAGCCTTGGCGAGCCTCTCCATCTCCCTGGTGGGGCTGGATATGTTGCTTTGTGCTGGTGAGAGTGGGGCGCTGTGGAGAGGGCTGCTGTGGAAAACCCTGAGGGGACTGTTGGTGCCCATGTTGGGGACGCTGAGGGCGTGACGAGGGGAGCGTGAAACACTTTTGATCTCTCTTAATGAGCATCGGCGCAAGAGATTTTGTTCTGTATCGGTGAAACCAAGAGGTGACGGTGGAAGCAGGCACACGTTGCCCCGATATGGGATATCTGTTGTACTTTTGTGCCGTCGCTTGGCTGTTGCAAGCTCAGGAAAAGTCCCTGGCATGATGTCTGGAAGAGGAAGTGGTCTGTCTGTGTCTGTCTGTAAAATAGAAAAAAATAGCCATGCTCATTTCAAGAGGTGATTTGAGTTCAACCTCAGGGTCATAGAGTACTTTAGACTTCCCTTCATTAACTGTATGTAACAGAAACAAAACAAAGCACACTTCTATTGGCCTGACAAGGAGGATTCTATTGAAAATTCCACAACAGCTACAAAATTGACTTTGACACTGAAATTAATTTATCAAAAGCAAACTTTAAACCTTTCAGCCAGTTTCTTATTAGAACTCCAGTAAGTACTCAGACAAACTGATGTGAGATGACACATTGTGATAAAAGCTCCAGAACATGGACCATGTGGTAAGATTTCTTTTTGTCATTTTCAGTTTTACATTTACCAAATGTTGTACAATATACTCTTATTATTGCATAAATACTCCCCAAACAAAAATGATTGTTGAAAGGAAACAGAACATACTGTCTTACATTTATCAGATAGCTCTCACACTGTGTTTTCTCCCCTGATGGTGTTGAATGGACAACCACGATGGATTTTGGTTGATAGGGTGTAGACGGTCGGCGTCCTCTTGTCCCATCTTGAGTGGTCCCGGGAGGTCCCATGGCTCCCAAGCTCACTGCTGTCCCAGTGGATCTGCTTTCCAAGTTATGGTCTCTTCTGGGAAGCATTACAGCAGTGCAAAGGCAATAAACACTGGCAGCAGAGCATGATAATGATCATTTGGAGATGTCATAATTCTTGCATTGATTAAAGACGAAGACATAAAAGACTGTTCTGGATTTAGATCTTGGAACAATCACATTATTGGATTCTAAGTTTAATCTATGATACACTGAGCACATTATAGGCCCTAAAAATAACTGCAGTCTCTTTAAAAGTAGCTAACAAATAATGACAAATAACCAACATATGTCACTACAGATGTGAGGCCATTTTTTCCAATAATTCCACCCAGTACAAACATGTTTCCAGCAGCATTTTTCCTATCAGTAAAAAAACAAAACAATCTCCAGATTAGATCTGAGACTGACTAACCTGAGGACAATCGCAGCATCATTCCATGCCAAAGATAAGACACACAGAAAACTTCCTTTTAAAGCAATGTTTTAGTCTACTTCCTTGAACTGACACGGAGCAGCCAACATGAAGGGGAAAAGCTTTATGGGAGATATCCTCTCCAGCTGGAGCTAAGCTGCATCCTGCTGCCTCAGCAATGCTGTCGTTGCATCCTGCAGAGTAGGACAGACGACTCATACAGAATATGTACACGGTTATCTAAACCTATTAACTTGGACATCAATGTGGAATTAACACCATTTTAACATCTAACATGGAAAAAATACACCTGAACAAGACCATGACATTTATTACAACTTAAAACCTTGCAAAAACTGCTTGTGAGAGTCCATTTATTTGTAGGAAAAGAATGTTTTGAAATATTCTAATGAAAGATTAGAGGGAATAACTAGTGAATACACAAACACAAAGTCAGCTAACTGGTCCAGCTTACTCTCACAGGGGCACTATAAAAAAGTGTGCTCATGAAAGACGGGTTAAACGAAGATCCTGTGGAGCAGATTTATGGGAAATATCATATAGTGTTTTTGCTGACCCTGAATGGTCACAGTGGAAAGATGAATGTGAAGAAAGAAAAAGTAATTTAGTAAAAAATAATAAACAAATCTCCCGCTATGGGCCTTTGGTTAACACTTCAACTGCATATGCGTTTTGCAAGATATTTATACATATCTGAGTCAGTAGCACCTGCAAAGTAATGGAGCTTAAAAGCAGTTATTGAGTATATAAATACTAATTAATGCTATTTTTCATTACTCTCCATCCGATCACCTTATTATAGCAGCTGAAAATGTTCAAATGTTTAATGTATTTGTTCTGTTGTGTTTGGCAGCTCTGAGCCATCATCTCAAGCTTCAGTCAATCCAAATTTACTGTAATTGTAGTTCTCAATATGAAAAAATCTGACAATTCTCAAATTCTACTACAAAGAACTGCAACAGTTAATGGCAGTTTCAGGCTTTTGTAAGGCCCCTTTTAGATATTTGGAAAACATTTAATAACATTTGCAGTAAAAAAAATTTTTTTAAACCTTCTCAAAAAATTTCACAATAATGCAAAGTAGGGCACAAAACTTGATTTAAATGAGAATACAGCTTTTTAAAGTTCATCTTTCACCAGTAGAGCCACAGTGGTGCATTTAAAAATAATTTATTGTATCAGTTTTTCAGTTTTTAAATACTGTTTGCAATAATCAACCAAACCAAAATAATCAGTTGCCTTCTAGCTTAGATATCCCAGCTTGAATTTTTATTGTTCCGAAAACATTGTGAGAAATTTCTGCAAAGTTAGTGGAATATTTTCAGCAGGACATTTTTCTTTTTATTTCACAGAGTATCCACTGTCCAAAAGCAGCATTCTCAAAAGACATTGTTAGACTTTAATGCCAAATACTCCTAAAACATTCTCTGAATGTTGCGTTAAGAACGTAGATTGGGTAACACTGAGGTAATATTTTATTAAAGAACATTCTTTAAAGTGTCACATCAGCAGCATCCGCAAACCACCCTCAGAACATTTCAATCAAAATGTTCTATCTTTGTTAATACAGCACAATACAGGAACGTTTTTTAAAAGATGTTGTCATCAGAGAACTCGATAGCATCTTAATTTTTTGAATATTGGTTTGAAAACATTCTTTAATTGTTATAAAGTATGAAATCTGAGGCCCCGTCAACACTCTCCAAACATTTTCTAAATGTCTCGGTTGTCTTTTAAAATTCCTGGAACACCAGTGAAAGTAGCCCGTAATGTGGGAACATTCGCTGCTGGCTGGGATGGTGTTTTATATGCGTCAAGTTCCAAAAACACTGAACCCTGCATCATTCATAATGCAGCTCTTCAACATGTCTTTGTTAGACTTTCTTTCAAACTTTTTAACGTCTTATTTGTCAGAGATTGCAGGCGCCACATTAAATAAAGACTACACCCAAGTTGGCATCATACTGAGTAACAGAGGTGGAGTTTCCTTGTGATTAAAACAACGTGGAAAAGTAGGGCAGAAAGAGATTGGAATTAAATAAAATCAGTGCTGACAGGCAGGGCAGGAGCTGAAGGGGAGAATCATGGTGCCTGGTCTCCTTATAAAACCCACAGTGAAGCCAGTTAGAGGGCAACACACACACTCATAGAACTGGAATTACATCCAGTAACTACTATTATTCTGGCAGAACCATTTCTCTAATGTCATTATTCCCACACAGATGTGCTGTCAACTACATACAACCAAGTAGTTCTGACCAACTAGAATTTTTTTTTTTTACTGTCACTGAAAAGAGCACAGAGAGTATAAACATACATCTATTTTCATATATATAAAAAATGTATCTGTTTATGTGTTTCTATTAGTTACAGTGTGTTTGATTTAGATTTAGATGTGGATTTGGTTGAAGAAACTCTTAAGGACTGTAGAGATGAAACCTACTTAGAAGAAGTCTGGAAATAAGTTTTACAAACTACTAAACAATTCAAAAGCTGACAAAAAGCTGTATCAAAAGACAGAAGCAATGGATGGATGAATATATACCTGTGCATGGACGGATGAATGGATGGACGGATGGATGGATGGACCATAACATTTTAAAATGTACTTATCTCGTGTAATTTAAATTGTAATTACCACTTGAGCTTCATCAACAATTAAAAAAGCTTTCCTTTTGCAGCTTTTCTAGATTTCATTCCACCGAAAATCATATAAAAATCCTATAAAAATCCTATAATGCTGCATGCAAGTTCTGGCCACTCCTTCCGTCGACTTTGTGATGCAAATTCATGCACTCTCTCTTTGAATGCTTCAGCGTGACTTTGGAGGAGGTGGTGCTTTGCGGAGAGTATTGGTTGAGAATTTTTACTTTTGAGTTCAGTATATCGAAGATGGGACCCATTAAAAGGTGCCCGGACCCGACAACGCGCTGGGATCCGATCAGTCGTCAATGCATTTTGTGCAACATAAGGCCAGGTGGGTCAAAATATTATATTATATTATATTATATTATATTATATTATATTATATTATATTATATTATATTATATTATATTATATTATATTATATTATATTATATTATATTATATTATATTTTTTATTAATATAGGGTTTGATCTAATTGATCATTGTGGACATGATGATTATGGATCGTCACACCAAGCACCACATAAACGGTGCAAACCTGACACTTTCAATGACGGCAGCAGTCCGTATTGTAAACCCTGCTCCACGTGCGCTTCTGGACACGTTCAAGTGACACCGTGCAACGCAACGACTGACATCGTTTGTTCCGACATGAGGTAAAAAAGTATTATTGTTCATTACTGCGGTAAACTGCGGAAAAGCTCATGCTCGACCTGCCAGACAGAAAGTCCCACGATTAAATGGAAAGTGTGCGTCAACCTGAGCAGACCCAGACGTAGGGGCTTTTGTGTTCTCCTGCGACGTTGGAGGATGATTTACATTTATTTATTAATTTATTTATCAGTGTGACAAAGTTGAGAGTGTCACTGATAATCACACCTAAGCAAGACAGCTTTTGACGTTTTACGCATAAAGACGCACTTTGCGGTATTGTAGCCTATGTTTTTTCCCCCTGTATTTCTATAGAAGCAGTACGACCACAGTTCCTGTCACAGTAAGTGGGTTCCTTTCAAGCATGAAAATCAAGCTTCAAGTCATTTTTGAATTCCTTAACCAGAGCTTCTCTTTCCCCTGCAGACACCAATAAGTACTCAATACGTCCCAGCTTCTTCCATCAATCCATCAATGGTAATCAATATCATTTTTAAAAATACAAAATACACCTTGATGAAAACAGGAGCTATTACATCAAGTCTTACCATGGGGAATACATAAGTAAAGCCACTTCCCTCAATTCCAGTGAATAAGTGGTTTTTGAATTGTTAATTGTAGTGAGTCAACACTGCAGAACTGATCATGTAAAGAACTCCATTCTACTTTAAATTCATCATTAGTCTGTCTGCTCATCTGCGCAAAGCTGCTGTATGAAATTTTTATTTTTTTATATATATATATGTGTGTGTGTGTGTGTGTGTGTGTGTGTGTGTGTGTGTGTGTTTTATGCATATAAGTAGTTTTCTTGTTGATGCCTGTTGGTACAAGAATGAGGCAGCAGCAGCATTTAATTTTAAGATTCTGTTGTTAGTTTAAAGGTCTCATAATGCATCTCATTTCAGCAAATGAATGAAAATCTCTCATGTCTTCAGAATGTGTCTTAATGTTTCAGCTCACAATACTGCAAAGATGGTTTATGACTGTAATAATCTGGTCTTAGTCCAGTTTTAAACAGGCTGTTTCAGTTGTCTGTAGCTTAAAATGTAGCTGAGCTGCTGTTCTCCTCGTCCGCTTCAGGATGAAAACTCTCTCTGCATCAGTTGATCTCAAGGCAGCTGATTGCAATTATTGCCAAATTCACAGCACAGTGGTCGTTTTAATGTGTGTATCATTTTTTTTCAGTTTTTCAGACAATGTTGTGGTTATAAAAGCAGTGCAAAGCAGCAGCTTTGGAAATGGCTCTGACTCCTGTTTTACATGTAGTTTTGATTAGCTGCATTTCAGTCACTATTTCACACTATTATCTTATAAAAGACACAGGAAAATGTGTGAATGAGAACAGTTAGTGTGATTTTAGCTGTATTAGAATACAGTATATGTGAGCACAGAGAGCAGGAGGAAGCAAACTGATGTAAACACTGGCTGAGTTTAGGTTGCGCTGAAGCACAACACGTGGCATAAAAACATAGGAACCCACCCAGTCTTTGTTTATTGGTTTCAAATCGCTCTGAATATCTCTCAGCTTTACAAGTTTTCACAGAGCTCTGACCTGGAGGGATGTGATCAAAGCTACTGGTGACACTAGCCATATTAGCTGCACCACAACAAGGATTTTTCTGCTGTTGTGGTGAAATTGCACTCAAAAACAGTTGCAATTTGCAAAGTTGCACTCATACAGTAGTTCACTAGATCAGGGGTGTCAAACATAAGGCCCACGGGTCAAAACTGGCCCACCAGAGGGTCCAATCCAGCCCAGAGAACAACTTTGTAGAGTGTAAAAATTACAGAGAATATTGTAATATTTTGTCTTGTTTTTGTTTTTTGTCTTTTTCTTTTGACTTTTATTGTTTGTTTCTTGTTTTTGTTGTTTTGTGTTCCTTTTTGTCTAGCTTGTGTTTTGTGCATCATTTTTGTCATTTTGTGTTTTCCTTTATTCATTGTTTTGTGCATCGTTTTTGTCGTTTTGTTTCTCGCTTTTGTCATTTATTTTCTTGTTTCTGCTAATTTTTTTTGTCGCTTTGTAACCTTTTTGTCAAATTTTTTGTTTTGTGCCGTTTGTCTCGTTTCTTGTCATTTTGTGTTACGGTGGGGGAAGCAGGAGAACCCAAGCGCAGACACACAGAACTGCCTGACAGGTGAATAACAGAAAGATTTATTTAAACAACAACTGAACCAATACATTAATGGGGAACTGAACTGGGGGAACAGAACTTAACCAACTACTAAAACTCTAACTCTACGAATACAAAAACGGTAGATCACAAAACTGAACTATCAAAACTAAGCAAAGGAGGGGTACTTACAAAATGGGGGAACTGAACAGAAGGGGCAGGGAAGCAGGCTCAGGAAATCTGGGGTGAACGGAGATGAGACTGGAGCTACTGGCTGGAGACAAAAGCAGGGCTAGCGGGAATCTGAAAGAAGGCTGAGTTCTAGTGAGGGAAATCCAGAGGAGAGGAAAACAGAGTCCAAAAACAGAGTCCAGGTGGGAACAGAGTCCATGAAGGCATGTGGATAACTATGATCCAGCGGGGAGCGAATGAAAGGACAGAGCTTAAATAGGTAGAGGTGAGGTGGAGAACATGTGAATGGAGTGATCTGATTACTGCAGCTGATACTCATTGCAGTAATTAGCTGATGGCAGAATGCAGGCAGGAGAAACAGGGAGAGAGAGAGAGAGACATGAGGGAGAGGTGACAGACAGAGTGAACCAAAGAGACAGGACAAAACAGAAACAGATCAGAACCCAAGGGAGAAAGGAGGAAAAATGGGGAAGAGGGGGAAAGAAGGGCAGAAGCTGGAGCAGGATCATAACATTTTGTTTCTCACTTTTGTCGTTTTGTGTCTCATTTTTGTAATATTTTGTAATATTTTGTCTGGTTTTTGTTGTTTTTTGTCTTATTTAAAGTAAAATACTACATCGTTCAATTCCACATACCTGTGACTAAATGCTTCGTGCCTTTGTAGAAACTCTGTGATCTGTAAGTTGTAATGTCTAAATGATCAACTGAGGCATAATGTTGTTGGAATTGAATTTATTTTTCTTAACAAATTTCAGCTTTGTCATAGTGTTTTGGAAAAAAGATAATTCCTTAAATGTGAACATTTTCAGAATGTAATTTTTTGCACTAAAACAAAGGAAAGGTCCGGCCCACTTGAGATCGAATTGGGTTGTATGTGGCCCCTGAACTAAAATAAGTTTGACACCCCTGCACTAGATCTTCAGTTGCTCAGATGCTGGGAGTGCATCAATACTCTTGTGTTCACTCTTGCAGCCAACAGCAGAACATTCAGTGTGCCTTGCTCATCATTTAGACATTTTAGAGTTCGTAAAAGCAGCTCTAGAAAGTCGATATACCTGGTGGACTGAGAGCTGCTCATTTTGAATAGATCACAGGGAAGCAGCAGGCGGTGAAGGGGATGATACAAAGTGCTTGTTCAGTTAGAATTATAGCAGTTCACTAAAACTCTGACTTGTTTGTGAAGCTGGAAGGCTATCTAGTTGTCCAGGGGCAACATGGCATCTTTTACCTCCAAGTTTATATAAACTTCAAAACACAATATAAATGGATTTTCAGCATATGGGACCTTTTAAACATAATATGTAACAGAACCAGGAAAGCTCTTTAATTTAAGAAATAAGAGCTTTAATTCAGCCTTTAAAGCAGATACAGCCCATCTAAAAAAAAAAAAAAAAAAAAAACGGGTTCATTTATTCTAATTTCAGACCCAGAAAATGGGAACGGAAGTCCAAATAGCAGAAAGGAATACACCAACTATACCTCATGTAGCATGTAAGTATGTACCTAAATATTTAATAAGGACACATTACTTCATCTAAATCTATATTTAACTTTGACTTTTGCTGTTTTTGCAGGGGCAGCACCGTTAGCCATCCTAATTTCCATCATGCTTGCTGCCTTATTGGCTTTCATACTCAAAATGAAACGGAAAAGAGGTTCGTGTAAATTGAAAGTAAACGGTTGAACAATGTTAAAAGAGCATACACAAAAGCCCCTTTCAGACGTGCATTTGTTTTGTTAGCTAAACACTAGGGGTGAAGAATTTATCAAAATATCTTCAAAAACTCAATGTGGCAATGTAAAATATCCAAACCACAGGGGATGGGGTTTTTAGTGCTACAGGGAGGCGAAGGTTTGCACATAATATTCTCCAGATGTGCTACTGTGGCACAGACTGCAGCAAAAGATTCCAATATGACTTTCAACACAACACAAGCCTGACCTACATGTAGCCTCATTCATGCACTCGCACACAAGCTACATTCTTTGAGTTGTTTATTCTGGAGAAGGCTTTTTCCACATTTCAACCCCAAAAGCATCACAGAGAGTGTAAAAGGCAGAGTTTGTGTGCCTTTGTCATTCTCTTTGCACTGTAATTTTACATTCATTGCAGATTTAAATGTCCACAGAAATAAAATTGCACTGCAATTCAAGTCTTTCCTATACTATTACTACTGGTAATAGTAGGATGAGATTATCACGACACATGGACAGAAATTTGAATGTTTTGTACCTCATAGATACACTGGGCCCCTGGTTCAAAAAAGGGGAAGTTGTATGAAGTAGAGAACAAAAGGTTGTTGCAGTGTTTTGGCGGTTAGACTCTTGTGACAAAAGAAATCATAAACAAAGGTCAGACTTGAAAGAGTACAATAAGCCTAAAAATGAAGATATGAAAAAGACAATGTACAGGCCTGATACATTAACTTATAGACATATACAGATGTAATATGGAGACTTAAAATATTGAAATGTACAGGTAGAACATATAGGATAATGTCCTTAGCATTTCTGTTAGTGCAGTCAAAAGCTTTATTAAGAGAAAAGACCCACGTTAACATGATTTTATTGCACATGAAGAGCTGTAAGGAGACAAGACAGTTTTACATTTGGTCATATGGGAGCAAATTTTGATTGTTTACGAAGAGCTTTAGAGAGAACAAAAACTGTGCTAAGAGATATTGTGGAACCGAAAGAGCCATAAGGAGAAGAAATGGATTTAGTCTTTTGATTATTAGTGCATTAATCTAAATATATCCCACTTTTTGTTCTGCATAATCTGATGTGTCACTGTGTTGCATAAGGAATGTTTATTTAAGAGTGATCCATGTGTGAGTGCCAGGATGTCATCAGTTTAACAGACTGATAAAGCAGCAACGTTGTACATCGCTTGTCTGAAAAGGGCTAAAAGTCTTTCATGATGAAATAACAGACTGGAAAAATGATTACAAACTGACCACTGCTTTTTTTTTGTATAGAGCAATGAAGTTTGTAATTGGCTGGCTGGTTGGCAAATTTGATTCTGATGCTGAATATAACTGTGTGTGTCTCTCCTGCCTTCGCTTAACACAGGCCAACATACAGTGATTGGTTTTAACAGAAGATCATCTTGTGTCAATCCAGGCTTCTCTCCTCTTCCTGCTCCAGCTGGTGACAATGACCTGGAGGACATTCTCAGTGAGTGGAAAGGATGGATATCTCACAGTTTTCTATATATCACCAAACTACTGAGCCTGACTTTAGTTTTTACTATTTAGAATGTCCTACAGAGGCAAAGGTTTTGTTGGGTTTGCAGGGCATTAGTGAAGACATGAAAGACAGCTTTAACTGTAACAGCTGCAGTATTGTGTGCAGAGAAGTCAGAGGTTGTTGCAGAAAAATTAACCAGACTGCAGGAAATTACGTGTTTGATGTTAACAATTTCCTTGAACACATACACTTTATTTTGTCGCACGCAGCGTTTAAACAAATCCCACACCCATGACGTCCTGTAAATTGTTGATTCCAAGTTATAACTAATTAGGAACATCTGCGTACCTTTTAGCACCACTTGTTTTTCTTGTTCTGCTCTCTGGTTCTAATGTGTCACGTCTTGTTTGGATGTAGATCACAACATCCTGTCAGCACCTTTGCAGATGGTGCTGGACAACCTGGATGTTTTGGAGGAGTTGGTGATTTTGCTGGATCCAGAGACCCACGGAATAAAGAACACCAAACATCTGGCTTCGCTCTGCTCCTTCCCCTCCACCTGGGTGACCTACACCTACTCCATGAAGGAGAGCAAGAGCCCCCTGAAAGCTCTGCTGGAGGCGGTGACCAGCAAGAACCCCGACTGGACTGTCGGTCACCTGGCGAAGCTGCTCAGACATATGGAGCGCAATGATGCCATCGCTGCTCTGGCCAAACTGAGATGAATGAAATTGGGGTATAGTAGTTATTTTACCCGACTGCAGAAAGTTGTGCAAGATTTAGACAATATAGCTTTTTTCTGATTGTAACTGTAAGATTCTGTATTGTACATTAGGGCTGCATGATAAATTGCTTCTGCAGATCCCAATATTGCAATGTGAATTATGGAAAATTTGCACTGCTTAACATGTTGCCTTCATCTCCATCGCTTTTTCGTAAAAGCCGCAATGACAATCACACTAGGCCAGACCTGGTGATGTTTTATCACTTGGCAGACAGCAAAGTCTGAACTGCACAGAATCACATTAATGTATGGAAAAGTGATGCTCTTTGAGTTGTATGAAGTGATTTCATGAAGGTTTTCTGACGTATTTAAGCACCAGTATTGGTCCAAAAACTAAATTTGCTGAAACAATTTGCAGCTTTTTTTGCTGCCTGTCTTATAGAACATCATTTACTGCAATTTCAAGGGCTTTGGATTGACTTAGTTTGTTTGCTGATGTGCATGTGTCATCAGCAAAATGAGGAACAGGATGGAAATACTGAAAAGCAAGATAAAAGGAAATGCCAGGTCAGCTGGCTGGAAATATCTTGGCTTCAGAAAGGAAGACGCTGACTAAATCAGCAGGTTCTCCGTAAGCAGTGTCTTGCAATCGTTGGCACAACATGAAGCATTCACAAATGAATCATCAAAACAAAACCGCAATCCAAAGCAAAAACTATTTGGGATGATTTTGCCAGTGTTTCATGGTATTAGTAAAGTTCTGTGCGTCATTTTTCGGCTTTTTAAAAATTATTACTCCGCCAAGGAATGTGGCATCCTTACGTGACGATCGGCATACGTTTGTCTGTCTGGCTGTTAGCAGCATTACTCAAAAACGGACAGACGGATTTGGATGAAATTTTCAGGGAAGGTCAGAAATGACACAAAGACCAACTAATTAGATTTTGGCAGTGATGCAGCTTATAGTCTGGATCCACAGATTTGTTAAAGTTTTCTGTATTACGAGATAGCGGCACGGCGTCACTGTAACTATGACAACAAGTGAACACTACGTCAGCTGCCTGCTGACGATCACATGATTGTGATCCTACTGCAAATCCACCGTTGTGGAATTACCAGGACTTATCCATCGGAAATGATTCAAGAAACAATTGATTAAATTGTGGGCTTATTTCCAAGTCCCATCAATTCCCGCCAACTGCTACATATTTAGGTCATGTGATTCGGTGTCCGTACAATAACGTACACATGCATAACACACCTGTGCTAAGCGCAAGGTTATTCTTTATTATAGATTTCATCTGTCGGGAATCATACAACGACTGAGCAGCCTTGACAGAGTACTGTGCTCTCTAGTGCTTTTCTTGTTTTGTGTATTATATGCAGATCCACTTCCCTACAAAATCACCAGTCATTGTAGCATCATTCATTCTTGTCAGTGTTATTCAAGTCGTCTTGTGAAAATTCATGGGTTTTTTTTATCATTTCACAATAAAACATTTTGCAATACAATGGGTTTTTTTTTGTAATATCATGCAGCCCATTTGTACATGTTGAGCTAATTCCAGGATTTCATAAAGAATCAGGCGAAAAAGAGGCTTCCTGACCTGATTGAATGTAACGCAAAGTGCAGTGGGAGCAGCTCAGTGCATGTTGAGTTTACTGATCACAGCGACAGATGAAGGATCTATTCTCAGGACAAAGACTCACAATATCTGATCCTCTTCAAATAATTGTCTGTTGTATTCTCTCCAGTTTTTGGGGAAATGTGCTAGACTAAATTTCTGCTTTTTCTGATTTCATTTGCTTAATATGTGCACATAGAACATAAAAAAGGGAATCAATTGGCAGCTACTCTGAACTGCTGCTCAGTTCAAGTTTGGCTCGGTATCAATAGTTTCACACTGACGGTCTCTGAAGCTGCAAGAACTGCCATTAAAAAATATTTTATACTTCTTTGTGCTTTCAATTAACGAAATTCAAGCACTTAGTGAGATCAAATGTTTCCCTTTTTCGTAGGGAGCACTTTATCTTCTTTTTGCCAATAAAATTTCAGACTGCTCCACTATTAGAATCTTTTAAGAGCATCTTCATCCACTCTTTTCTGTAATAATGAAGCCTTTTGTAACATTTCAATCAATGATTATTGCTGTACATTACCAATAATTTTCTACTTCAACCATTTCATAATAAAAAAAAGAAATCTGTTCAAACATCTTAACATCTTTATTAAGCAAATAACATTATAAATAAAAAAAGTGCATAGAAAAATTAAACAGGTTTAGAAATATGTATACAAATATTTACAAACTCAGGGTTTATTTGTACATGGTAACAAAGACGTAAATTTAAAGAGCACATATTTTCTCATTTTTATGTCTTTTACACTTACTTTAAAATAACCCTACTATATATATATATATATATATATATTTATATATTTATATATATGTGTGTATATATAACATACAGCTTTCTTAACAGATTCTGGGAGAGATGGTCATGATAACTTCAGGTTTTGACTAGTGCTTGCATCCTTCATCGCACACACACACACACACACACACACACACACACACACGCACACACACGCACACAAAATAACAAACACACACGCACACATACACACACATCAGGATATTAAAACCAAGCTATTCTTAAATCATCATCCTCTCTTTTTGCATCAGTATTCCCAAACATCTGTCTAAACAGCTGAGGTAGAATCCTTGCAAGGAGTTGGGAGTGACTCTGCTCTTGTTGTCAGCTAAGGTGATTGACAAGTTAATCGGGGCTCCATCCCAGTGATTGGACATGCAAAGAGGGGGGAAAAAAAGAGGGGTGAAGATAAAGACAAAACATGACGTTAATTTGCGCTATTAAGTTCGGAGACAAAGGGACAGGGGAGGAAAAAAAACACGATCATGGGCTTGAATAGGCAAAACAGTGCTCACTTTACTCCTGTGGCTGATTTTTAAGAACGTCAGTAATCTACCATAACAAAAAAAATAAAATAAAAATGCTTCTTTAAAAATACCTGCTTTCGAACAATTTCTGTCATAAAGGCTTAAATGCAAGACATGACTGCGCCGAACAAAAATAATTCAAGTAAATTAGTGAAACCAAACGCATCATTTGTAAACAAAACGAAGGACACAAATTGGGGGAAATACACTAGACCGCCACCAATTATACACAGCACAACCGTTTTTTTTTTGTTGTTTTTTTTCCACCATTAAAAACAGAAATCAAAACATGAATAAATAGAACTACCAATTTGAACAGTGTGTGAATTCAGTTAGCCTCGTCAATGACAGCACTGAACATCAACTCACAACAACATTAAACAATATTTTAAAGGTGCTGAATGCATTCTGTCAGCTCCGTGTCAGGCCGACCGTTTCCTGCGACGGCAACACCTCCAAAGTCTGTGTTCTCAAGGAGCTGAACGTACACACTCAGTAGCAATGCTTTATACCAGTGCTCTCCCTGATTAAGAGAAACTGTAGCAGGTTTCACAAAGATAATTTGTATGTTTGATGCTTATTTATGTGCAACTGTAGGGCAGCAAAGTTTTATTGCAATAGGTAATGAGCATCTGCCATGAGAGTAATAAAATATATATTTAAAAAACTGATATTCACCACAAATCTTAACTTTTGGCTTGGGTAGTGTTTGCTACATACACTGTACAAGAAAAAAAAAACAACACGTCTTCAAGACATGTTTCTGCCTTTATAACTATGACACTGTGTTACTGACTGCAACCAGTACACCGATTTAAACTCGACACAGGAAGAGAGTAGGTGAGAAATAGCAGACTGACGACACTAAATGTGAACCTTAGCAGTCACTAAATATTCCGCTGATAAGAGTGCTGCTTGAGTGCATAAATTTAAGATCTCAGCAGGGTGAATAAACAGCTAAACGATTCCTGATTCGCAAGACATCTTAGTCGAACTAAAGACAAAAGCTTTCAAAGCTTAGCACCATGGTTGTTTTTGTTATTCACACAAAATAATAAGTCTACAAAGAAAAACAACACAAGAAGAGTTGAATGTAAGATAAAACGCACAAAATAAAGGTTTGAGTGAATGTATGGCTCAAGAACTGACTTCACCACTGCACGGATGGGACTATAAGGTTCCTGTCACTAGAGGATGGAGCAATCATGATAACAAGTGTACTACAGACAGACAAATCCCCCCCAGAAATGGATAAAACATAAGGAATCTCTCAAAGTTTAGCTATAGGTTTTCAGCAATGAGTCAAACATATAAGGCTTGGTGTGTGTCAGAAATTCTGTTGGCGTCTTCCATGTAGATCCAGGAAATCCCCACGTTTCAAACACTTTACATATCCCGTTGTCATCAACACTAAAACCACTTCCTCTGCAACGATTACTGCTGTGACGACAAAGCGTTGCCACCTCTACATCTGGACTTTTCACAAGCAGAAGTACATCGTGAACACATATGAGGCAAGAAACTCTTCAAAAATCTAATTTTCTGTGCTGGTTCTCTTCCACTCCGATCTGTAAAATATCCACATATTACTTGTTACCAGCCATTTGTTTCTGGCCTTAGTGGCTAAATCCCCTCCTGCGCAGACTGACCACAGCCTCTCCAAGCCGCATCCAGCGCCACCTTAATTTAAGGCTTACTAGTAAACAGGATCCTTCACCTTCTTCATCCGAGGGATCTCTCAGTTGAGGAAACGACGGCATCGCCGGGCTCCGCAGTTACAGTTGAGTTTGTTGCTGGCGTCTTCGATGGGGAACTTGTAGTCGTAGGTGAGCTCCTCTCCCCTGTAGATTTTCCTAAGAGCAAAGATGACGATATGCTTCCGACCTTCCACATTGATGACTCGCGAGTAGCAGTTCGGTTCGCAGGAGTGGTTGATGAACCTCGCAGCGTTGCCGTGCATGGTCGCATCCACCACGTCGAAGTCATCGATGCGGAACATGTAACAACCGATACCCTGTAAAGGCAGAAATTTAATGTATTGGTGCATTCTTGAAGCTGTATCAACTTTATCTGTCAATTTTTAAGCTGATCATTGAATTAGGGTCGATGATGAAATTCTACAATTCTACAATGCCATTTAGCAGATGCTTTTATCTAAAGCAACGTACATCTGAGAGTAGACACAACACAAGCAAGGATCTAGTCAGGAGAAAACAACCTGGAGAAGTGTCATAAAACATGTTAAAGTGTAATAACAGGGCTGTGGTGCCTACAGGCAGTGCAGGAGGTAATAAATTAAATTAAAATTAATTTCTTTCTTTTTTGCAGTCTGTCAAGTGCAAAGATATTCAGGGGAGAGTTAGTTCTTAGTCTTTCCTTAAAGACTGTAAGGGATTCTGGTAACTCGTTCCACCCCCAGGAAACTGTTTCAATAGTTTCTAAATGTTTTTCTGAAAGGTTTTCATAGTGACTAATGCATTTCTTCAGGATCACTGCAGAATTGCTGCATCATGACACCAATCGTGTTTGGTCATCGGCAGTCAGCACATCAGTTTTAGATGATAGTGGCACCAGAGTCTGATTCGGTTTCTAGTAAAAGTTTAAAAAGACCCATGGCCTTGAAAGGATGGCAGTAGTTCATACTCGCACAGACATAAGGCAGGTTCTCACTATTTGCCAAGTTTCAGTACCAGACCACAACAGCAGACAGGATGCACTTAACATCCGTTTGCTTTTCTCCTACTTTTTTTATGAAGCGACAAAGTTTCATTTTGCCATGACTTGTGTGGTTAATACAAAATGTGTAACATACCTTGGAACTTGAAGACATCTAATCAATGCTTTTTGTATTCATTTATTTAAAGTCATTCACTTCTTTAAAGGAAAAAATATGATACAAGTTTAGGAACATTCCTCCAAAACTTCAGTTACAGTAAATAAGTTTTCTTTTTTGTCAATCTTGTGTTAACAAACGTGTCAAATATATATAAATACATATAAAACATCTACAATCCAGTAGGCCTGAGGTGGGTATCATATGTTGTATTTTGATCCAGCTGAATTCCAAATAAAGCTTTCAGTGGAACAAGTATGAAATGACTGAAATGAGGATCTTTAGGGCTGCATGTTCACCAGCTGTCACTTCCTAGCAGCTGCTCTGCACTGACAAAATCTTAACTTTAGCAGCTCAATGCTTGTAAAATATCCACCATGTCCATGTTGCATGTGTTTATTGTATAGATTGAACTTTTTGATTTCGTTAGAGTTTAATAGAAACTTAGTTTTCTTTTAGACGTGCATTACTGACTTAAATAACAAGCCCTCCTTTTTACAATTAAATCTTACCATGATGGAGTTGCCAGTTAAACTACAGTACAGTGTTGAAGTCTTTGATATGTAAACATTTTGTACTGTGCTGCACTGTGCTATGACATACAGTTTGTCAAAGTAAAATGAACTTAATTGAATCGCTTAATTGGTCAAATACTGTATAGACTCAATAACAGAAAAACAGATAATAGTGGCAATCTTAATTAGAATTAAACTGATTGTAAAAATGGATGGCCAACAAACCTTGCCGTCGTAGTACTTCTCCCGTTTGTCAGTGAGCACTGAGCGAATGACGATGCCTGCGTATTCGATCACCATCTCCCCGGCTTCGATGTTCCTCTTGCAGAACAGACCGCGTCCATGGATAGCAGACCTACAGCAGATGTACAGAAGTGGTCAGAATGCACTAATTCATTTGCCGGAATTTCTCAAGATTTAAAAAGTGATGATAAATCAACACTACGAGACAGAGTCTGGCAGATGGCAAATTTTGGTATGAGTTATGTGAATAGAGAATATCACTGTGTATCTGAGACAAATAAAGGCTCCTTCCTCCTTTTAAAAGGTACGTAAAAAGACACACAAGTACATTGTCAAGACTGAATAGTTGTTGCTTGAATTTGCCCCCTATTACCTCACATGCAGTTTGTATTTATTTGTTGTCCCTAATTGTTAGCATTAACTCTAACATGTATAACATTATCTGAATATCAACATCAAAAAAGGATTCCTGCCTCTTTTCAAGAATATCCATGATTCTCTGCGATATATGAACTATTCCCCCTGCTGAGCAAAACAGAGAAATGCATTTCTGTCCAGAAACTTCACCACAGCCATGGCAGTGGAGGCTAATAACTGTTTTTCAAGTCCAGTTTTATGGAGTATGCACATGGAGCATTACCACAACAACTATCTATGTGCAGTCAGTTTTGTAACATATTTTGTTTAAAGGTGTATAAACCACTACCCACTGGGGATTTCACACATTTGCACAATTTGATTATTTGCTTTGTTAAGCACCTGAATAGCCTGTTAGACGGTTAGCTCATTTGTTTTTCTAACTTTCTGGCACACAATGCTCACAATGTCTCTGAAATCCACCACAAAAGTTCAATTCAAGGTAGTGCTGGAAGAAACAGTAGCAGTTTCGCCATCACATTGAAAATGACAAATGTTTTCATGGGAATGAAGGGAGCTTCAGCTGACTCCCATGTGTACACAGAGCTATGTCGAAACGAAGTATGTGTACAGCCAGACTGGAGTTCTTAATAGTTTGGTTTTGACTGAGTCTGTTTCAATGCCTCTGCTAGATTTTGCTTTTTTCTGAGTGCAGCTACTCCCAGCAGATAACAGGTGCTGAATGTGGACAGCAGCTGTCACATGCAGTTTAGTGAAGGATGACGAAATCAACTCATGCATGTACACTAATCATGTCAGTGATTGTTGTTTGGGTCTGTCATTGTTGTGGTAGGATTCTATCCATATCGGCTGCACAGCCTGAACAAATGTTCTGTAATTTTTTCATTGCTTTTTTCCCCACAAAATACTATCTAATCTTCCAAGTTTCTACAGGCAATCTAACCGAAACCAAAAAAACTAAAGGTTATTGTACATTCTTTCAGGAGTGACATATTTGACACAAAGATGACATCAACTTAGCATGCCCTGCAACTGCAATGAAATTTAAATGGCATGTGCACGTATCTGTTTTGTTTGTTATCGCCTCATCTACAGATGGCACAGCAGCTACACTGGAAATTTATCTTTAAAAGTCAAGGTTGTTGTGACCATGATTAAATGTCATTTGATGACAACAGAGACTGAGGTTAAAAATCTCTTAACGGTTTCAGAGACTGTTTTAAAAACATCTTTGCTACTCTGGAACGGAAGAATGGCTTCTGACATTTAAAATAAAAGTCAAATGTTTGGTAACTGATATTCAGCAGAGTCATCAATGCACATATTATCTGTACAAAGTTGTCTTAAAATAATGTGACCACTGGCTTAAAATGTCAAGCTAACTGGACTTGTACTAAGGAGCTTGTAGAATTTGTTAATTATTTTAAAATACAGTATCACAAAAACAATAGTAAGCAGCAGTGATGTGCAGAAACACTCCAAACAGACAAACCACCATTTTCTTACACAGTTGTACCTTTGTTTGCAACAACTGGACATGCACAAATATTTTGACTCATTACAAACAATAAGGAGTGTATCGGCTTGTTTCCAGAATGATGTATTCACTGTGATTTTTGCTGTGGAAACAGTAGCTCATTGAAAAGACTTCAAAGTAACTCTCGTATTTTCTACTGACTGTTCCGTCTTACATAACATGCAATATTGTAAACATTGCATAGAATTCTGTTTATTTTGCAAATGTAGCTGACCTGTACACCCCAACAGCCTCCTTGGATGTTCTTTCCAGATGTCTAAAGCGCATAGCCATGGGCAACTCCAAACTAGTAGCCCGCCTAAATGAAGAAGCACAAATCAGTTAAAAGCATATACAACAGTATTCTGCTTTGCACCAAAGTCAAATTAGATACATAGTTAAAGTATTTGAGAAATAAATTTGCAAAATTTTGTGCAAAAGCCTTTGTGCGCAGGGCATTTTATGAAGTTTAAAGTTAAAAAAAAACTTTTTGTTGCTTTTGAACGTGCAGACATTTCTTGGCAAGAAAAATGTACAACTGAACGAGTGAATCCCTGACCTCGTGGACTTCAAGAGAACCTCATCCTCCTCATCATCATAAGGCCCAATGTCAGGAAGCTGTCGGTGCTGAGAAGCCAGGAAGTTGAAGATGTCAAATGTAGACTTCCTGTAATACAGAGAAAATTATATTAGGTCTAGATGAGTAGCGTCGATCTTACTCATAATTCCCAAAAACAGCAACTGTTAAACGCACCTAAGGTAGAGCTCAGAGCGGGCACAGCCACTGGGATTGACAGGCAGGTCGTCCTCTTGGCTGAACTGTTTGAAGAATCGGAAAGCGTGCCGTTGGCAGCGATGAGCCCCTTGAAGTTGCTCCAGCAAGAAGACCACAGCGTCGTGGACCAGACCCAGCATACGGCCGCCGGTGACCCTCTGAAAAGTCAGAGGCCTCAACCGTGCGAGTGCTCGCGCCTCTTGCACCCCGTCGATCACCGCTTTCCAAGCCACTGACGAGAGAGTCGACAATTCGGTGTCATTTGGTGAACACAATGAAGAGACATTGCAAGAGAAATCCCATGTCAGCAATCTTTTTTAGATCATTATTTGTAGGCTTTAGAAAGACATTTTTTTTAATACAATATACTTCTTACCCTCGATACTGTCCGCCTCTACGCTGAAACCATCCTCGCTGGTTATCTCAAACCGTAAGTGTGGCTGGTCTCTGTTAGCTGGACAAATCTCGTCCTCATCAGATGGTGTTGGTTCTTCATCTGAGGTAGAAGCAGCGCCTAACAAAACACAATTCATACAGCTTATCTTTCACACTGTTCTTCAATGTATTAACTGCAGTAAGTGTTGCATGTTGCAGACATTGCTGAAATTATGCAGTTTTAACAAAAGAGTACCAGAGTATTTCTTCCAGTCGGTCAGTGTGCTGTGTCCCACCGGTTCCCACGCATGCTGTTTGCCTTGTTCACCTTGAGACAAATAATTCCAAGGCTCTGACCTGAAAAAGACAACAACACAGAAGTGTTTTTTAAGTTTCATAATACAAATATTTATTTCTCAACTATAGTTAATATAGGCACAGACTGACTGCACATCCTCTTTCTTTAAGGCAGTGATGTACGCTAGTGGCTTTGTTGAAGGAAGCGGGTCTCCTGATGTGTGAAAGATGTAGCGAAGCATAGCCACAGTGACAGTATAGGGTTGCTATAAGGGTACTGAGGTTACTAATGTCAACGATGATGTGCAAAGATAAGCTTACTTGCTACACAAAACCTGCGTGTTGTGTTTCCTGTCACAGACGAGAAACCATAACGAGTCCAATCCTGTTTCAGTAAAGTTTTTTGTATCAGAATTTGCTAAATTAAGATAATTGTTACAAGCCAATCACCAAACATTGGCTGTTTACCTGCTAACAAAGCAACTCAGCAACAGCTGTGTCGGACTCGTGATTTATTAAGACAAAAATATTAGGAGATTTAAAGACACTCATGCATTCACCTCACAACCAATGATCGAGGCCAATAGTGGTACAACGCAGTACACTGTTTACATGTTTTAGGAAATATTACATAGAATCCAAATTGATCTTTCTCAATTATTCCTTTAGAATCAGAGCTTTGGAACCTGATGCCCAACCCTATTCATAAAGCATGTAAGATTAAATTAAATATGGAAAAATCACTTGAAAAATGTCATATTAAACGTGCAAAAAAAAATACTTGAATGCAGTTGAACCATACCAAACTCTGCTTGGAAAATTATGACAGCTCTTAATGGTGTGTATCTTAAGTCCGGAATTTGTTCAAATTTGGAAGTAACTTTGTTTGAAACGGAGCTAATGCAAAATAATTTAAAGAGCAGAGCCACAACAAGCGGTTGAGTATTTGATTATTGAATTGAAATAAAAGTAAACTGCAGTTATTTTGGTCATTGGTTAATTGTTTCCCGTGCAAAATACCATTAATAAAACATGAGTAGATACAATGTCTTCGGTTTTAGTATTGTGGCTCAACCAGAACAACAAATTTAAAGATATTACTTTTGGCTCTAGATCATCATCAGACTAAATGATTAATCAAGACAGCAACTAGAAGATAATACCAATATGATACAATATAGTGACAATATGATGACAGAAATGACTATTTTTATGACAACAATTGTTGTTTCCAGTCGTATTTAAGAAAAATAAAAACTTACCCTGAGCTATCGGAATCACTCATCCGCTCCTCCTTTAACTCGTCCAGGTTCAGCACTCCTTTCACTGTTGGGGTCTTGATGCGAACTCCTGAGGCTCTGCTGGAGATGCTCTGGAAGGCTGGTTTGCGGCGCTCCTCGAGCTCAGTGATGGGCTCTGGTTGCAGGAAATCCACTTTAGACTTCTTTGTGACAATGCGGTCTGAAAGCGAAGACACTCTTTTCATCCGGACGTGGGTGCGAGGGCGGGATACAGGAGCTGGTGTTGATGTTGGTGATGGAGAGCGAGATGACACTGGAGGCTCTGGTTCAATTAACAGGCCAGGAGGCAAAACCAGTGAGGAAGGGCTTATCGTTCGAAGCCCGCTCCACTTGGGCGTGTAGTTACTTGCCATTGCTTGATTGATAATTGCTTGGGCACTTTCAGCAGGACTCGTGGGAGGATTATCAGCTGACAGAGCAGGCTGCCCTGAGGACTTGGCTGACTTGGATTTTTTGGATGCACTGGACTCCTTCTTCTTCTTTGGCTTTCTTACCTCTGGGACAGTTTCATCTTTTGATGATTTTGTGTTTTTTCTTGACTTCTTCACATTGACTGATGCCACCGCACCGTTACTATTGTGAGTTAACAGCTGTGTAACAGTGGCTGGGCTCTGAACTGCAGGTGTGACTGACAGGGGGACTGCTGCTGTCATGTTGACCCCGGCTGGTGGAGCAGACATATTACCAGCTGCTGCCAGTGTGGCTGAAAGTGCGTTGCTCTGCAAAAGGCTGGCAATCTGAGTGACACAGTTAAAGGAAGGCGAGTTCGGAGTGGGAAGCTGGAAAGTGTTGCTTTCTGGATTTTTCACAAAGATCTGCCCGAGACGGTTCACCAGTAGGACATGTGGTGTGGGATCTACATTGGGACCTCCCACCTCCTTTACAGTAAGAATAGCGTGACCAGGTAGTGCCTGGGGTACCACTGGCTGCTGAGGCTCTATAGCTGTCCTGGGTGTGGAGAAATTGATGGAGATTGTGTGACCAGATGTAGCTTCCTTCTGCACAGATGAAGAGCTGTAACCATTTAAAATCACAGGGGTGGAGGTGGTTTGTACTGGCGTTGAAGCAGCTGAACAGTGTGTTGACAGTCCAGAAAGAGACGATATTGAAGCAGAGGAAGAAACAATGGTGACAGCTGTAGAACTCAGTGGCTGTGTTTGTGTGGAGTACACGGGAACAGAAACAGTACTGCAAGTTCCTGCTGGAGGATAAGTGTTTATCATAGCCGATAACCCCGGATCACTATGAGGGGTAACATTTAGCAGTGCTTGTGTCACGTCTCCAACTGGACTGAGAGTTGTTAGCTTAGTCGATTCCACGGATGTGAAGGCTGTTACCTCTTGTGCAGTTGTGACTGGTTGAAGTGTAATACTTGTTAGAGGAGGCTGAGTGTAACCTGGTAAACAAGAATACATCTGGAGGGAGTCTACCAGGCCTTGGGAGGAGTTTTGTACATCTGTGGAATTTAACGGGGAGCGCTGAAGAAGACCGAGCAGGGAGTCCTGACCGTTAACAGCAGAATCTGCTAATGAGGGCTCCCTTGCATTAGATGGTAAGTGGTTCATCAACACAGCAGACCCCTCAGTTGATGATGCAAAGTGGCTGCTGTCAGGATCTGAGTTCAGGACTTTACAAGTTTCAACCTGTGGGGTCTCATGTGCACCTTGTAGCACTGGAACCATCTCAGTGAAACGTGGGCTACTGTCACATCTCTCAAGAACAAGAGGTGTTTCAGAGGCCAATGCCAAAGTGGAATCCAACAGTAACTCCCCTGAATATGATGTCTCAGGCACCTTTGTAAGCAAATTAGGCAGACTGTTATCAGCTGGAGTAGAAAGCATGGTCTCCTGATCTACTAAAGGAGTGCCAGAGCTTTGACTGGATTTAGGAGGATCTTGAGGAGAACCTGTAGGACCTTTTCCAGCAACTGACATGGTGACAGTCGAACATTCTGTTTGCTTGTCATCAGATGATGCTTTCTGACCCTCTGTGGCTCCAGGAACATTTATATTTTTTGTGTTTTTGGCCTGTATCTGATTTTGACCGGAGCCATCAACTTTCTGAGCATCATCGTTGGTCGCTACACTTGCATCACTCTCTGTACCATCATCTACCCCATCAAGCTGTGCCAAAGGCCTCGAAGAGGGAGAAGAAGGAGATTTGGAATGATCTTTTGCTCCGGGGCAGCTGACTATCGTCCGTGAGAAGTCAAAATAGTGCTCCATATCATCATCAGAGGATGTGTTGCCCAAGTCATCCCTGGCTGAGGCTGCAGACCGTGGCAAATTGGCCACAAGGGTTTTCCTCTTGTGCACCTCTTGAGTTCTTCCCCAGAATTCCTCCTGATCATCACCTTCCACCACTATCTGTCCCCCACAGTTCATTGCCACTCCTTCATTCAGGAGCGTTTCCTCAATCTCAAGTTCTGTCCGCATCTCTTGGCCCAGACTCATGCTGGGATCCTTGTGGAATGAACTGTAGGGAAACTCTTCTTCCTCCTTCTGCTGGTCTCCCTGTGGTGATGTACCGTTAGCTGGGGAGACATCCTCAGGCTCTGGCGAAGCTAAGAAGTTGTGCGGCACCTCGACTGAGTCTGACTGGTTCAGATCAAATGACAATCGAGTTCTGGGTAAATGCTGTATGGATGACGAGAAAGGCAGACCAACAGAACTTTCCTGCCAGGGAGACTGAGGAAAGAATGATGAGGTACAGTGGGTTATTGTATTCCCGGAGCATCGGACTGAGGAAGTACTTCTACCTCCAGCTGGGCGGGATGATGGAGAATTTATCAAGTTGTCTGTAGCACCAAGTGGGAACAGTGGGGAGGTAGGGAGGGAAGATTTTCCAGCACGGAGGGTGATTGGACCAGGCAGGGGGCCCAGAGGAGGAGGAGACATGTGAGTGCGCATGCCTGTCGTCTGTGAGTGTGGGCTGTGGCGGCGAACTCTTCGAGTCTCTTCCAGATCACTTATGGTGAGTATGTGGTGGGGTTTCAACTGGACTGTCCCTAAGTGGAAAACAGAATTAATAAGAGCTTTAAAAAAAATGTGCCTTTAATTGGATTTGCATATTGTTTGTTGGTGGATTTAAATGACTTTTTACAATAAAAAGTTGTGAGTTTATGTTTTACCTGGCGATGGCAAAGGTCGGGACAAACCCCCAGCTGGTCTTCTGGGTTGGGGATAGCTTGGAATCTTTGGCCTTGCACCGTGATCTGACTTCAGGGGAGGACCTGGAACAAAGGTTTCTTCTAGTGGGGGTTGGGATTCTATCAACTCAGTTTCTTGGGCTTCAGGTTCTGAAGATTTGTACAAACAGTTTATTAAACTACAAGTATCTTTATCAATTTACAGTAAATCACTTCCAAATCTTGTATAGTTTTTTAATAGTAAAACACGCACCAGGGAGCGGACAGGGGCTGTGAGCGATGGTGTGATTGTCGCCTTGGTCTGGCATCTCCTCAACGGGTTTCTCTGGGACAATGGGCCGGACCTCCCGGACTGTACATGTATACTTGCACCGACGCAGGGGATTGACTGTACTCCAGTACCAGCGAGAAGATCTTAGGAGGGAAAAATCAAATTTTTAAAAGTGTCTTTCCCTGTTGCAAATACGATTTTTTTTTTTAAAATAGAAGTTTAAAAACAGAAAATGCAACTTACTGAAAACCCACAGGAAACAATTTTCCTTTGTTAGCAGAAAGTTCTGTCAGTATACCGAGTCTGTCGATCTGCAAGGAGCCTGTGTGAAAATGCGGATACCAATTAATAGTATAACACAGCTCATACAAATAAATGAAACTTGCAAACCATCTAAAAGAAACTGACTTACCAATCATCACATTGATCAGTTCTGGCTCCAGTCCAGTCAAGAACTTTCTGCGGAGACTGATTCCCTCAAAATCCACATACACTCTGCGATTTACTTCAAATTCTTGACCAGTTATCATCTATGCAACAAAGAAAAGCAAGCAAAAATACAACTCAAGGAGATTCAAATTCTAAATCTCTACAAAACTTTACAACATCAAGTAAGAAAAAAGGTGAAAGAGCGGAATTTACCCTGCCGCTGATGAGATGTCGGTGTTTGTAGCAATAGACCTTTTTGTCATCCTGGAACACACACTGGCGGGAGCGGGCACACATGAAGTGGTAGTTGCTTTGACACGATGTCAGGCAGCAGCCAACTGTGGCACCCGTCTGGTTGCACCGTTCACATCGCTAATGAGATTGGGTATGGGATTTGGGAGTGAAGAGTGAAATGTTAAGTTTAAGTAATAAAAGAACAGCAATTACAAGAACGCTGTTGTCTATGAGTGGACCAAACTGATCGAATATTATCTATTATGTATTTAACCCTCTAAATCCAAAACCTGGCAGCTAGTTTGAAAGGCAAGTTAAAAGACTGCCAACATTTTTCAGTCAGAAATCGTAAAAAACAAACAAAACAAAAAACCCACAGAGAACTGTCAGATTCTGAACTTTCTGACAGTCATTGAACTAATCATCTATGATGTGCTTTTCAGTCAGAAAACTTAACCAAATCAAAGATTAAATATTTTCCCCAAATCACCTTTTGTACATGTTTCATTTAAAAACCATTCGCTCTAACTAAATTCTGCAAAAAACAGAAAATTCTGCATTCTTCAGTGCAACTGAGAAGCCATTAGTGACTCAGCTGTGACCAACAACCACATGAAAAAAAATTAACTAAGTTTTTGGCTGAAATAGACTGAATTACTGGCTGTTTATACAAAGACAGAAGTATAAAAACATGTGTAATATAAGGAGTAAAATATCCATAGTATTCTAACCAGTTACAGAATTTCAAATTTCATTTTTCTCTGTTTTACTGATTTATTGTAATAGAATTTTGTTACACCAAAGAAAATACATTTTGATTTCTCTCTACTTCCAGCCACAGTTGTGCTGTTGTCATAAAGTGCAGGACTTTGTATTTCACTGTAAATGAGCCCACATTGAGTGAAAATGTGACAAGAGCAGAAAATACCCAGAAGCAGTTTGAGGTTAAGTGGGTTAAATGCTCAACGACCACAGTAATCAGACCATATTCCTAATAATAAATGAAATGACTCAAATTTCAACCAACCATCAAGCGCCCCCTTGTGACAGCACTGTGTACATGTAGCAGAGAGCCATTGTCCTCTTCAAAAACTTCCGCGGACCAAAGACAGCAGTTGACGTGTGCCCATTCATTTTGGCCCAAGTACAGTAACCTTCCTGCTTCCTGTTGAACAACACAAAAAAATGTCCACTAAGCAAACAACCAAAGCTGTATGTGCAGTATTAAGAGTTAGAATTATTTAAGAAGTATTTAACTGAGTTTACAATATCCTCTCAGCCACTGTTCACTTTCATGTTCAATGCAATCCTTACATTAGGTTTGAGGTCTCCATATTTTTGGCACAAAGAGCACTGTCTCTCATCGTCTTTAGACCATCCAGTGTCTAGATCAGCTTTTGAAAGCCGGCCTCTTTTCCCTGCATAGATGTACAAAAGTAAAAAGTTAAAGGACCAAACAAAACATCTCACAAAATCAAAAGTACTTTTCTCCTCGTGTCTCCTGAACTGACAGCATTACCTTTGAATTTGAGTCTGACAGCCCGGCTGGCTTTGAAGTAGTTCCTGCTTGTTGGCTCCCCAGACATCGGAGAAACTGCCTCTTCTTCTTTTATATCCAAGCTTTGTCCATTGTCCTCCTGCAAGAGCCCCAGTGGAGCCCTGGACAGGAGCTCCTCCCTCTCTTGCCACTGGGCGTAAACATGCTCCGTTGTAGGAGGATGAACAGCATGGGACAACATCCCACTACGGACAGAATTCCAGAGTTTAAGAGCTAATAAACTTTAATGTCACAGAAAAACAAACCAGAACATATAATAATGTAATATGTGTAATAGTAGGTATGCAACAACTAAATGCATACTCGTGATGAACTATCTTGTCGCAAACATCTCAGATGTGAAAAATGCATGCACTTTATTGGTTCTGACATGGATCAGAGGAAATTTCAAATATACTCATTGTACAAATCAGTACATGGTAACCAATACTCACACAGGCAAGTCTTTGGTACAAGGGTTCCACACCTTTGGGTCTTGGCTGTTGAACCAATTAAAAACCTCCTCGAGGAGCTAAAGAAGAAAAATCACCAGTCAATTAAAAATGCTGACTCACCTGCATTTCTAAAAGTGTTATGTGCCACATTCACATACAATAACAACACAAAAATTAACATGTTACAGACAATTTTGGGTAATCTCCAGCACCTTTAAGTAGTACGAGCGTGCCAGGGCGGTGGGCCTCCGCTCCTCTGGAAGATCATCCTCTTGCTCAAGCCTCTTTCGCACCACCTGAACTACATCTTCATGGAACATTTTCTATTAAAAAATAAAAGAACAATAATTTAGTGTGCATTACTTATTGCATAAAGCTTTAGTATCCCTAACACACCAATAGCCTACAAAATTACACGTTAATGTGGAAGCAGAAGCTGGGACTTTATACTTGCGAGAACCAGTAAGCTGCCTAATTTTAAACCATGATTCTTTTTCCTTATGACTTTATTTTATTATCCTGTGACCAGAGTCCATGCACATCAGAAAGATTTATTGTTATGTGCATAATTTCAAAACTGACTCCCTTATAAACATTTACAGAATCCAAGGTTCAAAACTGTATACTGCAAGTATGTTTCCAAATGTGTCCTACATTATTTTAAGTATCATTTTTATCTGAAATTTAAAACTTAATATCAATAAAGCACCATAAAATGAACACAAATTTTAATCGTTGGTCACAGAGATCAAAGACTAAACTCCTTTAGTGCATATATTAAGAGGTTATGTACTCACCAATGTAGTATAAAGGCCTTTGTCAAACTTCTTGCCTACAGCTCGGAGATCACAGGCTGGCTGTCCTTCTATTCCACTGTCAGGGTCAACCAACTTTTCACACTGCAGCAGAAATGAAAGCAGATTTGACACGCTTTATTTCACAGGTTTCAGTACTGTCTAAGCTCTTGTTGTGCAAAATAAACTGCAGAAAACTAGTAACTACGCTAAATGATTTGTAAATTTCACATCTTACATCTGTCACATTACTTTTCATTCATAAAAACAGAATTGAAATCTCCTACCTGTGAGCAGGTAACAAGGTGCTGGGTGAGGGTGGAGGAAAGCAAGCAAGCTAGCACCTTCTCCACCCCAGACCTGAGCTCAATGTAGAGCAGCTCTCTCCAGGCACTGGGCTGAGTCACGCTGCACGGCCGGCACGAGTACACAACACTCTCTGGCAAGCTGGACAGGATCTCATACAGTTCATCTGAAATGAGAGCAATTTACAATGGAGATGTAGTGAAATGCCAAAACTCACATACCTACATCATATTAGGTGTCACATCATTTTTAGAACCAACAAAAATGAAATAAATGCTGCCATGACTATCACTGCAAACTAAAGATGCAAAAATAAATCCATTAGTTGTCAACTATTAAATTAAACAGAAACTATTATAATCATCAATAAATCATAGTTAAGAAAGTCAAAAATCTCTAATTTCAGCTTCTTAAAGTTGAAGATTTTCTGTTTCTTTCTTCCATGACAGTAAACTAAATATCTTTAGATTATGTGCAAAAAAAGGCATTGAGAATGTTATTTTGGGCTTTAGGAGACATTCTGCACCTTTTTCTGACATTTCATACACCAACCTGACTAATTACCGAATAATTGAGGGATAATGAACAGAATAATCAACAAGAAAAAATTCTGTAAGATGCAGTCCAGGTATTAACTGCTTTGAGCATGCAGTTTTCATAGAAAAACATAGCTGTTTTGCACCTTGTCACAGCAACTACATATTGAGGTTTCGATGATTATTCCTCACCGAAGCAAAGGTAGGCTTTCAGTACCATTTGTGTCTGTCAAGAGAACACGCAAAAACTACCAGAATATCCTAAAACCTGGTGGGGTTAGAGCTTGACTAATTAAATTTTTGTGCAGATCCAAATCACTTTCTTTTAAAATTGGAGATATAGACAGACAGCATTGAATTTGGCAGAGGATTGTGCTCTTTGAGTGGCCTTTGAATTATTTTAAAAAATAACAGAGGCAGCAAATTGTGGTTAAACTTTGCAATTAGTCTCTGGTTAACATGCATGCTGAACAATAGGGGTGTATTCGTACAGGTCAACGACGGCTGATTACACTAGCAGAAAATGTTATCCTCAGGGTGTGTCAACGTACTGCACGTGTGAAGCTACAGTCAAGCCCGATATTATTCATACCACTAGCAAATTTTGACTTAGTTACTTCTAAATGTAAATACAACCTGAGAAATATTTTCTTCCACAATGATGCCTTTTGTACATCATCTCATTATCTTTTGGAAAACACTTGTGTCATTTCCAATCAAAAAAAAATTTAATGGTTGAATAAAAGTAACTTTAAGTCAAAATTTGCTAGGGGTATGAATAATTTCAGGCTTGACTGTATATTTGCATGTTCAGCATGTAATAGCAGTAATACATGAAGTGGAAGTTTGGCATTGTTTTACCGTTCTTAATGAGCTAAGAAAATTGATGCCATCAATAAAGATACTTAAAAAGAATCACCTGTTAGATCCTCACACTTGGCATGTACCCAGTGGTTACAGGTGCCACACTGCATCATCTGACTATCATAGTCATTGTCCTCATAACACTTGAAGCAGATTGGACAGTAGTTACCTACAAGAAAGAAGAATTGAGAAGAGATTACTCTTAATTTAGCTAATGTTGGTAGATAGAGGATACAGGAGCTGACACATCACCAAATGTTCTGTTCAGATTAAACTCTTCCCTCACCCTGTTCGTAGAGTTTGGAACAGTCTGGACAGAGTCCTTTGTCATGGTTCCATTCAGTGTCCCAACTCTTCCCCGGTGTAACACCACAACTTTTACACCGGATGCACGTCATACAAACCTGCACAAAAACAACCACATTAGTGTGTAAAATCAACAGGATTATGATGAACTTTTGCATGAATTTGTGTTTTATAAGCAACCTACCCAGGCTTTCCTCTTCTTGTTTTGCTTTGGATAGTTGGGTCCCAAACAGGAAGCATGATAACAGTTCTGGCATCGCTCACACTCTAATAAAGGCTGAGAGAGACGAGAAAAAAACATGCTGATTGAACTACATCAACAGTGGGAAAGAAAAACAAACAAAATTATCTTTCTGTACCTTTGAGAGCTTGTTTTTCCTGCCGCACACGTGGCAAAACTTGCAGCGTCGGCAGCACCAATTTTCCTTGTTCTCCTCAGAGGGGCGCTCTGCTGGTTCAAGGCAAAACTGGTGGAAGGGTTCACAGCATACTTGGCAATACAGCATCTGTAATAAGAAAATTACAAAAAGGAATCCTCAGTCTTAAAAATGGTCCTCAAACAACGTCAACATTTAAATATGATAAAATTCATATTTTTTCCACATCTGTATCACATACGGTTTTGGAAATAAGTATTAGACTACAGTGACAGCAGTTTTTTGCCTCATTTGTGGGTTTTGCTGGAGCCATTCTGCATTTTTTCTTAAGATTGTAATGGACAGCTGTTTTACTGATTCCAAGCCAGTTAACAATAAGTTCCTCTTACTTTTTATCCATCTTCATTAAGCACAAATGTGTCTGTCCTCTCGTCATCTCGCAGTTCTCTTATTTCAGACATTGTTGTGAGATAATTTAGTTTGGATTATATGATGACTTGCACACAAAAAAATGATGACTCGAATGTTTTTGGCCATTTAGCGTGATTTACTACCGTTTTAATACAACATATTTTTAAATACACTTCATTGCATATGTTCATTATTAGATTTTTCATGTCTTTTGGAAGATTCTGTAGAGACAAAATAATCTAGCAATTATTTCCAAAGCTGTCTATGTTGAACTATATACCACACAATTATAAAAACCTTATTAGTTAACAGTTTGCAAAGATTAGGTGGCTACAATGGCAAAGCAACAGATCAAGTATTTCAGGTAAAACAGAACAGAAAGGAGCAGTTACCTCATGCTGCCCTTTACTGGCACAAAGGAAGCAGACATACGGTGGCATGAGCGGCGCAGAGGTCAATATACTTAAGCCACCCATATTCCAGACATTCTCCAAAGTACAGTCCTCCTGAAAAAGAGATGCAATAACTGATGAGAAAAGACTGCTCACAGTTATTACCACCATCATACTGTGTCTGCTAACCAACATCCATGGAGAATAATAAAGATACTACCAGTCAAAAGTTTGGACACACCTTCTCATTCAATAGCTTTTATTTAATTATTTTACACATTGCAGATTAATACTGAAGACATCAAAACTATAAAAGAATACATATGGAATTACGTTTTTTAAAAAAGTGTTTAATCTTCAGCATTAATGCACAATGTAGAGAATAACACAAATAAATAAAAAGCATTGAATGAGAAGTTGTTTCCAAACTTTTGACTGGTAATGTATATATATCCATGTCGCTGTTAAGTGGTAATATCAGTTAAAAGATTTTTAGAAATCTAAAATTTGTTGCTCAGTTAAAAAGCACCATCTGATATATCAGTAGAAACATTTTTAAAATAAAGCACATGCTGCAATACGTTCAAGTAGGAAATTAGAAACAAACACTGACCTCTATTGGGCAAATAGAGGTCAGTGTAGCAAACTGCGTCCTTTGTGGAAAAAAAACTAGGTTTGAGGATGACTAATATATTAAATACCTTGTGTTTAACTCCAGTTTGTATATCAGATCACACACCTGTATTGATTGTTAAATGTACAGCTCCAGCTGAAATTCTGTGCCTGTTGTAACTCCTAAACCAATATAAGAAATACTTATACTGCAATATATGTAATGCAGTGTAAATAAAAAAAGACCTACCTTGAAGTCTACCCTGATTTTGTGAGTAGGTTTGGACGACTCAACATCTCGCTGCTCAAATCCATGGGCCAGGGCAGCCAGGACACTGGGAGGAGTCTGCTCCAAGGGACCCTGAGATGAGAGACCCTAAGAGATAACCATAACGTAAATGTGAGCAGTAGTGGGCACGCTGAAATTTGGATTTGACTATGCATTCACATGGTTGTATGTCATGTCAGCACGGACACTGAGTTGAATCAGTATTGTCAAGATTTTAAAGGTACTACTCTTACTGACACATCGATCAGATACTGTCGGCTATTTTTTTGTTAATTTCTCTTTCCCTTGTCCCTTTCGTTTAAGGTTTAAAGTGCTTCTTCTCCCGCTGCCAGTACAGTTACAGAAAGGCTGAAAAAAGACCCAAGACAGAGTTTGCCTGCCACCTCTAAATCACTGAATTCCCTCCTGCTGTCAGCGCTCTAAACTGAAACTCAACTTCTACACAACAGTTCAAATGCTGCTCTGCATATTTCAGACTGCTTTTATGAACACACCTATAACTAAACTACCAGCTGGCTACTCGCTGCACTTAATCATGAACCCATGTTTGTATAATTTGGCTAACTTTATGTGTTGGCTCTGGGATGTTAGCATACATTACGCACCCGGAGCAGGGAGAGATGAACTACAAGTTAGGGAGTCAAACTGTGCATTCCTCCATCTGTATGTGATATACTTTCAGTGGATGTTTCGACAGGTATGTTATGTTTCCACTTTTACATGCAAAACACTTGATGCGCTTGTGGTAAGAAATACTGTCAGCACTGACTTTAGCTGACTGGAACTGACTAGAGCTGACATGTCTCTAATGGATACACAAGTATCCATGACATGACACACAACAAGCTGACAAAAGCCGAGAAAGAACATGAATGGTGGAGCAAGTACATCAGGTAAAAGGTCAGCAGTTGACATTTGCAGAAGCTTTGCCTGCTGGGAACACATTAAAAAGAATAACCTCCTCAAATCCAGCCATGTCCCCTGAAGCATAGTATTAAGCAGTGTGCTGGACAGCGGACCTTTTGAGCCTTGTTTGCCAACCTCAGATAGACCACTGACAGCTTTGAAAGAAAAAAAATCAAACAGAAAATTGGCATAAATCCAAGTTGTGTTGGCCAACCCAGGTGTCAGTGCCAATTAAACTCACCTTCTCAGGTTTACGTCGACCCGGCGGTACACGATGGGAACTGGACTTTCGATGCCGGATTTCTTCATCTGAAATGTCGCCCAGAAACCCGTCCAGTGACACAAAGTCTTTAGAGGACAGGAAAAAAACCAAAAAATATTATTGAGAGACATAGCACAAGGCTTCTAAAACTCTGAAGCCAAAGCAGTTTATGGCCATTTTCTTCTTCTGTGACATTTTTCTCACTGTGGGCTCATTTTTTGCTGCAATACAAAGTCCTGCACCTCCATGGAAAGAAGTAGAAAATATTCAAAAGTATCTTTTGTGCGTTATAACAACATTATATTGCCATAGATATTCTTTCGAAAAAAAAGAAAAAATGAAGGTTGAATTTCTTTGATTATTTATCTTATAAAAGTAGATAAACCTGGAATCAACATGTTTTTCAAGTAGCCACAGGTGTTTCCAGGACAGAAAAAATGGTGACTCAATATATTATAGACATTAAACTACTTGTACTTTTAATTTGATTCTTTAATTGTCTTTATCTATTCTATATAAACACAGCCTGCATTCCAGCTTTATATTCCCTAAATATTTGTAACATTACTTTCCCATGTAGATGAGTCACTATTGGCTTCAGGGTTGCACCAGGGAGTGAGCCCTTTTCTAGTTTTCTCCAGAATCTGGTCAGCAAATTTTAGTTAATGTATAAAAGAATGAAATGACTGTGATGAAATTTGGATTTTAAGCTCAATTACGTTTACGGGTATAAAGGCAGGTGACAGATCAGCAGTTCAAGGACCATCAGAAAGGTGAAAATCTGAAGATTTTTCCCATTTTATTTCCTGGCTTTGATGAGAAATGAAATTGCAGCATTTTTCTGGAGTTTAGGGGGTAAATAAATGTGTTATACACCATTTGAAAACAGGTATTAATCATCTATGGTGTCATTAATAACATTAAACTTGACAATCCTTCTCATAAAGTCTCTCAGTATTAATTTACCTTGACTGAAACGGGGTCCAACACCTCTTCTCCTCGCTGGGGACGCAGAGCTTGAGACAGCTTTATCATCTAGATCTGAGTCATAGTCCACCAGGTCAAAATAGACACGGGGTTTCACAACACGTTTTGGCTGCTTCCTTACAGACGGACTGTTACCGTCGCCCTGGAGACCAGATGGCGAGTCCACAGCACCCTCGTTCCCTTCGTCATTACTTGAATGACCCCCGCTGAGAGAGGATCGCCGTCGCTTAGAAGAACCTTAAAAAAACCAAACAAAACAAATAGAGGAAGCATTGTTGCTGATGCGCTGAATGTTATGCAAGTGTTACAGTGACCGGAAGCTTACACGCTGAAATGAAAAATTACCTTTGGGTGCCGTTCTTCCACTTAATCTGCGAGCTTTCCTCTCCTCAATTTGATCACATCTCTTATACCTTGTGGTAAAGAAAGAAAAACAGAAGTCTTATTTCTGAACAATATGTTGCATTGCAGGTAATAATTAAGTGAACTTACACACAACACTGCCGCTTCGTATTGGGACCACCAAACTTGGGTTTGTCGAGGCAGTTCATGCACTTGCCACAGTCGTCCTCATGGTTGCAACCTTTGCATACTCCGCACCGCCTCGAACGGTAGCCAAATGGCCCGAGTCCTTTCCGCTTCATAAAATTTGACGGCTTCTTGACCTTTGTGACCTTTAGATCCGAGAGTCCAGGACTGTCTGATTCTGACAGAGATCCCACATCTGCAATAACAAAATTACAGCAAGACTGAGAAACCAATATCTTTAATGACTTCCTTGATTTTAGAGAGACATCAAAATAACTGCAGTATATATTTAAAAACAATAGGGATGTACAGAGTTTTTTCAAGAAATCCTATTTCATACATTTCTCTGTTAAAATACATAATCAAACCAGTCTGATTTTGATCAATATGAAACACTTGCATTGACAAAAATTGAGCTACTTCACAAACTACTTCTCTGTCAGGTCTGAGAAGCCGAAACCAGTTTTGTTTCTCTTCCTGCTGCTTATGCCGCCACCACATAATTACCATCAAGTCACATGAAATTTCAAGAAAGCAAATTCATTGTTAGTTCCTCAATCATGTCAAATCTACCTTTTGTGACCGCTGTCGGGGAAATCCCAGATCTTTCATGCAGTGGCAAGGCACTGAGTCTGGGAATGTCATCTGGTACCAAAGCTCGAGGCTGCCCGAGTACCACTGATGCAGCACGACACACGTGTTTGATACGCGGACCTCCTGCTCTACGAAACTCCTGGCACAGCGGAGAGATGAGCTGTGGCTGTGGGGGAAAAATACACATAAAAATGCTGAAATCTGCATGAAACACAACAGGATTTCTTTTGCTAATACTTGGTAAAACCTGAGACAGAAACCAGATTTTTAATTGGATCGATGCTTCGCCCCTGAGGCCAACTGATTTGTACTCTTACTTGTCCTTGAGGTGGCTCTGTCTTGATGGGAACATTAGACTCGAGCTGCATCCTCTGCTTCCTCCTTTGTCTCTTGGAGGTCATATCTTGAGACCTGGCTCCGGCAGGGCCAGATAACAACTGAAAAGTTAACGAGCAAAAACAAGGCATCAATACAAGATACCCCAAAACACAATGAGCATCATTCAGAAAACACATCACTATATATGAGGATTATCTTCCTTTGTAACAGGTTCTATGATATAAGATTTAATTTAACCCACTGCACTGTGAAAGGTATGCTATCTTATTTTTCAAATAAATAAATAAAAATTACACCATTTATCTGTCTGAAACTGTATGACAGTCCTCAAACTAATATTTTCCAGTATTGGTAATTCCTGTGGGCAAAATGCTATGGTTCCAGATTTTTTTTCCATTTTTGCAAATTTTTTTTTCTTCTATGATTTTCAGAATTATTACTTTGTTATAATGCACAGAAGACACTGTTGAGTTCTCTCTACTTGTATCATTATTGTGCTATTTCCACAGAGGTGTAGGATATTTTTATTGCAGTGAATAAAAATGTGACAGGAGCAAAAAAAATAAAATAAAAAAAACACAACAAACTGCTTGGGGTTTGGAGGGTTAACAATGTACAACTAATGACTACTTTGACAGAGAACATGTTTGTGTTGATCGTGACCTTACCCCAGATGACTTGAGCTGTTTCTGCTGGTCAATTTTAATGAGCTGGACCTTGGCTTTCCTGAGGAGATTGAACATTCTTTTATTTGCACCAGTGAGGCGCGCTCTTTGCGAGGCTCCTTTCTCCACAGATGGAGGATAATCGCCTTCACCTGTGCCTGAGTTCTTTTTTGACTGTGACTCTCCTGTGGATATAAAGAATACTAGTCTGTTACATGCTCTTGTTTTCATGTTAGCTTAAGTATAAAACATTTAACATGAATTGATGTGATGTTTTTGATCATTTTTTTTACCTGAGTGAAGCTGTGCAGTGTCTTTTCCTGCTGAAACCTCCTGCTCACTTTGCTGCAACACAAGCGACTTGGAGTTCGTAGTCCGAACACACACAGCAACTTTTCTCACCACTCCGGGACTATCAAGGTCTTCTATCTTGAGTTTGGACTTCTCCTTCTCTGTGCCTGTACTCCGTTGCCTAAGGCTGATGCTCATGGCCTCATCATCCAGTCCTTCCGCTAAATCAACAGGTGGCTGAGGAGGTTTACTCACACTATCCAGTTCTGTTAGGTTTTTGCTTTTGGGAAGTCCCATGTGAGGTTTCTTTAGTCTATGATAAATCTTGAGGTGACTCGTTTGCTTGCAAAACTTGGGAGAACTTTTCTTCTTTTGAACATCCAGGAGGTCAGTAGATAGCTCCGGGGGCTTATCAACAGGAGTGGATAAAAACAGATTCTCACATTTGTTCTCTGGAGATTTGTCCAGTGTATACGCTTCCTCGCTAGACTCCTCTGGAACATGCCACTTGAAACTAGAGTTCTTTAGAAGAGACCTCTTCTTTTCATTTTTGCCACTTTTTCTCTCAGGGAACAAGCTGTCAGCTATGTCAATGCCGTCATCTAGGTCCTGAGCTGAAAACAGATCAACATCCAGTTGAGCTTCACTCAATATATCCTCCTCATCAATTGGCAGGATGGGAGATATTGCTCTATCTGTGCTGTCATCTCGCCTCTTTCCTGGCCGTATTTGTAAGCCCAGGTGTAAACCCTTCTTTGGAGAGTTTCGTCGAGGCAGTACAGACATTCCAACATCATCCATGAACCTTTGCGGGGTCTTGATTACTCGCGAGGATCTGGCACTCACAACAGGCATAATGAAGTGCTTGATGTTTTTGACAAACTTTGACTTTCCAGGCTGAGAATCTACAACATCTGTCTGCCCGCCGTCGATTAACGTGTCTGTTTCTTCCTGCTTCAAACTGTCTTTGTCAAGTTCTGATGGAAACATCAGCTTAGAAATTATTTTAGATTCTGTGTTTGGTCGTTTACTTCCAATGAACTGAAGACCTGACTGTCTCTTTTTGTACTTTTTATGTACTCCGATAAGTTTGGAGCTAGGGGTCAGTGCGGTAGCTGCCGGTGGGGCAGAAATGTCACCATCTTCCTCAACAACTTTCTCACTTTCAGTGAATTTAAGTGGAGCAAACTTCCCATCTCTGCTTCTGTGTCGGTGTTTCTGACGCTGCCCAATTAAATTTTTACGCTTCTTTTTTATTCTTTTGAGAGATTTCCTTGACGTTTGGAGATCATTTGGTTGACTTTCCGACACCAAAGATTGTGGACCATCTATCAACTGAATGTCCGTTTCCTCTTTTACTGGAGGCTGTATCTGCTCTTCTTCTACTTCCACTGACACAGTGTCCTGTTTGGTCTCTGGCTGAGTGCAATCTTGGGTTTCTGGCTGACTTACCTCTTCCACTAAAGGCTGAGTATCTTCCTGTAAAACAGGCTCTGTGTGAGCAGCTTCAACTGTGACAAGCTCTGTGTTGACAGAAGTTTCAGGAGAAACAACAGCTTTCTTCCTTTGAACAGACTTCTTTTTCCCTAGTTTATTATTTCTGCATCTTTTAAGTTTGGAAGGCACAGGCAATGGTTTGGCCTCTTCAATCTGTCGTTCTACCTCATCCTCATTCTCCACCTTCTGTGGAGGAACTTCCTCTGGTACCTGTGACGGTTCGTCAGCAATCTTTGAGGTATCCTTGTCAAGAACTTCAGTGGAGTTTTCACTGGTCACCTGTGGCGGCTCCTCAGCCAAAACATGACAAGAGTTTTCAGGAAGAACTTGTGAGCTGGAATCTTCAGTTGAAACCTGAGAAGAATCTTCAACATGCACCTGTGGAGTATCTTCATCCTTTGGACTCGTTCTAAGCCTCCGTTTCGGCGTGGTCGCTGGCTTCTGACTGACAGGCTTTGTTTGTGGTGAATCAAGGCTTGACGTGCGCCTCCTTAGTCTCCTTGTTGGTGTGGCCTCAACATCCTCACATGGGACTTTGTCCTCATTTAATTCACTCGGATCTTTCAAAGCATCCTCTTTCTTTTCAGACACAGGGCTAACCTGTTGAATTAAAAAGGATGGCTTGGAGCTTTTATGTTTACCAGGAGAGGAGACCTTTTTAATCTGGAGAGGGGGGACAACTTTCCCGCAATCCGTTTTAATCACCTCTTGTGGAGGTGCTTCTGTTACCTGCTCCACTTCGACTTCCACCTGTAAAGTGGACTTTTCCTCAACTGGCATGTCAGCCTTGTTTTGAGCATCCTTCTCATTGCTGTCTGTGCTTTCACTCTCCTGTGGGGGTGCGTTATCCTGTTTTGACTTTTTATCCGCTCCTTTTAAATTTTTGCTGATGCTGGTGTCACAAAGAGCAGACTGATCCACCTCACTCACAGTCTTTGCCGTTACTTTGAGAGTGGCTTCAGCACCCGGTGTCAGAATACCTCCCTTCACTAATGTTAAACTCCAGACAAATTTTCTCCGCTTTTTCTTTCGAGATGAATTCTTCCCACTGGCCTGCGGATCATATTTGGGATTTTTGATCCTTATCAGCTTTAAGCTTGGGACCCTCATTTCTTCGTTTTTCAAAGGTAAACTGTCACTGGGTTGTACAGCTGGATTATCCGTCTCTGTGGAAGACAGACCTTGGTTTTCTGGCACTGTAATATCTTTATTTAGCCTCCTGCTTTGCCTTCGTCTCTCCCTTCCCACCACCGGTTTGGCCTCCACTGTTTGTGAAACTTCTGACTTGGACTCTTCTGGAGCGGTGTCAGTTTTAGTTTCTGGTTCAGCCGCAGTGTCTGAAACTTTTTTACAGAGTGGATTAGTGACTCTATTGCTCCTGCGAGTCACTAGTTGATTAATTTCAGAACCCTGCCCAGCCACAGTGTCTTTATTCTTTAATTTCTTTGCATTCAGTTTTGGCTCTACAGTCCCCCTCTTCTTTACAGTTTCAAGTTGATCAGTCGATTCCTTCTCATCTGACTTTTTGTCATCAACCACAACTTTGGCGCTTGTCTGGCATACTGGCTCTGCTGTCTTTAAAGCAGATCTCCCACGCCTTCTTGTAGGTACAGTCCCCCCTCCTTTATCTTCTGTGCCTTGTTTGTCCTCATGTGGTTCAGTTTTTAATTTGACGTGTGCACTTAAAATCTGGTCACCCTGAAAGTCCTTGGCTGTAGGCTGATCCTGAATTTCTTTTATCTTCAACTTCTTCACAGGTTTTTTCTGAGGCTCCTTTCCAGTTTTCACCTTCTTTTTGGCCACCAACTTTATAGTAATCCTTGGTGCTGCTGATGAAGCTTTACTTTTCGTGGACTGACGATCCATAGTGTTTTTTCCTTTCAAACTTTTCCTGCAATCCTTTCTTGGCTTTGCTTCAAGAGATATGCCATGTATTTCCTCTAAAGATTTCACATCTTTTACAGGATCAGGTGGGATAGCTGCCTCCACTGCTGTCGTTTTAAGCGGGAGCTTCTCGCTCTGTCGTTTAGATTTTGTGTTGACAGCATCACCTACAAAACAAAAAATACATTTAATATTACAAAAACCGTAGCCTGTCCACAAACGTACACATGGAAAAGAATAATGCTCTTATATCTTGTGTATTGTGCTTAATTTAAAATGTAACTTCTGTCTTGTTCATAAATTATACCAAATGTGTCATGTGATACAGTAATAGCTTCGTAATTTACCTTTGGAAGAATTCTGTTGAGACAATACAGTTCCTTTTTTTCTGTCAGCTTCAAATCCTCTGAAGTCGTCACCCTTGAAAAATAAAATCCAGAAGATTAACACTTGAAAGCACTCAGTACCGCACTGCTGGAAAGTGCTAAACCACTAGCAAAAACAGTAACTAAAATGTTATTACATAAACCATGTAATGGACAGATGGAGGAAAACTGAAATTGAATATTCATACTGAAGAATGGATTATATGAAGCATAATGCTGATTCTATCAATATACCTAACAAAACAGCATATGTTATCTTAGCATATTGGATGAAAGGTTTTGTAGAATAATAATACAAGTAACAAAACTGTAAAAAAAACAACAAAAAAAAAACGGGTCATTGGCAAGAAATTTAAAATAAATAAGCAACAGACATTGTATGATTGTTTTAGCATTTCCACATTCACACCAACTACTTTCATTCATCATCTCTGGGCTACAAAAATAAGATATGAATAGGGTCTTCATTAGTAACACCCAAAATAAAGATTTAGCTCTTCAGGGTAACTCTTCATAAAGTTGTACTGATGCAGTTACTTGTGATCTTCATGCAAGATCAAAACTTTACAAGTTTTGTGTGACTCTCTCATGAGCAGATGGAAGAACACCTACACTAACGCTTTAAGGGGGGGAAATGCAGGGGAAATCTGGGGCTGTAATTACGATTCCTTTTAAGTACTGTATGTCGTCTTCATACTTGCAACTGGAAACTGAAAGCCTACAAACAGCTCCAGTCTCATGAATCAGTATTAGACGTTAACGACAACGTGTGAATTGGAGAAATTACACTTCGAACGCGGGTGGCACTGGCTTTGGCACACTTCTGCATCACCATTTAAACCTGCCGTGTTCAGTAACAGTAGCTAGCAGTTAGCCATCCCATTCTCCCTTAAACATTGAAACTCAATTTCTGACTATAAAGAGGCCACATAGTCAAACATAAAAATTCGTTCTTTGAGTGTCTATGTAGTAGGTAGCCAAGCCAGACAAATGTATGACATATAAATTCTGTCTAATGTTAGCTAAGCAGACAACTCTGCACGCATCTGGACAGCGTATGAAAACAGTTAGCATTTAGCCGCTGTGCAGGGTACGGAGGCGCTAGCCTTCCCGTTCTTTGTGTTCGCTATTAGCCAGCTAGCTGCTACACTGGCTCGATAACGAGCGGGCCATAGATAAAATAATTACGATCCCTGTTTACAAACTAGCGTTCTTGCTGACCAGCTTTAATAATATATCTAGTGGTTTCTCTTGTTTTCAACTACTAATATATATACCTCCATGAGAGTAACTGAGACAGCAATGCTAATGTAACTTAACAGCTTTGCTGCTTGGTTGCAGTGATATTTTCTGTTACGACTGTTCATTAAATGTAATGGGAAGCTGCACTGTGCTAACATTAGTTAGCATGTAATGTTAGCTTAGCGAGTTTGAAGCTAAAGTTAGCCTAGCAAAAGGATGTTGACATTTCTCCATGGCAGTAACCAGTCACACTGCTGTGGGCAGCACGCATTCTTGCACACTAACGATCATACAAAATGGGAGAAGATGAAATAAAGATACTAACTCCTGGGTCGGTTTGGGACCTCACCTCTTCACTCCCACTAGAGCTGTATCCAGCCTGGCCAAGGATCTTGTGGCTTGCCTCTATCCCAAGTAAGCGTAAGTGAGACTGGTCTTCGTTTAACGATAGAACCAGGTTTGCGGGCCTTGGCCCTCCGTTAGTCACATCATCAGCTTCTAAGCCTGATCGTCCGAGTTGCCATCGCTTCTCAGAGCGCAAACGACTGCGTGATGACCAAGGCCGACCGGGAAAACGACCTCTGGCCGTAGCGGTTCCACCTTGGCCTCCTACGGCAGCCGCGGTTGCTGATCCGCATCCCGCTGCCGCCATCATTGCTTCAACAACAACACACACCGACGGCTAGCAGCTCGACGAGAGACAAGAGGGAAGGCGCGAGATGGGAGGGGGGAGCCGCAGTGCAGCATGGGAAACGGAGTTTTTTTAGTGACTGTTCCCTGGGAGAGGGAAGTGGGTCGACCGCTCATGGTGGTTGTACATCAAATTTTCATTCAGAAATTTGAACAGGTCACATGTCAGGTCACTTTTATGTGAGTCAAACTTTGCTGTTGCATTAATATTCATTCCATGGACACTGAAAACTGAACTTAATCCATAGTTCATTTTGGTAACTTCAAGATTTAGATTGGTCAGATTGATTAGGGTTTTTAAAAAAAATATGTATTTCATTTTGTAAGGTTTAGCCACAATATTAAAACTACTTCAGTAAATTCACATTAATAAATAATACTGCATACAGGGTCTTAACCTTGATATTTAACTTTGTCATATAAATTTGCATTATTTATAATATTGTTGGCTATCATTTTAATGTTTAATTTAGTCAAATAATTGCATAATTGATCAAATTAAAGGGTTTTAAACATGACTTTCACATTATTTGGGTGAATTTGTATTTCATGTAATTTTGCAGTGTTTGATCCCTAATATTTAAAATATTCAAGTACATTCACATAATAAATAATACTGGAGACACCAAACTTAAGTCAGATACATTTTCATTATTGATCATAGTGTTAACCTTACTGTTTAAATTAGTCAGGAAAAGTGTGTTGTATATATTTTGCAGAGTTTTACCAACATTATTTAAATTGGTTCAGTATATTTGCATAATTAATCATTTAATTTTTTTTAAATCACAATATTAAAATCACAAAATAAATAGTGTTGGATATTAACATAAATATTTAATATAGTCAAATATATTAGTATTTTATATAATTTTGGATGGTTTTAACAATACTATTGAAATTATTTACTGACATGACACAATAGCATTCCTAGGTTGTACAGCATGCTGGTGAAAAAATAAATAATAAATATATGAATAAATCACCCAAAATATTTGTTAGTTACATGTTATAAGACTTTCCTGACACAATGTACATATGTAACAAATCTAATAGTACATCAGTGCTTTTGAAAAACACTCTCAAATTGACTCTGAAATGGTTTTAACAAATGCAGATGAGCTTTATACCAGATAAGGCTACTTAGCATAGATTTTTGCTATTCAGTACTACAGTGAGAACAGTCGTAAATGGGAAAATGGAGCGCTGCAGTGGTCAGATAGTGGTCAAGTGAGTTGTAGACTTAATATCCGATAGTTTTAATGAGCATGAAGTCTCTAAATATGCAACATAATATTAAAGAATGTGGACATTTCTCCTGCTTTATTAAAAAATGTAAGAAAAACTGGAAACTAAAGCAATTCTGAAATAGACTGTCAAAAGTGACATGGGCTATGTTAAGGCTATGAATCAGAACAGCCATAGATAGCTGACATCTGGCAGAAGGATCGGGTTCAGAGGAAAATAATGGAGAAACAGTGCCAGAGTATTTACAAGTGGTTTTCATGGTAAAATGCTTTAAACATACAACTTAGTACCTTAACTCTCCACATTGTGGCACAGTAGATGGCAGTATGCAGCTTTATTGCCACCTGGGGAATAAAGAGAAGGAAGAATAATCTTTACCTGCTAAACAATTTCTTTAATTCAAATTCTATTTCAGATAATTTAGCATTAAAGGAAATTTATGTGGCTGAATAAATTGGATAGAGGAGTATTGTAAGTGAACTGTTTTTTTTTAAATAATGTAGAGGCAATAGGAAAATAGACTAATTGTTTTTGAGGCAGAATTTCATTTTCAAATAATTTGATAAGTAGAATACTCTGGATTCTAGACGTCATATATTTGGTTTTACAAGACCACTGCTGAATTTTAGTTCCAAACATTTAAATTGCTGCCCCTATTTTTACAGCAAACCAAATGACAATTCAGTTTTAGCCTGAGGTCTTGGCTAAAAGACTTGATAGACATTAAACTGGGAGGAAAAAAAATGATTATTATCCTCTACAGGTATCTCTGGAGCTGCATAAGTCTGATCTGTGGCAACTGGTTCCACCAAACTATGTTGCATATTCTCCAATTTGTTGTTTGTCTCTGCTATCCTCTTCTCTCTCCCCTTCACCCTCACCCCAACTGGTCGAGGCAGATGGCCGACCTCCTTGAGCCTGGCTCTGCTAGAGATCTAATCATGTTAAAATGAAGTTTATCCCTCCGCTGTTTCCATTATAGTTGCTGTAGGGAAGTCTTTGGATTTGGTGGGTATTCCTTGTATATTTTGGAGGGTTTTAACTTTGATTTTGATATTAGTCATTAGAGATTTGCTAGAGTATATGCTATTGTAGGCTCCTAACCAAAATATGTAAATTACAAAGGTATTGTTAATAAATTGTTGGATAGTAACCATAATATTTGATTTGATCTAGCAAATGTGTGTTTTATATAATATTGTAGAGTCTGAGCCATAATATTTAACTGTGTCAAGTAAATTTGAAACAGTAGTCTTATTTCTCTACTGGAAATCACTTTGGCTTCATGGCTTTTGTTTTAAATGTGCTGTATAAATAGCAGTGACCTCACTTGACATTAGAGGAGAGTTGAGTATTAAAATATTTTTAAACCGATAGAAATATAAATTTAAACTGGGCGACAGGGAAGGAAGATGGCTCTTTATTTTGGGCACATGACCGTTCATCAGTATATTTTTAAAACGTTTTTTTAAAAAAAACTTTCCGAAAAGATATCCCGGTGCAGTAGATGGCGCTATGCGGCTCAGGTTAGCGTGTGTTTACCATAAAAACAACAGAAAAAGACGAAGAAGGAGTTGGCGATTCAGAAGAAGAAAGAGGAAGTGATTGTATTGTTTGTTATATTTGGGCTGCTAGTCTAACATTTATTTTCACCTAAAGATCAGGTAAATTATCACATTCATGTACGGTGTTTGCATTTCTTGCCAATATTTTAAAACGGCTTCATTTAGAATCTGGACACCGCTGTTGGTTACAGCGGCGACTGTTTGTAGCTTTCGGACCAACCGTATGTTGCATCGCTAAGCTAATGAAATGCTAACGTTTAGCCTGAGGATAATTTCGAGTCTGCTGACAAACCTCAGTAACTTTTATTGTTTTATTGTCTGAAATGTTTCACAATGTCGTCATCACATTATTCTCCAGGCACATAGGCGGTCATGTGTTACACGCAGACATAACTCGCACCACCTTTGTGAAAAAAGTTTGATGTCTGTCGGTTTCTATTAAAACCTGGCTGTGCACTGAAAACTATCTTGTTTTCCTATTTTCATCAGGATCCAGACAAATTAACAATGAACCTGGAACGGCTGCCCAATGAGGAGAAACTCAGCTTATGCCGGAAATATTACTTAGGTGAGAAACCCTTTTAAATATTCTTTATAATGATACATACAGCATACAAGTATTTTTAATTTTCAATCCTACCTCCTTCCATTTCATTTATAAATTCATGGATGCATGCAAGTAGAAGTCTAGCTGAGTTTTACGTTTGTATTGTATTAAGTGAGCTGATGTAGAGGATTTTTCTAAATTTTGTTTTAGTGGTTCTGTCATCGATTATGTTTTCCCTTTTTTTTTTCCAGGTGGCTTCGCTTTTCTCCCATTCTTATGGTTGGTGAACGTTGTGTGGTTCTTCCGAGAGGCCTTTGTAAAGCCAGCTTACACTGAACAGCTTCAGATAAAGACATGTGAGTGCCAGAAGTGCTAGATTTTGTACACCATCAATGCACCTTGTTTAAAAAAGTGTTTAGAAATGGCGTGTTTATTATATGTCAAGTAGTTCCCTCAATAAGTATCCTTTGGTCTTAACAGTTGAAGGATTCGGTTCATTTACTCATCAGTATCTCATACAAAGGCTGTCATTTCAGATCAGATGTTCTGTTCTGTATACTCACAGAATGCAGTAACTGTGTGTAAATTTTTTTTATTGTCCAAACATTTATGAGGACTTTACAGTTTCCTTAACATTACAGATACAGGGTAGCTTTTTCCTTTCTTTTTTGGTAAGGAAAGTAGATTCAATTCCTTCTTAGTAGGCTGGGAAATTGTTTTTTCACAGAATATTTGTGCATCAATATACTTGATATGTAAGCACACGGATTTGTTTTTAGAACTCTGAGCTTTTGTGTTAGGAATTCACTGATAACAATTTGACTCAACACAATGCATGTGAGTGTTGTTTTGAACTCTCTGGCACATCATGTAGGATTAGACCTTGCTGATTAGTGGATCTGATATGTCATGATTATCAGTATTGTTTTTTTAGCTGTTCCCCAATAAAATAAATGGATTCAGAATGTGCTACAAGCAGTGCCCTGCCCACAGCACTACATGATGGATTATATTCCTATCTAATAGCCTTTCAACACGAAAGGATAATGGTTGAAATGTTGTCTTTTAATTAAGCAAACACACATATAATTCTTTAAAAAAGTATCTCATCAAAGTTTTATTATCAGTTCTAAGCATTGGTTAATGTCCTTTTTGGCTAGTAAGAACTGGAACCAGTATCGTCCTTGAAAAAACCATATTAGTCGACCTCAAATATAATTTGGGTCCATTTTGTCCTTCCATATTCCTTAACTTATAATTAGTACAAAATTTCTATCACATATTTCAAGCTGGCTGACTTGAACATACATTTATCCTTAAGCTTTGTTTAGATACAAAATTAAGCTAATGAATATCCGTGCACTATTGACACCTAGTTTAGAACATATGCAGTATATTGTGCTTTGTAAAACACCACCAAAGGGTGTATTTGCAGTTTGATGAGCAGTATTTTCTTAGACTGTTTTAGGCAAAGAGCATAACACAATCCACCTGTGTGTGTGTTTGACCTCTGTGGAATTGCAACTAAATATCTTCTGTTTTTTTTCCTTCCATATCTAGATGTGAAGCGATCAGCACTAGGTCTCCTTTTATGGATTGCGGTTCTGACAACGTGGATCACCATATTCCAGCATTTCAGAGCGGAGTGGGGGGAGGTGGGAGATTACCTCTCCTTCACAATTCCACTGGGCATTCCTTAAGACATTTTTCTATAGCAGGTCTTCTCAAAGCAACTCATGATCCACTGTAATGGACCAAAGAATTTTCTCTCTTCAGCGATAGTGAAAAGTTCTGGTTTGTCTGGGTTCTGCAACTAAATTCAATGGCTGAAAAACAGTAGTAACAGCTGTAGGACACAGAAATTCCAATTTGTGCTTGCCAGTGTATTTAAGAAAGTTCTTTGGTTTTAGAATAGGCTGATTAATCTTTGTATAACAGACAGTGTTGATTGTCATGAACAGTTTAGAATGGTGAAGCTGGATGTACATTCAGCTTTGTTCAAGACACTGAACGATAGATTCATCGAGCTGTTTTTCTTGATTTAATGTCCACTGTTGAGGTTATTGTTTGTGTATGACTGTTCAACCCAAACCTTTTTTAACTGTGTGTGAATGATGAATAAAAACTATCCACCATGCTTCCAAGTTATCATATCTTTAATCCATGCACTTTATTTTCAGTGAGTCGAATTGATGAAGCTGCATGCAGTTTTTGTTATGGTGACTGATCGGCGAGCTATTTTCCACATCCATACTCCTCATTGTTACGTACAGTATGTCGCCTTAAGTCCGGACAGCCACTGGCGCCTGTTGTGAAACCCAATACCTTAATCCATCCAAATGTCCCCACTTCCCTATCATCCATTTATGAGTCATAACATAATCAGCGCCAATTTTAGTCACTAGTCACAGTCAGAGCTTAAGTGACAGCTTGTGCGTTGCTAACAGGGAGAACATGTGCCGGCCACACATAACTGCTGACTTCAACAGAGCGTGCCAAGAACAAGGAGTATCGGGACGCAGGCTACTCTTCATAATGCAGTGCACTGATTTATAGCCAATTCATTATTAATCCTTTCAAACACTGTATATTATTAGTGAGGTGGTAGAAATTAACTACATTCACACTGAAGAGTCTACAATTTTGAGACATTTCCATTTATAAAATTGCAATTTTTACTTTACATTTATTTAACAGAAAGTTAGTAGATTCATTATTTTACTTGTAATGGAATATTTTTACAATGACGTATTTCAGCTTTAATTAAAAAACTGATGTGTGAAAGTGAGTGATGAGAGGACAGTGGCATATTCACATGCTCTGGCATGTGTTTGGTTCGTCCCTGCTGTCACTGTCTGTCTGGAATCAGCTCACGAGGGTCAACAACATCGTCTTTTGAACTTATTTTTGGACAGACCTTCCTTGACAACCGACCTTAAGCGCAGAGCTCCCTAACAGCTCTGATAATTACACATGAATAGTCTTGTTAGTGGCACCGACCCAATAAAAAAAAAACGCAGGCTGTAACATAATTGCTAATAAACTCGTTAATTGACAATAAGCCTGCAACAGCTGCACCGCTCCCCAAAAACAATAGGCCTATACACTCCTATCCTATATGGACGTGCCTGAGCACCCAAGGGTATGCAGTCCAGAACATAACAGAAGCAAGGTGCCCCAGTATGAATTCCCAGCTCATTATGCAACACCAGTATAAAACACAGCAGAGCAGCACCCAGAGGGAGAGGACCAGCCAGACAGAGAGGCACACCACATCCTCCTAACTGCTCACTCAGGGGAACCAGTGGTTAAACAGGGGCTGTCCTTTCACTCGTACGCACCAGTTCGGTCAGAGGATTTAAGAAGAGGTGAGTGCTGTATGAGCTGTAGCCTCACTTGCTGTAGCCTCGACTGCTCTCTATTCAACTCCTCTTCTTTAAATTTCCTACTCACTAGAAATGGACTTCATCCTGCCACCCTCGATGTCAGCTTCTGCTATCCAGTGGGAGAAGTTTTTACCACCTCTGATTCCTCGGCTGAATGGAACTTATGGAAAATATAACTGGTCCCCGACATTATTGATTCCAGAGACTGATAATGGGAGCTCTGCAGAGGTATGTCATTCAATGTACTGAGTACTGCAAACATGTAAACAGAAAGAAAACTGATTGCTTTTTGGCTCAAGAAAACTGCATGTAAGCTGTTAAAAAGTTGCCTTTTAGAATGCTAACTTGTTTAACAGGCTGACAATCTAAAGTTTATCTTTAAAAAGTTCAAATTGAACCTGATTTTGGTTGCTTTTTGAGCTTTCAAGTGCATCCACAGTCTTCTTCAGTAGACACAGACCCAGAGATGCAGTTGAACGCCCCCTAAAAGATAAAAACAATATACTCATATTACTGTTTCATGCTCAAATACAATAAAGGATATCTATTAAATGCATGGTGGCAAATAGGGCCTTATTTGGCTTTGGTTTGCTGTGCTACTGGTATTTTAAATCTCCATAACGACGTATAAAATTTTGATTTGTTGTTAGGTAAACTGTGATGACAGCGGATTTACAGTTCAAGTTGATGTGAAGTACTTCAGCCCAAAGGATCTAATGGTCAAAGTGATCGGAGACTTTGTAGAAGTGCAAGGAAAGCATGAAGAAAAAAAGGTGGGGAGGATTACTGCTGAATTTTTGTCATTCTTTTATACAACATTTGTGATTTGTGCTATTATCTAAGCGTACTGTTATCTCTGTTCTAATAGAAGAGTGGCCCTGGCTTCACAACAAGGCAGTTTAACCGCCGCTACCGGATCCCAAAGGGGGTGGACACCATGGCTTTGGAGTCTGCCGTCTCTCCGGACGGCATCCTTATCATATCTGCACCAATGCTGCCGACTGAGAACGCCAGATCCCTGACTTAAATTGCTTTAATCCTAAAAAAAACCACAAGATCCTCTTCCATCTTCTCCATATATGATAATAACTAAACAAAAGCCTGTATGAACACACAGACAAAAACAGCAATAACTTCAGGCCCCTCCCCTCACAGAAACACTCGGCGTGTGCCAAAACACACATTTGTTCTGTTCCTGGCACTGCTCTGATATTCCCTGCTCTGAGGTTTGTATATACTGCTCTGCTGTTACTCCTCAATCTTACATAATGTTTCAAGACACCACTTTGTAAATATTCTCTGTTCACATTCAAACTGCTGCTCTTTTTTTTGGTTTGTTTTGTGCAGCTTTTGTAAATGCACTGCATTGTGACTGTGATTATTGATGCACCCAGACATATATCCAATGCGGAAATATACAAATAAACTTTATTTCTTTACAAAATAACAATAAAAAAAATTGTGACTACATCAAGCGACTCTCGCCAATGTTCAAGTAATTTGTTGCTCCTCCAGGAATTCATTCAACATCGAGTCCACTTCACTAAAAACAAAAATACAGTCGATTACTGAAACTGAACTTGTTATGTTTAGATACTTTTAATAACAATACGGCCTACATTTCATTACATTTTAAGACTAAAATCATTCTAGAAATGTAATTTTACATAAATTGTGCATGCTGGTAGTTTGTAGCAAATTATTCCGATGATAATTGCAAGAAGTTTTTGTACCTGATCTGCTCCTTAACCCATTTTCTCTGTTTGCGCAGGACTTGTAACAAAGGATCATCTTCAAATTCTTTTTCATCAGAATCTGAAAAACATCAATTTAATTTAATTGGAAATACGTGGACAAGAAGCAGACATAATACAGCAATCGGTAGTAATAAAAATTCACATTGATTACCTACTAGTTTACTTACAAGCTGCATTTAAAAAAGAAAGTTCTAGGGGCTATCTAAAATTTTAAGAATGTGAGGAATGGCATCTACTCACAGGTCAGCAGATAATCTCTCCAATTAACTACAGGGCAAAGGTTGGAGCTCTTTGCTGCCTCAAGCTCACCTTCAGCTTCTTGCAGCAGCTGTGAAATGACCTCCATGGAGTTCTGTGCATTACATGGAGGAACTGGGGATTGTGAAGGTGCAGAGACGGTAACAGGAGGAGAATCAGATGAAACAGGGATTCTTTGGGCAGGAGATGAATCCTCCATAGGAAACAAAACCTCTGAAACTACCTGTCAAAGCCAAGGAGAAGACCAAATGTGGTTAATGCAGACTGTATTAATCAAAATGACAGCATTCCTTGCCATCAGATAACAATGTGTGGCATCCAAAAAATGTGCAGAGTGAAAGTATTTACGTCTGTCACTTTTGACATTTTGTGCTAACATGGTTATAAAGAAACACCTGTTTTCATACAATATCTCACATAGAGCCCATCTCATAAGACCAGTTGTGGATTTTTTTGAATTCACCTCAAATAAACAAGCATAAATATCAAATATAAGACTCACAATCCTTCACGAACTGCTGTATTTTTTAAAAGGAACAGTCGAATATCTTTTACTTCATCACATACTCTGCTGGCAGGTTACCAAATTCTGACAGCACAGCAAAAAATATGACCAAATATGCACACAGCCTCTCTGGCTTCCAAAAGTGCTTGCATGAGATGAACTGCATAGGCAAGATGAGATGCAAGAAAGGAAAAAAAATGCAGCTTGCCCCTTTACTGACCTGTCCTAAGGCAGTGTGGATCGGAGAAGGTGGAGGTTCATGGTCACGAGTGCAGCCTTCACTGGGAAACTCCTGGCTTCCCTCCTGTCGACGCTGCTCTTTCCGTGATGTGACCTTTTTGGGAAGTCTTTGATGTGAAGAACTGCTGTTTGTAAAGTGATACCACACAAGATGTTCACTATTCACAGTACATACATGCAAAAAAAGTAATACCACACATGCATATTTGGATTTTTATTTTTTTTTGTTACAATGGTCATGTTTTAATATGTCACCTTGCTGATTCCTTTTGCTGTCTGATGGACTCTGATGTCTTCTTCTCTGCTTTCTTTTTCCTCTCAGATAGTTTTTTGTGACTAAGCCTTTCTTCCTTGATAGCTCCAGATGAAACAGGGAGTGAAGATGACACATGTTCATCAGGAGGCACAACGCTAAAAAAATTTGTATAGTTTTCAGAAACTTGGGTCTTTTTATGCGCGATTTTGGCCTGAGACGCATCTGACCTTTGTGGAATACTCTGTTTCTCTCTGACATGAGATGTCTGGATGGGACAGGGCAAGACGTCACAGAGGAAATGCATGTGGGCAGGAACATGGGCAATAGCCTGGGGTTGAGAGACTGAAGAGCCAGAGGCAACAAAGGCAGGAAAGGAACGATGGTCTGGATCTGGAGGACATAGTCTGTTGGCCTCTTTGGTTTCTGGCTGGGGAGCAGTGATGTGTGGATGAGCGTCTTTTTGTAGGAATTGAGGAGGTGGAGTATTCTGTTGATGAAGCAGAAAATAATGCCACTGTCAATTGGAAATACATATTCAACAAAAAATATAAGGAAAATATCATACAGTTTGACTGCAACCTTGTAGGCTTGTCCACTGGCAGAAGGATGGCTTAAAGTGGGAGCCTGCCAGCTAAATGTGGAACCATGAAGACTAGAAGGTTGCACGAACTGGGGCCGCTCTCTGGCTTGCTCCATCTTTCTCCTTAAGCGCCACTGGAACAAGATGTCATCTTCTGGACGTGTTGGTGGCCTCGAAGGAGGGATGAAAGATTTTTGGGATGATACAGCATGAAGTGGGTCTGAGCTGGCCTTCACTGTAAACACATTGCATAAAAACACAGCAGAAAGCAACACATTATGAAAAGAAGAAGAATAATCGACAACAGCCTTGTCTCTTGTCTTACCAGTGGTAGATGATATTAAACTGGGAATCAAAGGTTGTCGCACTGGCTCATCTATGCTTATTGGAGAAGAGAAATCAGAGCATCCCAGGCCCTCTGAGCTGACCGGGACAGAGCCATCACTCAGGGGACATTCACTGTTAGAAAGACATGTTAATTACCACCTAAAGGATGCATTCATTTATCATTAATGTTACTTGCAGGTTTATATACCCTCTCAGCAAAAGTCTGCTGGCCTTTTCTTGAAGGTGCAGTATCTCTGTGTCATCGAAGTCACTCTGGGAAGTGTCAGACAAAATCTGAGAAACAATGAAAACAGGCAGAACATAACACAATAAGCACAATACTGTGTAAATAAAGAAAACTGGAACATAAATAAAGCGCATTTGAATAAAAAATCTAATAAATCACAGCATCTGGCCTCATAATGCCAACACGTACACTCAGTTTTGTTCATAAGTTTATGAGGGTGGTATATTTGACATCTTCAGGCTGAACAATATATCAAATGAGGTTGCACAAATGGAGGCTTCCCAGGCATTTAATAAACACAGAGGTTTCCAAATGCAGTGGTGTGGTGTTGAAATGCAAATATTTATATGCACACTTAGTCGGAATAAAGTGTTTCTGCTGCAGGCAATGGCCCATTTTCAATGCACCCCCCTCTTGGCTCTTCCATGTGGCTCTGCCCACACATTTTGCTGCTGCATAGGGTGGGGTGTCCTGTTTCTTTGAGGGGTATCTGTCATCAAGCCCTCCAAATGGCCATTTGGAAAATGGAGAGGTAGGGCTGGGTGTTAGGGCCAAAAGGTGGAGGGGGGTTGTGATTCAACCAATCTGGCTCTGGGGGCATTTAGACAAACCTGGCATAAACCAGGGAACAGTGTAAAGGCAGTAATCCAAACAGCACACACAAAGAATCAAAAACAAGATGTAATAATGACTGGTGCTTTTTTGTACCTTTTTAAGACACAAATTTACACAATATGAGACATTGTAAAAAATGCATGAATTATTTATGTTTAATAAGGAAAGACAACAGAGGCACAGGTTCTATTTCTTGTACACTCACACTAAGGGATCCTCTGCATGGAGAAAGGGATCTGTCACGCTGACGCTGTCCAGCTGGACTGAAAATGGCAGGATCGTGGTCATCTTTCAGAAGCAGTACAGTGCCCATTCAGAGGAAGGAATTGCACAGACAGATTGTTACAGAAATTTTACTAGAAATCAGGAGCTTGTAACAGTTAATGGCACATACATTAGGATACAGCAACAAATGAAAATATACCTTTGTCTGTTGTTTTAATTGGTGTTGAACTGGGAGGTGAAGATGAGTGCGACATCCACCAAAAAGGCACCGGCTCCTCTCCAATGCCGGAAGCCATCTGCTGGCGATCCTCTCGACTCCGCGGCTGACCGTGGCGAAAACGCTCTATGTATCTGTAAGAGCAAAATTCAATGCCGGTTGCAACAAATCATTTACACAGTTAAACAAAATTAATCACAGTTATCACAGCATTGCAAAACAAAGTTATAGCTTCGTTTGAACAAATAACACGGAATATTAGACGTACTTTGCCAACACTGAATCCTGCTGAACTCCCTGCGATGAGGAAACTGTGGATTTCCCTGGTCTGGCAGACTGTTTGGGTGCCTCCATGACAGGTGAGGTGGTAGTGCTGCCAAGGGACGATCCACAATCAGAGGAGGGCCAACATTCTTCAAAAACAGGTTGTCCATCAGTGGTGGAGAAACGGTGGTCAGATTTCCTACACTGCTGTGGACTGGATTGCTGGCTTGAACGTACAGGACTCAGAGTCTGTAAAAAGAACAAAAAATAGTGATAAGACATGTTTGCAATGATTTGGGAAGTCTAATCTGTTGTGTTTTAGGACAAAGATGACTGTTAAACATACTGTTTTCTTCTCTTTCTTTGACAGGACCTGGTTGCGGGATGGGTGGTAGTGTGCCCTTCTCACTGTGGATGCTGGCGGGAAGGGATTCTGCCTTGTAAACACAGGGTCACTGAAAAAAGAAAACACATCTAATTATTGTTTAAGGTAGTATAAAGCTGTAGCCTGATATCTGACAGAGCTATCCACATGCTGCTTCCATCAGTGGGATTGAAAGGTCTGGATGTAGGGAAATTTAAGTGCCTCTGCTAGATCTTACCTGGATTTCATAGCAGCTTTGCAAAATCACAGGCGATTCATCAGTGATCACAGGACAGAGAGGTTGTTTTAGCGTGGCTCTGATTTATACCTGATCCTTACTGACCTCCAGCTATAGATGGACTGGCATGTTTATCTGACTGGGTTACTTAGATAACATAAAATACCACTTTATCCACTGTCCCTGCTTAGTATATCCACAGAACAAAGTTACCATGGAATTAAACGCTAGCACGACACTAACTGCCTTTAAGGTAGCTAATTACGCTACTACGGCAGGTATTTTAAAGATATGCTCTCCCTACAAGCTTACCTTTGCCTCAGAAAACATAATTAGTTAGCTTTTTTATTTTACAAAACTACCTAACGCTGCCGATGAAACCAGAAGAGAGCGTCACTGTTTACGGGGTTCGTTATTTACTACACGACGCACAGCCAATAGGCATCGAGGTACAAATGATTGACATGACATTTGTCTAATCATGTAGGAAACCCTGTTTGCACACTGTCCAATCATGTTACAGGAAACCGGCAGCGCGCGGAAGAGGAAAGTCTGTAAAGGCTATACGTTTGTCAAAAATAAGCTAAGTTAGCAACGGTAGTTTGGCTAGTACGCACCATCGTACGATATAGTATTTAAACGACTAGTCTGCAGTATATTTCAGGTAAATTTATGGAAATCACTAGGATTAACTGCTATTCAGCTATCAACGCAGATAAAGTTGAATTTGTAAACTAGTTTTAACTAGTGGTTACGGCTAATGCACAAAGTGGCTAGCTGGTTGTAAACGGTAACCGCAGCTAGCTAGCTAGCTAGCTAGCGACCGTTGTTAGAAGGTGATTAACCAGAAGGCGTCATCAGCGTAAAGGTACCGACAGTGAAGGTGTGATTTTAAAATTGCGTTTTTCTCTTGATTGCTGTGGGCAATATATACAAGGGTGGACATAATGCACCACGTCAAGATCAAGACTGAAAGGCCAGGTAAGAGTATCTATGAGAGTTTCACTAAAACATCCCATTCTAATAGTACATTTGTCACATTCCCTGAAGCTAATGTGATTCAAAAATAAAGCTGGGTGATATAGCTGAAAACCCTGTTACGAAAAAATGTTTAATTGATATCGATAATTGCTGAACAGTTTTACTGACATATTTTTGGGAAAGACCAACAGGAAAAAGGTTGAAATTGAATTTAACCGTTTACTCCTATTTATCAAGGTATACAGATCATACTTTTATTATCAGCTTAAATGTGAGAAACATACACTACCGTTCAAAAATTTAGGGTCACCCAGACAATTTCATCTTTCCCATGAAACCTCACGCTTTTATTCATCTGCTAACATAACTGCACAGGGCTTTTCTTATCATCAATTAGCCTTCAACACCATTAGCGAACACAATGTAGCATTAGAACACAGGAGTGATGGTTGCTGGAAATGGGCCTCTGTACCCCTATGTAGATATTCCATTAAAAATCAGCCATTTCCAGCTAGAATAATCATTTACCACATTAACAATGTCTAGACTGTATTTCTGATTAATTTAATGTTATCTTCATTGAAAAAATATTTTCTTTCAAAACTAAGGACATTTCTAAGTGGCCCCTAACTTTTGAACGGTAGTGTATATAAATAAATATTTTACACAAACATAAAGAATCATCTCAGCTTGATACACAGTAAACAATGGCAGAAAGTAAAGCCTGGTGGTGGACAGGGGGTCTGGACCAGGTATCACTAAATGAGAATCCTGCACTGGCATTTTTATAGACCCAGATTTCAAGTCTGTGGAGAAATTTTCAATAATTTTCTAATTGTTTTACATGAACTGTCTATTGCTGGTACATGTCACTGTTGTTTTTCTTCTGATCTAGCTCACTGTATTTGGCATTGTAGGTACCTCTAAAAATCAGTAGCTGGGATTAGGCAGAATTCCCTCAAGCTACGTAGCACAGGATGATAGTTTTACATGCATTCAGTATTATTGTGGGTTTTGCCATTTGTTCTTTTTCCAATAACATACTTATACACAACTGTTATTATCACTTCTACAGATTTAGAGGGGACTGGTGCACGCAGCAGATTGGATGCTGTGTTAAAAGGGCTGGTAGAGAAAACTGAAAACGAAAGGTTAGTAACATTGTTGGTACATACATAATTATCTATTAATGGTGGTTACTCTCTCATATCTAAAGTAATTTTTTGGACCCTCCACAGAGAGCAGAATGAGGGAGATTCAGGAAAAATATCAGCTGACTCTTTAAGCAAGTAAGGACCAGTGATTTAATTTGCAAATGTGTGTGATTTTTTTTTTATTTTTTTTAAATCTGTAGAATGAATGGTGCTGTGAAGTAATTTTATGTCTGTGATGCTAGTTCAGTGTAAAACAAAATATGGATGTGACATATTTTATAAGATTGCCTATTGCATTTGCTCTCTGTAGGGATTTGTCTCCATCATCTGCTGGAAAAAGGTAAGTGTCACTCTGAGCTGACAGCAACTTAAATATATTCATTCCATTTTGCCTTTCTTGTGTGGCTGAAAAAATCTTTCACTGTAGTTCTGCCCTGTCAGTGATTTAACATTTTTACATTAAGGTGTTGGCCACAATGATAGATTATTGCAAACATACAAGAAATGGTAACTTTTGTGAAATATTTGGCTTCAGGTTCACATCCTTGATTCGTTTTTTTTTTTTTTCCCAGACCTTCAGCTCGATTTCCACAGCATCGGAGAAAGAAGCGAAAAGAGATGGACGAGGGCATACCAGAGAGCAATCAGCATAAACAAAGTACACTTAATCAAAATTATGAGGAAATATTTCAGCAACAACTTCTATTTGAAATTTTTTCCTTGTTGTGCTTCAGTTACTGTGTGACCACTTTATCTTTTCCTTCACTGCACAATTGTTTAATTTTAGTCATCTTGCTATTTTCTGTCTTTCTCCCTCTATTAGATGCTTATATTATTAAGTTATTTGATCGCAGCGTTGATCTGGCTCAGTTCAAAACCAGCACCCCACTGTATCCTATCTGCCGTGCCTGGATGAGAAACAACCCTTCTGTTCGAGAGCCAGCTACTTCCCCAAGTTCTCCACACAGCATGGCAGAGGAAGAGGTCAGGCCGCTAATATATATCTTCAGTATATACAAAAATACATTATATACAGCTTTACGGCTGTACTTCACTGATACTCTGTCTTTTAAGTGTGTGTTTTTCTTTTGTAGTCACACAGTTTGAAGACAAGAAATTCTGTGTGAAATTGTCTTTAAAACAGTATAGTAAACTTTAAAGAAATATTCACAAGAGTATTTCCTAGAAAGTACTGGTAATTGTTTAGTGTAAAAGATCAGCATCTGTTCAGCCGCATTTGTTTTTCTAAATGTCTTTCTTTTGCCAGGTTACAGACATGATCAACGGTAAAGGTCAGAATGTGTACCGACTTCCTCCCCCCACCTCCTGTCCAGTTAACAGAACTGGTGAACCCATCAATCTCAGGATCCCACAGAATGAAAAACCCACTGTTACCAAGGTTGGATTATTTTTTATTGATTAACTTTGTAATATCATTAATCTATTAATACAGCAAGCTGATCGGTTAATAAGTCAACCAATGAATCGCAACTGACTCGCTTTCCACAGTTAACAGATGTTGCTGTACCAGGATCTCTCATATGTGACCACATGGAACGCTGGAAAAAGATACGGCAAAAGTATGTTTTTCAGGAAAAGCAGTTTGAGACTGACACTGTAATCAGTTTTTGTGTTGAAAACATTTATTCACAAAAGTCATTATGTACAGTACCCAATGTACAGTGTTCTATGCATTTTCATTAGCACAAACAGTCTCATGTCAGATAGCTGTCTCCAAGCAGGTTGTGCTGAATTGTAAAAAATCTAACCTTTACTAATTCTCACATTTTATATACAGTATAGACTTGCCATTTTATTGTATTCCATCTCAGTAGTGATTGACAAATTGAACTTCCTGGTAAATAGGAAACTGTTAATTCAATTTCCCAACATGTGATACAAACACAAGATGCATGGTATAATTTGGCCCTTGTGGAAAATCTAATTTGAGTCATTCTTCAGAGTTTGACCTATATTTATGTTTTTTTTTTGTTTGTTTTTTTTTCAGATGGAAGGAATGCTCCAACAAGAACCAGTTAAGATACAGTGAAAGTATCAAGATCCTTAAGGAAATGAAGGAGCTCTATGATCGCTAACTCACCACTTCGTAGCTCTCCAGCACAAAATGGACTCTATGCATAAACATTGCCTTTACAGCCAGCGTTTGAATCCACCTGCCTTCTACACAGTCAGACTCTTAGGAAATCATTAACACAACCTTGAGCCTTAAAAAGACCATATGTTCTTTGCATTGCAGAAAAAGTTTGCTACACTTTCTGGTGTGTGTGTCCCCTGCTGATATGTGGGGGTTTTTCCCATTCATAAAGATTCAGTGTAGATGTCTGATTAATTTAACTCCCTCAACAGATGTTTTTTTTTCCCAGATACACTGTGACTTGTGCATCCTCAACATGAACAAAAATTAAAGTTAATTTTTGATGTCTTCCACTTTCAGCTTTACCTCCTTGATTTTGATACGTTGCTGACAATACAACAGCCCGAAGTAACCTAAAGAGGATAATTTTAGCCTACAGGTAATGTGATGTTTGCTATGAGTCATTCTTTTGATATGAACAATAACAGCTTGTTTCGTTATTAGTACGAGGTTAAGCCCCATTAACTGGAAGTAGATCTCTGATTACATTTCAGGTATGAAAGTAAAGTCATTTAATGAACGTGCCTCTGTTATCTGTTGTAATTCTGCTGATTTGATAGCAGTTACAGTCATAGCAGTGCAGTCAGTCACTGTGCACAATAATTTGATTTCTCCGTATGATGGTACATTTGTTCCGAGTTTAATCAATGCCTGTGGATAAGGACCTGATAGTAGTTTGAATGTACATTTACATCAGACAAACTGCAGGAATTGTAGACATTTTCAGCATGTAATTGTACAGTTTTGAAGAATCTACTGTATATTTATGCAGACATGAGTCTACATTAATCCTTTGAGGGTAGATTTTGATGGTGGTGACTTGAATTCCACATTTAACTGTAAAAGAACCACCTTGTTGCTGGAACCCAGTAATCGTGAAACCATGCGGCTGTAGCAGTGCTCTGAAACTTCATCATCATGAGTTCTATTAAGAATAGAGATCCTGTGTGATGCAAACGTTTAGTTCAACAGTTTATGATTATGAAGCTGCACAGTTGCAATTTTATCCTGATTTGTAATGTAATTAATACTATGTTTGGCTTCAAATCTAAAATTGAGAAAAATTGGTGCTGTCTTGACATTCAACTACCAGAAATCTCTCACTGAAAGCATACGGAGCACATTTGTGCAGTAAGATAGTAGGAGCCAACTGAGCAGTAGTGAAAGACACAGTCAGATCTTTATGTGAAAGTATTGCTTGATTAATTAGGTAAAAGTATGTTAGTATTAGGTGCAACTTGTAGTTTAAAGTAAAAGTACTGGTTTGGTTTTGAATTTCCTGATTTTGAACAGATGCTGCAGGTTTATGATGTTATCTAAAGTATCTGACAGGTCGAGTTAACAGTTTGTTACATTTTGCAAACGGAACAAGTCATGTACATGAAACTGATCTCCTGTATGATAAAACTTGTGGTGAATTGTGTTAGTGAAGCAGAAAAACAAGATCATTATGTTAGCAATACATTTTTATTCACAATTAAGAATGGTACAAATCTCCTGTAAATTTCAGGCTGTTGTGACAGTTCAATTGATGCCACTATGGAAAAGCCATCAGCATTAAATATGGTTAAATATCCTGGAGCACCAAAATCTTACAAACACATGTATATAAAAGGGCATTTTAAACAATGAAGTATAAAACGTTTTCCTTTAAATTTACACATTAATTGTTTCATCAAGCACTTCACATTTGCAACTTTAAGCTGCAGCAGACACACATGCGTTTTCAGATATTCAGGCTAATTAGATGCGTAGCTGCTGTGTGTGATACCAAACAATGTATACTAGTAAAAATAGATGTAAGTCATAGAGGAGCTTGAGGACCCGCTCTTATCAGCCACAAGTGAAAACCTGTTGGTAAGTAGGTGCTTCTCCATTTACAATGACATCATAATACCATGTTACAAGTTTTTGTTTTGAATAAGTGTGGATTTTTTATTTGCATTTTGCTTTTTGTGTGTTGAGCTTTTTATTCAGTGCTCAGAGTGTCCTCCTGTTTGCATTCTGTGAAGGTCAAGGAAGCATCTGTGCCTTTCCTCTCCGTCGGCGCAGTAGAGTCTGATTTCCGCGAAATCCGGGAAAAGTGTGAAGACAAGGAGCGAGAGGACATAAAGGACAAGTGGTCCTCTGTCAGGGCGCTCTCCAGGACTAAACATATGGACTGCTTGAGCTTCTTCAGGAACTCATCGCACATGAAAACATAGAGGATGGGGTTCAGGCAGCTGTTCAGGAAAGCCAGACACCCAGCCAGAGGACCTCCAATCCTGACTATGTTCACCAGCTCTGTGTTACTACTGATCTTTAATTCTATAAAACTTATAACATGGAAAGGCAACCAGCAGATGAAGAATGCAAGAATGACAGCATAAATGATCCGTCGAGATTTCGGTCTCCTGGTCCTCTGCAGGCGGTTTGCACGAACAGCTATGGCCACATAAGAGATGAGTATCACCAGGAACGGGATGACGAAGCCAACAACGCAGCGGAAGGTGTAGATAATCCACTTCTGTTCGTGTGTCACGGCTGCAGGATAAACGCACCTGGGTGATCCATTTCTCTGCGAAATGGAGCGGAAACTGGCATAAGGGGCACTGCAGATCCCAGCAGCCACCCAGATAACAACACAGGCGAGCTGAGCTTTGAAGACGGTGCGCCTGTTGTGCGCCCACACCACCACCCAGATGGACAAGCAACGGTCCAGACTTATGGCCGTCAGGAGAAAGACGCTGGCGAACATGTTGACCGCACTCACAAAGGTGTTCAGCTTGCACATTAAAAGACCAAAATCCCACTGGTTCCCCCGAGAGTGAGAGACGATCACGAAAACCAGGAACACTGTGAAGAGGAAGTCAGCCAGGGCCAAGTTGAGGAACCAAACCGAGTTGACTGTTCTCTTCATCCTAAAACCTGTCACGTAGATGACCAGACCGTTGCCCAGAGTCCCCACAATGAAAATCAAGCAGTACATGACCAGGTAGACTGTTTTCATGTATCTAACTGCCACATCCACTCCAGATGTTTGACTGACAGAGGAGGTTGTGTTATCTAAAAAACAAAAAAGAAAATGTTTTAATGCAGACATCAGATATATTCTGCTATATGCACTGACAAAAACATAGATCTTGATCACTTTTATAGCCAGATTGCATAAATTCTTAATTAACTGAACATATTTTTATAGTTTTTAGTTGCTGTTAACACACTGCTTTCTATTCTGGCACATGTTCTGTACAATACTGGCTCCCACTAAATTGGCTGCAATAGTTACAGAATACTCTGTAGTTAATTTGCAACTTGATATTTGCCTTCATTTTACTCAATTTCTATTTTGATCAGACAAAAATCATAACCAAGCCATTTGTTTTAGAGCAGTTTAATCTGAAATTATGGTGAAATTTAAAAAGCATTAAAGTATCTTACCAGTCCCCATCTTCCTTGTAGCTGCAAGGGTCTGTCTTTATTCTCAGTTGATCTCTCTGTGTGCCTGTACTACTTCTCTATCTCGGATTACTCCTCCCTCTCAGTTAGGGTAGGCGCCAATGAGACAGGACTGTCTTGCACAGAGAGTGGACAAAATAACAGGAACACCTTAGAAAATAACAGACCGCAAGAATCAAATTTTTCATCCGGTAAATGAATACATGCTACAATGCAACTTCTTTTTCACTGCAAATTTTCAGTCTCACATAAAAAAACAAAACAGGACACCAGCACTGGTCGTCTTATGAGTTTATTGTTTCATTTCTCACAAATGCACCAAACAGCAGCACCGTGTGTGAGTGCATGAGCGTGCAATGCAGGCTTAGTTGTAAGCGACGGTCTGGTCGATCCACTGGCGCAGGTAGGACACGCGTGCATACACGGCAGGGGTGCGCACGTTGCAGTTAGAGGTACCCCAAGACACAATACCCACAAGGGACCACACACTACCACTCTGGCAAACCAGAGGGCCACCAGAGTCACCCTGGAATGAGACAAATGCATTTTTGAACATTTTTTGCATTGAATACAGCATGGGATCTGTGCAGCTTCGTCGGTTGACACATTAGTTTCAAGCTAACACAAAAACAGGAAACTGAAAATGAAGCAATTTCTAAGATTAGAGGTGGAATCACTTTGGAAACATTTTCTTTGAAAGCCATTAGTAATTTGCATTTGCATGAGTTTTCTTGGAAATTGTACATATGTCTGTTTCTACGCATTATGCACATCCTGAACTAACGTTTATGAGTATATTATAATAGAATGTTCAAATTATTTAAACTATTAATGTGTGCTCCTGACTTTATTTATCAATCAATTGCTATCAAGAAATTACAACTTAAGTTTATAAGTTTCTCTAAGTAACCTAAAGATTACCTACATTTGTGATAAATTAATAAGTAATCATTCACAAATGCATAAAACAAACATTTGTTAATTATTAGTTGGTTCATGAACAATTACAATCCGCTCATTATTGTGAAGAATTGCTTACTTTTAATGTAAATGTGTGTTTCAGGCTTTGAAGTGGCTGTTACCTGACAGGAGGACACTCCAGAAGCACCAGCGCAGATCATGGCATCAGTGATTCTGTTATTACCCCAGTACTGCTTGCACTGAGCAGGGCTGAGCAGAGGCAGGGCAGTCTGCTGGAGGTAGCGAGGGCTCGCTGAGAACACAAAAGAAGTGAATGTAAGGCTTATCTCTACAACTAAATTTAAGGTGTGCTGGATACATGGCAGTGAATGGTCTTTAATTTACCTTTGTGCAACCAGAGCTGTATGCAAATGTGTAAATGTACTCTGAGTATAGGAAATGATTCACTCACAAGTCTGTCCGGTTCTGCCCCAGCCGGTGGTGACGCATTTGGTTCCAGAGGGGATGCTGGTGCTGGAGGAGGCCAAGCACACAGGAGACACACGGGAATTCATCTGCACCGGGGAGCTCAGCTTCAGAAGCGTGATGTCGTTGTTAAAGTTCTGGGTGTTGTAGTAGGGGTGAGTGATGGCCTGGATGGAGAGGTGAGGAAAAATCATACACAAATATAGTAATTTATTTCACAAAGCAGGGTTCATAGTTTCATAAAAAAAAAAAAAATCTGTGATGGGTTCTGTTTCTCCTTACCCTGGCGATGTTCTTGACCTGAATTGGCTCGCTGTTGGACTGGCGATCGTGCTCTCCCAGGATGACACGGTGGTTCATTGGACTGAAGTAGAAAAAATATAGTCAGATGAGTGATTACAGAGCGTTTTTAGTGTTTTATTGTGGGACACTTTAAGTTACTTACGACACACGGCAGTGAGCAGCAGTGACAACCCAGTACTGGTTGATCAGGGATCCTCCACAGAAGTGGAACCCTCTACCATCCTAGGATTGAGAAGATGCTCATTTAAGAGTAATTTTTGTTGTCTGAGTTAATTAAAAGTGTGTGACTGTAGCCAGAGTACAGCTGATGTGGAGTTTCTACCTGAAGTGAAACCTGCCAGGGCCAGGACCCAGACACAGCAGTCTCCCCATTCACAATCTTGTTGTATCCGCTCACTCGAGGCGGGATGGAAGGCACTCCACACCCTGCGGCCCAGTGACACAATATAAAACAATGATCTAATTGACTCAAATATGGCATATATGCAAAAAAGTATCAGCATGTAATCTACGTATAAGTGTACAAATTGTTTTTATTCATCAGACAACAAGAATGAAACCCACAATTGCTGCCACATCTCTCAAACATCTTTTGCACTGACAGTATATTGGTATATCTCAAGTCACTCACCCAGTGCAGAGGCCACAAGAGCAAAACAGCTGATGAGCAAGAACATGGCTGTGTCTCAGTGGAGATTCACGTCCCTGAGGCTCAGCTGAGCTGGACACTGGCTTTTATAGTGTAGACACACAACCCCCCACCTGCCCCAGTCTGGGAAAAGACCACCTGGTGACAGGCACCTCAGGCAATTCATGACCACAATGGTTTTAGGACATAAATTAGTGCAGTGCTATGTTATTAATTACAGGCAACAACAACGTTTTGTCATGTTATTGACATTAAAAGGCTGTTTGCACCACATTCAGTATGTTGGACTGTTTGAATTTTTGCTTGCATCTCAGTTTCAAACCCACAAGAAGGAAACAAGGCGCAGCAAATTGCACAGATGAATTTGTCCCCTCATTTAACAGATAATCTTGTTTAAGGTGTCAATATTTCCTGCACTGAGTAAGACTAGCTACTCTACAGGAAGAAGATATTGATCAAAACCTCTGTGGCCTGTTTGCAGAAACTGGTTTTATTTGCAAGATTCAACAGCTGCAAACTGAGCATCTGTGTGCATACCTTTTTAATGCATTATTTATCATGTATGTGGTTACTGAGAAATACAACAAATATAAATCACAAGAAAGACACAATGCAAGTTAAAAATCTGAATCTCACTGGGGATCTTTATTGAATACATATTTAGAAATTACAGACTGTGTAGGAGATGTTGTGCAAATCATAAGTGGGGAGATAAACATGAGACTGGATATTTGAAGTTCTATGTGAGAGTGTCATATTTAATTGCTCAGATTAGATAAACTTCTGTTCTAATGCTAACTGGATGTGCACTAGGTAAGAAAATACCTTTAAGACACTATATATATGTTAGTATATGAAATAAAGACACGGTCCAAAAAGTGTTTAGTCGACCTCCTCGATAGTTGGGCCAGAAGAGGAGCCACCTCCGGCTCCACCAGGGAAGCCACCAGGCATTCCTCCTGGCATTCCCTCAGGCATTCCTCCTGGCATACCACCCTGGTATAGCTTGGAGATGATGGGGTTGCAAACCTTCTCCAGTTCCTTCTGCTGGTGATCGTACTCCTCCTTTTCCGCCGTCTATGTAACAGAAGGAGCAAATAATTCACTGTGATAAAAGATTTGGTAGATGACTAGTTATTTACTGATTAAAAACAGTGCAAAGGGGAAGTGAGGAATTGCCTCACTATGATGGCAACATTTGAAACCCCGTTTCACAATTTGAGCTGAAGAGGAACCGCTGCACAGATCAGTGAGAGTTTTTTTTACCTGGTTCCTGTCCAGCCAGGCAATAACTTCATTGCACTTGTCCACAATGGTCTTTTTATCATCAGGGCTGATCTTGTCTTGGAGCTTCTCATCCTCTACAGTGCTCTTCATGTTGAAGGCCAGAGATTCTAGGGAATTCTTGGCTGTGACCTTGTCTCTCTGGGCCTCATCCTCAACCCTGAACTGCTCTGCCTCTTGCACCATACGTTCAATATCCTCCTTGCTCAACCGCCCTGTGAGATGATGAAATACAAACCTCTATTTATTATTTTTCTCTATTCATACACAGCCTTCTTTAAATGTTTATGCTGGAATAACTTTTTAATGCTCGTGGATTTAAGAAGTATACCTTTGTCATTGGTGATGGTGATCTTGTTCTCCTTTCCGGTGCTTTTGTCCACTGCGGACACGTTGAGAATGCCGTTGGCATCAATATCAAAGGTCACCTCAATCTGAGGAACTCCTCTGGGAGCAGGTGGAATACCAGTAAGTTCAAACTTTCCCAGGATATTATTATCCTTGGTCATGGCTCTCTCACCTTCATAAACCTGAAAACAGTTATTCAGATTACATTCTGATGTATCAGTGAACATTATGAGGAGTGCTTGTAACAGAATGGGGCAAATGGAGAGTGAACTGTTGTCTAATACTTTAAGGTTACTCTACCTGAATGAGCACACCAGGCTGGTTGTCTGAATAGGTGGTGAAGGTCTGGGTTTGCTTGGTTGGGATGGTGGTGTTCCTTTTGATAAGGACAGTCATTACTCCTCCAGCTGTCTCAATTCCCAGTGAAAGGGGCGTAACATCCAGCAGGAGCAGGTCCTGTACATTCTCAGACTTATCACCAGCCAAGATGGCTGCCTGCACAGCTGTAAAGGGTATTCAGAGGGTGAATCCAATGCGTCAATGAATGGAAAGCTTTTATAAATATGGAATAAGATTAATCCTAGCTGCAGTAGAGACCCACCTGCACCATAGGCCACAGCCTCGTCAGGGTTGATGCTCTTGTTGAGGTCACGACCATTGAAGAAGTCCTGCAGTAGCTTTTGAATCTTGGGGATACGTGTGGATCCACCCACCAGGACAATGTCATGGATCTGGGACTTGTCCATCTTGGCGTCCCTCAGGGCCTTCTCCACAGGCTCCAGGGTTCCACGGAACAGGTCTGCATTGAGCTCTTCAAAACGGGCCCTGGTGATGGAAGTGTAGAAATCTGTACCTTCATAGAGGGAGTCGATCTCAATGCTGGCCTGAGTGCTGCTGGAGAGGGTGCGCTTGGCACGTTCACATGCTGTGCGCAGGCGACGCACAGCTCGCTTGTTGTTGTTGATTTCCTTCTTGAACTTGCGCTTGAACTCAGCAATGAAGTGGTTGACCATGCGGTTGTCAAAGTCCTCGCCGCCCAAGTGTGTGTCACCAGCTGTGGACTTGACCTCAAAGATGCCATCCTCAATAGTCAGGATTGACACATCGAAAGTACCACCTCCAAGGTCAAAGATAAGGACATTACGCTCACCGCCAACCTGAAATAAACAGTATGGATTACAAAGAGGAACATAAAATATGATAAGGTTACCATTTTAGTGTTTAACTACCTTTTTGTCCAGGCCATAAGCAATGGCTGCAGCAGTGGGCTCATTGATGATGCGCAGCACATTAAGGCCAGAGATGGTTCCAGCATCTTTGGTGGCTTGACGCTGGGAGTCATTGAAGTAAGCAGGAACAGTGATGACCGCATTGTTCACAGGCTGTAAAGATGGAGAGAACTTGAGTCAACAGTGTGTTCACACTATTCTATTGCAAACATGAAAAACAGACAGGAGACATTTTTTCAAGGTGTATTTTATTCTGTTGCTCTTAAATATTACATTACAGATACAGGGAAACAGCAAAAAACACTAGGAAGTGTTTCCTGATGTCATTTCCACTGTTTTATTGCCATAAAAATAAACTGTCCGAGGTCATTTCATGCATAGTGTTATACATTTACTGTTATCTACCTTGCCAAGATAAGCTTCAGAGATCTCCTTCATTTTGATGAGGACCATTGAGGAAATCTCCTCAGGGAAGAAGGTCTTGATCTCACCCTTGTATTCAACCTCAACCTTGGGTTTGGATGAGTCATTCACAACCTTGAAAGGCCAGTGTTTCATGTCAGATTGCACCACAGCATCATCGAACTTGCGACCAATCAGACGCTTAGCATCTGCAGTAGATTTCGGGGGAAAAATAGCATACTGTTAGGTTAAATTCCCAGCGTATACACATTTGAATATTTAGCCTTTTTATCTACCAAAGGATTACAAGTTAGCAAGCTGAGGAGAGTGGTTATTTTTTTGATTGCAAGGGATGATGCAGTTTTTACCAAAGACAGTGTTGGTTGGGTTCATGGCCACCTGGTTCTTGGCAGCATCTCCAATGAGTCTCTCTGTGTCTGTGAAGGCCACATAGCTGGGTGTGGTCCTGTTTCCTTGGTCGTTGGCAATGATCTCCACTTTGCCATGTTGGAAGATGCCCACACAGGAATATGTGGTTCCCAGATCAATACCTACTGCTGGTCCTTTAGACATCTTTAATCAACAAAAGACACATGTTAATAATTGCAGCCCTTTTTTATTTTGGAGTGTAACCCAGTATTAGTGCACAAACTTACTATTATCACTAAAGGATTGCTATTCTCTTTCCATATACTTGTCTTTTTTTGTGGTTGTACTTAAAAAAAATTGTTTATTTGTAGCCTATAAATGTGTATACACCTGCATGCTATGTACAGCTATATATATCTTGTTAGTGTTTCCTATGGTGTACCTTTCACAGCTATTTACACAAGCCCAGATACACAGCCACGTGTTGCTGTCCATGTTATAGAGGCTTGAACCGCCTCCTGATATTGGAAACCAAATGACTGGACTATGTCTCAGCGTCCTTTAATTCCCCGTCCGCTCAGCTTCTCTCCTCCCTCAGCAACATAACATTAGAGTGTCTCAGTCAGGCTTTTTAAATGTGATGTAGGCTACTGATCCTGCAATAGTGATCAGTGTGTCTATTTTCCGACAGCTGCCTCCAAATAGCATGCAGTTACTATAATAAGTATCAGCATACCTATGTAGCAGTGAATTGAAGGTAGCTTAAACTTCAGAGATCATTTATCAGTGACTCTTGAGCAAAACCTGCCTGGTTCCATTTAAAACAAAGGGCTTAACAACCAAAAATACACACAGAAATGTGCAGCGGGGAAGTTCAGTAACAAACATGTTTGATTAGTGAAGAGCTCCACAAAAGCCTCTTGTTGTCACAGCTCGTGGGGGTGTGTTCTTATGAAATCATCAGGCCAAGAGTGGAATTAGATCATTTATGGTAACAGAAAATACCACAGACTAGCAGAGCACAAAACAACTAAAATGAGCTTTTTTTCCCCCTCTTCTGTAAATCTACAGGGTGGAACTTTACTCCTTTCATGTTGCTAAACTGGTGCAGCCGGAGCATGTTATTGAGTTTTCACTTGTTATCCAGTTGTGTAACACAGAGGAAAACATGCTGACATAGTGCTTCTTCCTTCTGTCCTACATCCACATGTGCCTGTTTTACTATGGAAATGAATCATTGAAATGTCCCAACTGACATGCTGGATAGTTGGTAGGCTTTGCAGCTTTTCACAGGGCTTCAGTTTTGTCATGCTGACAGACACCATGCAGGGAACCTCTCACTTTTGGCAGTTAGGCTTCGAAAGCAGTAAGCAAGACAGACTATAAAGCCAGGCCAGAGTGCAACACTTCCTTTCCACGAGGTTACCTTGTGCTGTTAGATGTTCGAGAGTTTACTGAGTTAAAGTGATGCTTTCTTTTCGCCCAGCACCGTCTGAGCTCCTCTCCAGCACTCCTTTCCTTCTCCTAGCAGGCGGACCAAGAGGGCGAGTGTCTCTGCTCCCCAGTGTATATAGAGCTCAGTGCAGGGAGAGCCCAATCAGGGTGTCAGGTGACTCCACCAGGGAAAGTTCTAGGGCCACGTTTCTTCTCGCTAACTCGATTTCCTTGAGAGAAAGGTTGCTATTCTTATCTCTGCAGCCATCTGCTAGGGTAACTGAACAAAACAGGACTATAGGAGGAAATGCAAAATGTGAAAACATAAGCACTTAGAAGGTTTCATTGTTCATTTGAAAACTACTCTGAAATGAAAAAGTGGTTCCTGAAAATAGATACTGTTGCTCACACACTCTATTGCCCAGATTGCCAGGACTGAAATGTTTTGGGGTTTTTTTTACCGTTGTGGATAATCTCTCAGCCATAACTTAGTTCAGCTATAACTTTACATTATTAAGTGACTTTAGAGATTCAAACTGTTAGCAGTGTTCCACTTTGTGGTTTTTTTTATAGAATCTTCATTGTTTGTATGAGAGTAAATGACTTAGAAATCAAGTTTTAATGCAATAGTTAACACTGGAATAGAATCTATGCCATGGATGCTTCTAGAAACTAGTTTTTGGAGGTCAGAAAAACACTTTTTTATAGAGGTAGTGTTTCTCTGAGGAACTTTGCATTCCTAAAATGCAATTTCGAAATGTCTTTCTACTTAAATTTCACTTGTGGCTATTTTATGAGGGCACTGATTAGTAAAAAGGAGGGTCTTTCATTCAAACATAGAGAAAGTTATCTAGGTTATGAATAGAAAAAATATGAAAACTGAGCACGAATATTACCAACAACACCTACTAAATCGTCTTCCAGTGGTTTTATTTGAATGTTTTCTTATATTGTGCATGTGTTTCATTCTCTATTTAAGACCCAGTAGTGCATGGTCCCTCTGCCAGAGCTCATCTATTCCTGTTACATAGGCCTCTCTGACGCATGTGCCATCTGGCATTAAATATAACTGCAGTTCCTTACAGGCAGCACCTGTTGCGACACTCCACATCGTAGTATTTACACACTGCTAGCAGCTGAATATTGCATAACCTGCAAAAAACATCAGTTAAAGCTCTTACTCTGAGGTAACAGAATATTAAGCTTCAGCTTTCAATGTTCACGGCAGATCAGGAGAGCAAAAAAAATGACAGAGTTGGTCACCTTTCATATAATAAATACTGTACAACAGCATAAAACAGATCACATTTCAAATAAGCAGCCATCAGTATGTTTCCCTAAGAAATAAAAAGTAAGACAGTGCGTTCAAAACTGCACACAGGGATTATATGTCCTTAGCTATCAAATTACAGTTTCAGTCCGTGGGATCGGGTATTTAAATAGCAGTCACTTTAAAACAAATAAGCTGCGGAGCTGATAGAAAAAGTCCTCATTCTTGCTCCTGTATTCTCTGCAGCGTCCATTCATATAGTCCCAAGCACAGCGCTTGCAGTAGTTGTAGAAATGATACTCGGCGTTCCTCAGCGTGTTGTTCAGGTCCAGCGTTCCCTGCAGGCTGCACAAAAGACAAAGTTCATCAATGCATTCACACAGATCAACATATACACAAGTTCTTATTTTGTTGCATGAGATATTTTTAATGTCTTAGAATATAGTCAGACCTGCTGGCAAACTGGATGAGCTGGACGTCATCTCGACACTGCAGCAGCGCCTCTCTGTTCTCTAGCAGGATGGCTGCACAGATGAAGAGCTCAAAGGTGAAGTCAGTGTTGACGGCCTTCAGCTCTGACTCTGAATTTTCTTCTGGAAACATCACAAAGCAAAAGTCTATCACTGTAGGACGTTTAATAGATTTAACTTTAGCTTTGAAGTTATTTTCCACCTCTTCTCCTGGGTTCACCTGTGCTGTATTTTCGGGTCAGTCTTTCTTGGTAACGCGCTCGGTCGACCTGTTGGGAGATGAGCTCCAGGTGGTCGCAGCTCAGGATCTCAAACAAACGCAGTGCATCGCTGTGTTCAAACTCCCTCTGGAAACCCAGCAGGAGCCACCTTACAGGACGAAAAACATGTACATGGACATAAAGAACATGTGCATGTGGAGGAAAAACATGTTTCGATATAGTGAATAAACGCACAGACTGATCTGATCTACCTGTGGCAGAATGCGAGGCTCTCCATGCTGTCTTTGACCAAGTGAGTATAAAGCAGAGGGTCCAGTTCCTTCAACAAGGCTGCCTCCAGCTCTGCAAGATGTTAAACACAACATATGCTTGAACTGAACTAATTTATAGACAAAACCGTTGTTCCAGACAGATCTTTAATTAGTTTAATTCTGGACCTACAAGCAAACTTCTCCTGTTCTGGAATTAAGGTAGTCCAGGCGGTTTGTACCAAATTTAGGTTTTTCTTTTTTTTTTTAATGAAAGCATGAAATTTGGTACATTTGTACAGTTTGGGATCCTGAACATTTTCAGAAATTAACACAGAAAGTGCCAAAGTTGATGTCTGCTCATAAACTTTGTAGCTGCATGAATCACTGCTGGGAGCGTTGCAGATGTAAAAGAAAGCCAAACTGAACTGTACAGCTCTGCTCCAGTCTGCAGGATGATGGGAAGAATAGGCTCAGCAACAACAGAGCAATTGAACTTGTGTTGCTGAAACAAATTTTGTCAAGTTAATCTTTTCTCTGCTCCTTTTTTTCCAACCTTGAATATTGTTCTCCTCTTTGGAGTCTGTGTTTTTCAGGATTAACCATCAAAAAGAGCTCACAAAACTCGACACAATTTCCATGCCATAGATAAAATATGATGAAGTCCAGCCTAGATTCTCACATAATGTGATTTCCTTCTCACATCTTTGAATATTCTTCGCATGAGCAGTTTATAATGTTGTATATAGTATCACCGTAATCACAGACCATCACAACATACAGACAGACCCCAATTTTTATTTTCACAAATCACCTGCACTTAGTTTTCAATGTCTTTATTTAACCACTAGAGGTCCCAAAATTTTAACAACATACCTTACAGTGCAAAGTTTAGGCACTTTGGATGTTTCACTAAAATATTTATTCTTTTTTATCTTCTGCTTCATTAAGTCAATTAAAAAAACCAACATTCCTCTTGTAAATTTGTGGGTGCAGCCCAGTGCCTGAATAGTATTCATAACAAACAGGTGCTAATGAAAAACAAAATAATATGTAGGTTGAAGCAAAACTATTAACTGAAACAGAAAGATGTGTAAGGGAGAAACTTGTGGTCAGTCACATCATTAAAGTGAAGTTGCTGAAGTTTCATTTAAAAAGCTGGTCATGCTGCTCACACAGGCAGAATTTTCAGCTCATTTATATTATGTAGAACATTGCAAAAACTAGGGTGCAAAAAAACACTAGCAGGTACTCTGGACTGAGTCAAAATCTGAAATATTTTGCTGGAGAGCTCAACATGAATGTGTTTTGTACATGTATTGTAGTATCTGTAGTAAATACGTTTGCATTTCTTTTTGGTATTCCCACCTATTTTCCTGTGCAGACCATCAGCCCTGAAGTCTCTGGAGAATTTCTCCATGTAGCAAGAAAAACTCCAGAAAGTGTCGACCTCAGAGTCGAGAACTTCCAGGAAGCGGCTGCACAGGTCGTTCATTCCCTGAGCGTAAGTGACCTCTGGATTTAACAGTCAAGACAAAAGGGAAGTTAGCGTCTCTGATGGCAAAACAAACAACCTGTCAGTTAGTAAACCTGAGATGGGCTCAGTCTGGCTCTTTACCTGGATGAAAAGCAGCATAAGTGATGAGGATGTCTCTCAGCACCAACAGATTGCCTAAACCTTCGTCCCTGCAGACACACAGAAATTATGAGTACGCTATAAGTAAGCACAATTATTTGATGTGAAATATATGGAATCTCGTGGTTTGTAAAGCCTCTACAGTCATGAAGAAATTAAAGGATGCAATGTTTTTGCTTGTGCAACCACCAAAAGGCAGAACTGCTTCTAATTCCAAATAACATTGCAGCAGTTTCAGAGGTTTTCTAGCCGATACCAGTTTACAGGGATTACTCGAGCTTTCACACCATAAATTTAAAGCTTCCCATTTTTATGTCATAAACATTATTTCTGTATTCTGTGTATTTCTGCTCACTTTTTTTCTGTTTACCTAGGATCAGACCTCTATTTTCTTTTTTTTTTCTGACTAACCAACAACTTCCTAGACTGACTCATCTAAAAGGTGGGGCAACCTGATAGCAGAGTGATTAGTACACATGTGGTGCAGGATCCGTTCAGCAATGAGTTATCGGTTCTAGGGAATGACTGATTATGGGCCTGAAGTAATTATCCCATCTGATCTTAAGTTCATCTGCAATGTTATTTTTCAACTAATTCGAGAGAAAAGAAGTTACGCTTACTTTGGGGCTGTTGTAAACGCTTCTTTCAGTCTGTAGTCACCACATTGTGGTCCAGAGTAATGTACCAATCAACAAGCCTATGCCAGGATTTTCCTTTTTACTGGTTCCAAATATAATTTATTCATCTCCCTAAATGGAAATAATTGGCTTCAATATGATGTATGGTGAAGAAAACATATCCATATACCTGATTTCATTTATGATTGGCCCAAACCTTTACTGTGTCATTCTCCTGCTCTCTTTTCCTTATTTCACGCTGTGCGATGTTTGACAACTTTTTAAACATTTACATTTTTCTCTCTGTCACAGCCACAGCTTCAGGCTGTGGGCTGTGATCTCTCCCCCAGCCCCACTCTCTCCCTCTCTCTTCCAGGTGTGTGCCGTTCAGAGGCTGAGGCAGGTGTGGCGTATCAGCTAATCAGCAGATTGTGGGCAGGTGGAAGTCAGCAAATCAGTCACTGCGGCTCTCCTATAAAACCTGACGCCACTCGTTGTATGATGCTGGACGGTCTTTGATCCTCCAGTTAGTTCTGTGAGCTGAATGTCTCGTGCCAGTTACTGAGTTCCTGCAGTAATTCTGTTTTCCTTGTGTTTAGAACTGACTTCTGCCTGCTTGTGGTTACTTGATCCTCCTGGTTCCATTGCTGGTCGCCTGGTTCTCGGTTCCTCTGTGGATTCCGTTCAGCTTAAGGGACCCATCTGCTATCAGCATGCCTCTGGAAAAGCTCTGTGCCATGTTGGACTTCTGTCCACCTGCTGTGCCACACCACTGTTGCACTAAAGGTGTGTGCCTGGACTGGAGAGTCTGCTTTTCCCCATACTGGGCATTCTCCTGTCAGAGTCAGTTAAGTCCTCTAGCCCTAGCAACATCTGCTTTACAGTTTGCAATTCAGCTTCCTTGTATTAAGATCTAGCAGCGTGTTTTTAGCTCTGCCTTATTAGTTTATGTCAAGGGTAGAACAGGCTTTGGTCTGGGCTTTCTGTGCAGTAATTCTGTTAAACTAGGTTTGGGTTTAGTTTTATTTCCCATGTTTAGTAGTTTTCCTGCCCTGGTTATACCATAAGCCGGTTAACCATAGTTTTGTTTTCAAGTTCTTGTAGTTAGTCCTCCTAACCTCCAGAGGTTTTTTTCTTCTGTTCAGGCCATAGAGAGGTTAGGTTGTACATCCATTTCTGGTTCCAGTTTAGAGTTCTAGTCCTTGTATTTAATATTGTGTTATAAATAAAACTGTGTTGAACCGTTCATTCCTCATTTCCTGCTTTTGAGCCTCTGAACCTGCCGTAACCCTCTCTGCTTGTCCCCTTTCTACTCTGGGGAATCGTAACCTGCGGTTCAACTGAAAAGTTCCTTAATTTTTTGTCACATGGTTATTGGTTGAAGTTGAGTCATTAGTTCAGAAATATATTTCTGAACTAATGACTATATACTATATATTATATTTTAAGTATTGCATAGAACACAGGCTGACAGTAACTTACTGGTAGTAGCTCAGGTCCCTGTTGGTTCGGGGCACATCCTTGTCAATGATTCGTATCGCTTCCTGCAGTTCCTCATTGTCAAATGTGACTCGCTCAAATAAAATCTGTTAACAGGGGGGAAAAAAATAAAGACAAAACTATAAATTTGACTAGTGAGATATCGGCGTCACTTTTTGTGGATCCCGTGTATTTTTTTAAAAAAAAGTCATTTCTTAAAATTTAGCTTTGTTCTTGCACTGGAAATTGTTAAATTACATCTTTTGCTGATTTTTAAAAAGTTCCAAGAGAAGTTCAACTATCTGAATATCACAGCTGTTAAGTGCAGTGTATTTTTCTTTTAGGGGTGACCAGTATTCCAGTCTTTGTGTGTTGCTGTTTAGACTTTAATCAGTGCTCTGCTATTGTCTATTTATTTTCTGGCGTCTGTGTAGTTACTACATTTTGGTTTTGTGGATGCCTATTGGGATTCAGCACTTTAAAGCAGGTACATCAGGTTTGTTTAATAAGAGGGAGTCACCTGCCTGTTTAGTGTCATGTAGTCAGGTCCTTGATGCAGACACTGACCTGATGTATGGCGATTATAAAATGTATTCACGCTCCTTGAAAGTTTTTCCCTTTTATTGCTTTTCAACATTGCATCACTGCTGACTTAAGCTTTTGCTGACAACAGTTAACTTTTATAAAGATTTTTTACTGTCAAAGTGAAAACACATTTTTCCAAAGTGATTGCATAAGAATTCCCCTACTTTATTACAGTGTTGAGTGTGTGGCTTGGTCTCAAACTAGGATTTTACCCCATTCTTCTGTGCAAAGTTGTACAGGGATTGTGAGTGAGGAGCTCTTTTCAAGTCCAGCTGTACTATCTCAGCTGGATAGAGGTTTGTAATATGACTTTACTCGGTGTTGAAAAGTACTACAAGCAGAAACGGGTCATGACGGGTGAATATTTTTAGAGGCATTTTATTGTTTTGAGTGTTGTAGATTCAAGGAGTTGGTCCTGTTACTCACACACGGAATCATCTTGTATACTGTCCTCGACTGTTTGCTCTGCTTGTTATTGCAGCTTATATCCAGTATCATTTTGGTGCCACGGTTGTAGATATTTGTTGGTGCATAAATTGGAGGAATGTACGATATTGGTGGAGGTTCTGTGTATGGGATTGGGAAGAGCCTTATTAATCTTACTAGGATTATGATCTAAGGACTAGCTGGCTTGGAATGCAATGCTAATTACAGCTGTTAATTAAAATTGCAACATGAGTGTTTATTGATAGAACCACTTTTTTTTTTTTTTTTTTTTTTGAAGATGAGGGGGTGTTACAACCCTCTGGGAAGACTAATCCCTGCAGGAGTCGACTGGATTTACTGCATAATGTGGTGGAAATCAGCCAGTCTCTCTCTCTTTCCTCTGGTTTCCACCTTGTTTGGTTATATTTTGAACGTACTTTGTTTAATGTTCTGCAAAATTAACTTATTTTTAATTACAACTTGTGTAGCCTCCCTTCCTTTGCCAAACTTTCAGCAGAGTTGCGACAACACACTCTTTATGTGGTTTAACACTTCAGCTAGTGCAAAAAGGGCAAGTGATGCCAAAGTAAGTAGATGACAGTTTGCTTAACCAAATTAGATCCGGCTGTGTCATTTCCCCAAACACACTCCACTACTTCCACTTTACAAAGCTGATCTTTTCCCTTCTGCTAAGACCAAAGGGAAGATTTTGAATAGATCTAAAGAAATCTAACACAACCAGATAAGATTCAGACACATGTACATGTAAAATAGAACAGACAGAGACTCTAATGTGAAGATTTAATGGATCTAACCTGTGCTTGAAGCTTCAGGAAGGCCTGCCTGTCCCAGACCTCCTCACAATGGTAGCAGGTCTGCTGCAGGACCTGAGTCTGCCTTATGTCAAAGTACCGGACAGCTGCCACTAACTCAGCTGGATCAAATGGTCATAGACATTAAAAAAAAAAAAGAAAAAAAAAACAGAGAGCAAGGCAATCAAACAGGAAAAGAAACGCAAACAAGAATGAAAGTTTGCACATCTTTGGGCCTTTACCGTCGGTGCCGTTGAGGTGCATCCGTACGGCTAAAGGTAGAAACTGCTGCCACTTTCTCTTCATGACTCGGTAACGTACGACCAACTGCTCCTGCAGCAGAGAGCGCTCCAAAGGTGTCGAGCTGCACGGGTACATCCCGAAGAGAAAACGCCACGCCAGGCCACGCTCAGACGGAGGAACGCCTCCTAGACAGGGAATGGAGAGCAAATTTAGAGTCAAATATATATGAATAAAGCACATTTAGGTCCCACAGTTGCTCAATAGGTTGAGCAGGTGACCCATGAACAGGGGCTTAAGTCCCCAACACAGAGGATATAGATCAAATCTGACCTTCCCCTACCTTTCCTGTCTTTCTACAGTAAAGGGAAAAGGCCAAAAAATAATCTTCAAAAAACATAAAGCACATTTAAAAGCAGCAAGAGTTGATCCAAAATGTTGCAGGCAATAAAACACAATGACTAGAAGGCAAATGTGAATACAAGAAGACAACAAATAAGAATATAAAGCTGCAACACAACAAAAGATTGTGTCAGGGAGTCAAGAGGTGGAGCAGCTTTAAAGCTTGAGCAGTTCTTACTATAAAAGGTGAACTGTTCCTGAGATTAGGAGGCACTGCAAAGGCTCGATCTCCTCTATTTTTGTGCATCTTAAAGCATCCAAGAGCATCTGATTGCTCAACCTCTAACCACAGTATGAAGATTTAAGGGTTCTACTAAATAAGGTGGAGCTAACTCATTTGAAATGTTCAAAAACAAATAATATAATAATAACATCTTAAAATCAATCTTGAAATGCACAGAAAGCCAGATGAGGAAAGTGGGAAGTGATGGCACTTTCATTTTCCTGTTTGAAGAGGAGCAGCTGCATTTTGTAACACCTGCATACAGACAATTTGTCAACTTTCGATAAAGGCATGAATATTTTTTTTTCTTTGAGAGATTTGCTTTTATAATGGCTAAAACTTCCAATTGAAACAAGCTATGTTTGATCACTGAGCTGACCTGTTTGTCAAGCTGAGAGGTTAAGTGAGCTATTATCATTCAGTAAAAGCTGAAACAAGCCCTGAATAGAAATGAAAAAGGAACAGAGAGAGGCAATCTTTGTCAATACGTTGCTGATCCACGTTTTAAACTGTGAACTTTCGCCTCCATTCACAGGATTTTCAGATGTCTTATGTAATGTCTTGTGCTGCTGGTTTCTTTAATCTTTGTTTTGTAGAGAAGGAATGTGCATAAAGGTCAGAAGGTCGCTGAAAAGAGAGGGTGAATTCCACATTCCTGCTCATAGATGACCGATCCAATGTGATGTTTTCACAGAGGAAGAACTTCTCTGTGAAAACCTGAAGAAATCTGGCCAATAATGGTGTCTGATATTGTGTCTTGCAAAACTGAAGCCATTGCTGGAACTCTAATCCTCACACACTTCGCTGATTTTTATTTATTTTTTTTTTTGTGGTCTGTTGAATCTCATGTGATTTTATTCTTCTTGTTCTCATCTCTAAAGGATGTCTGTGTAGTCATGCTGCAGTTCTTTGCTCCAGGGAGGCCTGATTAGACAATGAAATGTTTGATTTTAGCGACGAGTGTGTCTGACTGTGACTCAGCTGATGTCCTGAAGCAAAGCATCACTTGACTTCATCTGTACGAGAGTCGATGGTGTCGATTCATTAATGCATCTGGACTCTTCTGGTCATAAAAAGTCTTACAGCACAGCAAAATGACACAGGAATATTCTCCTAGACGCTATAGCCACATGCTTAATATTATGTTCTAGAGATCTAATTACAACAAGTTTCCAAATGTATAAAAATCATGACTGTGTCCTCGGTGAGCTGCTGAATACTAAATCAATACAGAAAGGCACAATAACCCTTTAAACTATTAAATTATCTGGATTAGTGAAGACTTTATATTTCTAAATGGGCATTAAGGGATTACTTATGATTTCTTTTTGCCCTGCTATGACCTGGAAATCATTAGTCTTTGAGGGATTAAGTTCAAATGTCATCACTGACAAAGTATTCATGTTTCATGCAAAACTGCATGAACAGCAGTGAAATAGAGCTCAGTACATTTACTCAAGTGACGTGCTTCAGTATAAAATCAAGGTACTTGCACTTTATTTGAGTGTTTCCGTTTTATGCAGCTTTCTACTTATTCTCCACCACATCTCAGGGGCATATATTGCACTTTTTACTCAGATGACAGATTTTCTGTCCAGTGAAAACTGCTTGTTGGAAAACATGCTGATTTTCAAGCATTTTACTACTTGCTAGGTGAAAAAAAACAGGGCTGTTTTTCCCAGCTGATGTAAAATTTTTAGAGATATGTGGTTCTAACATAGTAGTGACATCGCAAAAGCATGATGATCTAATAGAATATGATGCGTTGCTGTAGATACAGTGTGTAAAGTATAAAATTAAACTCAACCTTAACCCCAACAGCTACAACAGTAAAAGTCAACATACACATTAATGTCACAGTAACATATCTTAAAAAAACATCACATATTACAGTAACACTAACACTGTCAGGGACCACTTTACTGCTGCACAATGAGTACTTTTACTTCTAATAATTTAAGCACGTGTTGCTTATGATACTGCATTCTTTCATTTCAATTAAATGTTTACTTTTACTTAAATGAAGTACCTGTTACGCCATTGTGCATGAATGAAGATTAAGTTTGCCATATTATACACATTGTACACCTGTAAGCAACCACGCAGGTGCAGGTGATTTGTGATTAAACGCTATTTTACTGTCTGTATAGCAATTCATGTAACGATCGCATACACTTCAGGTGTATCCAATAATAGTTGTAGATTTCAAAAACGTCTGCATTTGTCCTTCCAATAAAAACCTGAAAAGCCACTATAATTTTTCCACACTGTGCCTAAATTAAGTGTTTTCCTCTCTCTCAGGACAACTGTACCATGAATTAATGCAGGAAAGGCCAAACTGGCGCGTAAAAATCCTCCAGGTTGCATAAATCTAAGTGTTAGATGCTTAAAATGCGTAGACCTGTGTCCAAATGCAGCCTAAAAACAGAGGATATTTTATGAGACAGACAGGTAGACGGACCGTTTTTGAAGATGTGCATCCTCAGCCTTGACTCGTCGACCCTCCCCTCTGCGTCCATGACTCCAGGTAAAGTGAGACGCGCGGCGCACTGAGCCGGACTGCTGACCGCCGCTACTCTCCTCTGAGAGCGGCCGGAGCTCGTCTCTTCTCCCGCTGCCCGCTGTGGATTCCTGTTGTTTAGATCTGCCATGTGCGTTTTAGCGACCACGCCGCGCTCAGGTGAAGAAAAGTTGAGCCACATCCACAGAGTAACAACAGACAACCGAGTATCACATCGTTCCGTTGTAGCCGAATGCGCAATAAACAAAGCGTCTCTTCCCAGAACGCATTTCCCCAGAGCTGAAACCAGCCGACAGTGATTCCCAATCGTTCCAGATCACCAAAACCTCGTCGGATTAAATATTAGGAAACCATTTCCAGCTCCGTGGACTTTCATTCAGCCATCTGGGAGTCATATGACCGCACCTTGGAGATCCCACATTGACCCACATTCCAGGTGGAATCCGGACTCAAAGTGCCAAAGTTCACTACTTTTACGAGCAAGTCTCACTCCATCTAGTGGAGTTATTCAACAACATTAAGTTTTCCGGAAGGATTTGACCAACTTGCGCTCCAAAATAAATCAATCAGACGAGGTTTTGCATTACTTGGATTAAAAACTTTCCAGTTCAGACTGGAAATAGAAAGAAGAAGGAAGTGATTTGGAACGCAGCATATGTACAGAACACGTTGCATCCAGAAGTACATGATGTGTGTTCAGTTTACTCTCAGAGTTGTGCACATTCTCAGATAGATGTTAATATGTTGAAGCAAGCTGCAGTTTATTAGTCCAATATGAGGCAGTTAACAGTTGAGACATGTTAAATATGAATTCTCCTCAGAGCTGTTGGATTCATTATTGTAGTGAAGAATTGGTTTCCAGCACTCGGCCTTCCACTGACTTCCTGATTGGTTGAAGAACTTTGAAACTTCCTCATACAGCAGACATTCATCCAGGTGCCTCACCTGTGCTGCAGGCAGTATCTACAGGTGCTGGTCATATAATTAGAATACCATGAAAAAGTTTATTTCAGTAATTCCATTCAACAAGTGAAACTTGTATATTCTGTTCATTCATTACACACAGACTTGATATATTTCAAATATTTATTTCTCTAAATTTTGATGATTATACCTGAATACTAATGAAAATCCCAAAATCAGTATCTCAGAAAATTAGAATATTACTTAAGACCGATACAAAAAAGGATTTCTAGAACTGTTAGCCAACTGAAAAGTATGAGCATGTCCAGCACTCAATACTTAGTTGGGGCTCCTTTTGTCTGAATTACTGCAGCAGTGCAGCGTGGCATGGAGTCGATCAGTCTGTGGTACTGCTCAGGTGTTATGAGAGCCCAGGTTGCTCTGATAGTAGCCTTCAGCTCTTCTGCATTGTTGGGTCTAGCGTATTGCATCTTCCTCTTCACAATACCACATAGATTTTCTAGAGTGTGGCACCAAGTGTCTTCGATATTGAACCCTTCCACAATGTTATAATTTTCTGGGATACTGAATTTGGGATTTTCATTAGTATTCAGGTATAATCATCAAAATTAAGAGAAATAAACATTGGAAATATATCAGTCTGCGTGTCATGAATGAATACAATATACAAGTTTCACTGTTTGAATGGAATTACTGAAATAAATAAACTTTTTCATGATATTCTAATTATATGACCAGTACCTGTATGTAGTGTGGAGACAGAGCTGCCAGTGTGAAACATGAGACTTTAAAGGAGCAGATGAAGACTGCTTGGATTCTCTTCCTTCTCATGATGGCTTCATGGTGAATCCCTGCACAAGTGTTCAGCTGCATCTTTCCTGCTGAGCTGTTTAAAGGATCACTTTAACATGATGGTGTGAATATCCAGGAAGGACGATAAAATAACCTCATATCAAAGAAAAGCACACAGAAATACAGATTTTATTATTAACTTGCATCAAATACTTGTGTAATGGCTCCACATATGTGCTGCCTTTTAGCTAAATGTTGTTCCAAGTGGCGAATTGCTGTTTCCTTTCAGTCAGTTTCATTAAGGACCCTTAATACGAACCTAAATGCTTTTCTACCAGTTTCAACAGTGAAACAAATCCAGTAACAAGCATGTCTTTGTAATGAATGTGCAGCAGGTTGACTCAGTAACTCGTTTAAAATCCTGTTTCTGAAGCCGACTGCTTCTTTATGTACAGTGTAGTTGTTGTGTTTGTCCAGCAGATGTCAGCAGAACAGCAGTTATGAGGAGAGTTTGTTACAGATGTGAATATTACAAAGCAAACAGTGAGCTGAGCTTTGGTCTGAGGCAGGGCTGCAGAGAACAACATCACAGATACTCATGCCAGCTACAGTAGAAAAGTAGATAAAAGCAGTAAAACTCCTCCCTACATGTTGAACTCTCGTTCCAGATGTCTGTACCTTTATTCATGCGTGAAGCTGAAGGATTAAACAAACCTGACAACCAGCAGCAGTCCAGAATAATGTTGGTGTTTGTGTCTGAACTACATTCAACCAGTTCAGCTGATCAGATGTCTGATAGTTTATTAGTGGATTCAATTCAAGTGGCAGAAACTCCTAAATACGACATCATTTCCTGTTTCCTCGTTTCTGATTGTGACACGACGACACGGCCTTGCAGGCCCTTCCCTTCCTCTGCAGTGCAGCAGGTAAACCACACTGTACAGCAGTAGGCCAGTAGGCTCTCAGTGATGGAGCGGTAGAACTTTGTGAGCAGCTTTCTGAGGAAGTACAGTCTCTGTTGGGCCCTCCCCACCTAGTGTGAGATGTGGGTGGACCATGTGAAGTCCACAGAGATGTGGACCCCAAGGAACCTGAATCTCGCCACCCTCTCTACCTCCTCTCCATCGATGTAGAGAGTGCAGTGCTCCATTCGCTTTGATCTTCTAAAGTCCAAGACCATCTCCTTGGTTTTTCCGGTGTTGTGATGGTGTTGCTGGAGTGAACAGGAGAACACTCATATGTGAATAGAGAGTATAATAGGGGGCTGAGGACACATCCCTGAGGAGTACCGGTGTTCAGGATGAGAGTGGAGATGTGGTCTCTAATCCTGACGTTTTGGGGTCTGTTACTGAGGAAGTCAAATATCCAGAAGCACAGTGAGCTGCCAAGCCCAAGGTTGCTTAACTTCATAACCAGTTTGTGAGGGAGAACTGTACTGAAGGTTTCACTGAAATCCACCAACAGCATCCTGACATAGGTGTTGCTACCTTCCAGGTGTGTGAGGGCTGTGTGGAGCGATGTGATGATGGCGTCTTCCATTGACATGGTTGCCCTATATGCAAACTAAAAACTAAAGAGGGATTTTTGTGCTGAAGTGTGGAACTAATTCTTATTTGATTTGCTCAGTTCTGACTGCTGAAGTCCCATTTCAACACAGACTGAAACTGGGAATGCTTTTTTTCACTAAATAGATTCTGATTACGACACTTACTATGAAGTTATGCTTGGAAGGGATATCTGCAAAGCAAAAATGGCTCTTTTCATCGGCACACGGGTGTTTAAATATTGTAGAAAGACTGACTTTAAAAATGTTGAAGTCTCTCTGTCCAGTATCCCTTAAATTTCTCTCCAAATCAGACAAATTCCACAAGTTACAATTTAAGTCTAATGTTCAGTGAGAATAAAAGAAATACCATGAATGTAAAGGTGATCTAGGGGTTGCCGCGTGTAGCAAGTGTTAAATTCATGAAGAAGACCAAGATATGTGTCATAGACATTTAATTAATGTTGGTTTGTGCTTATTTAACCTTAATCTGACTCACTAGATATAGCTTGCAGATATAAACCTGCCATTGGCTGCACGTTTTATTATTTTTATTTACAATTTCCCTGTCACTATTTTGAGGGGATACCACCACTTAACAAAACCCAAGACAGTTGTGATTGTTTTAAAGAAGTACAAATGAGCGTTTTTTCCTCCTATATCATACCGATTACAGTGAGGTGCAGTCAGACCATTCTACACAGCATTGTGCCAGCGCTAGAGAATGGTCTGGCACAGCAAAACTAATCTAACCATAAAAAGTAACTCCATTTTTTATTTGACTGTGGCAGCCACATATTGTATACTATGAGAAATAAAATATATTATTATTTTGAACATTAAGTGTGTTTTTTTGTCATCTGGACTTTTAAAAAATTGTCCAATATCAATATTTTTGTCTTCGGTGGCAGTCCAGCCTACACTGGATTAAAAAAAGTTGCTTGAGCCCAACATCACAACCAACAGGGATGATAATAAACAAACTGTAACACAACTTCCAAAAAATTTTTTAAAACAAAACTATTCCCAAACAAGATGTTTGATTTTCTACTTGTTTTTCAAATTGGGTTTTGCAAGTGTTTGTGCCGTGTTGCACCACTGAGTGACATGAGAAAGGATATCTATCAAACTCTGACACCAACGCTAGTCCTGCAACTTGGCATTAATATCTCCTGACTGAAGTTCTGTTTTCTGGAGAAATTCTCCAGATAATCTTAATTTAAAAGACAGAAGTGATGAGTCACTGACAACCTTTGGGTATACTTGCATGTACAGATAGAATTTTCTTGTCTTTCTCAATAAATTTGTCCTCTTGTGTCATATGTGCTAGAGCTGATGCTTTCTTTTCAGTTTACTATGCAGAGTTTAAATTATTGCTTGAAATATGATGTTTAATGTGGGGACTGTACTCAAAGAGTAAACAAGTGGAATTTGTTGCTTGTTTGGAATCTGATAGTCTTTCAGTAGTAACTGGTGTAGAAAAAAGCAGCCAACTGAGTAAATGTGGAAGTTTAGTGAAGCTGGTAATGTCTTGATGAACCTTTGAACTCTGAACCATCAAATGAAGTCTCAGAAAAAAATGTTAAAACACAATACAAAGACTATCCAGTCATCAAGAAAACATAAAGAAAATAAGGATACATGTAACACACAATGGCATACATGCATGGATCGATGATACATACAAAGTGATGCATAATGATTACCGAGTGACTTGGGATATAAAGAACAAGCCAACACTGAAACTGATTCGTAAGTTTACTGTTAGGGTGTAAGGCTCCAGCATTAAATATACTGCATATATAGCTGGTTGTAAGATCTAAACACTGTGTAGCTGAACATATCAAGTAGTAAGGGCAATGCAGAGTAGATTGGTGGAAATGGGCAGCTGGAAGCAGTGGGCTGCAGCAGCATCCCACAGTGGACATGATGGAGACTAGGCCAGTTGGTGAGACATCAACCCCAGATCTGAAGCATCCAGCTCCAGGACCAGGGACACTCAGAGAAAGGACACAGGCATGCATTCCAATAATGGAATATATAGTAAATACATAGGTAATGAGAGAAGGACTCAGTACATCGAGAGAGGTCCCCCAGCAGCCTAGGCCTATAGCAGCGTAACCAGGGGCGTAACTAAGGAAGAAGAAGTCAGTTGTGTCCCGTACATGTGGACTCCAACTGGACTCCACCCAAGTCAGCCATTTGTCAAAAAGGAAGGTTTTAAGCCTGGTCTTGAAAATAGAGAGGGTGTCTGCTCCTGAACCTAAACTGGGAGCTGGTTCCACAGAAGAGGCGCCTGATAACTGAAGGCTCTGCCTCCCATTCTACGATTTAGAGCGAAGGCTGGACAGGTAGCCAGTCTATCACAGGGCTACACATAGAGACAAACAATCACTCTCACATTCACACCTACAGGAAATTTAGAATCGCCAATTAGCCTCAGCATGTTTTTGGACTGTGGGAGGAAGCTGGAGAACCCAGAGAAAACCCTGGCATGCACAGGGAGAACATGCAAACTCCGTGCAGAAAGATCCCAGGCCCAGGCCAGGACATGAACTGGGGATCTTCTAGCTGCAAGGCAATGGTGCTAACCACTGAGCCACTGTGCAGCCCAGGTGAAAATGTGCAGGAGGAAAATCATGCATGGGAACTGCTTTAGGCTCAGAGAATTTATGAGTGATTTCAGTGTTCATAGATAAAATTACAATGGATTCACAGTAAAAATGTTGAAGAAACGTTGCAGGGGAGGAAATGCACAGTTGGCAGCACAGACAAGCCTTTCACTGAACTGACGATACTCAGGCTGCAACACACCTACCCTGGATGATGCAACATTTGGCCACTTCCTTGTTCCCACAACCAAGTTGTTTACTTTAAAGTACTTTACTGCAATGTTTGACATCTGAGTTATGTCTGATGAGCCATGACTGTTTGAAATTATTGTAATTTCTGAAATATCACAATAAAAACTGATAGAATCACTTAACTACATTATAATGTCCAAATAATGTTGCATATTTATATTAAATCTCAAACACATGAACAAATACAGTTATTGAACGACATAGTTATGTACCCACTTTTTTGTTGCTGAGCATGTGACTAAGACTTTCTTGTCTGTACATTTTGCTCTTATCTCATTATTCAGGGACATTATAGTTTTCTTCGTAGGCCACATGAGCAGGGTTGGGGATGACTTGCGCGACTCCATCTTCCTAGTTTAAAAGGTAACACATGGTTTGGTATTTGTACAAGGTGGGTGGATTCAGCCACACTGTGTTGCAAAAAACATCTGCGGTATCCTCACACTGAGATGCTGATGCTTTGACAAGTGTGAACAGGAAAAAAATGAACTGTTAATGTTTTAGTGAGGTGTAAAAACTGCTCTCAGGAAGTTTTTTTTTTCACCATGTGCTACTTAGGAGACATTATATGTGTAAAACTCATTCTGAGATGGTTATACTGTGGTCAGAGTTCACTTTTCTGTCCCAACTTCCCCTTTTCTTCTTCTTTTAATCCACCACCATCATGCAACAGGAAACACACCCAAAAAAATGTCAGTGTTAAGATCATACATACAATGACAAAGCACAACAAAGCACCAAACCTCCTCTGGGTCCCTCTCACACTGAGTGGGCAGTTTGACCGGCTGTGAAACTGAACTTGAAGTTTTCAGGATTGTGTTTGTTCACTTCAGAATCTCTTGCTCGGATTTCTCGCTCAGATGAAGCTGATTGATCTCAGTGTCATCTTGATTCTGGCCTCCTATTCAGAAGGTGGGTGGAATATTGAGCTGCTGGATTTGTTTTGAACTGAGCTTTTGTAATGTGAACTTTAAATTTCTGATATGGTTTTGAAAACAGGTCAGCGTTGGAGTATAGATGTCCAAAGACAATATGTCGTAACAAATGGATCTGATCTAACCATACCCTGCAAGTTCACCTATCCGCCAGAAGCACACAATGAAACTGTTACTGTTGTTGCTGTTTACTGGAAAACTTCTGGCTTCAGAAATTGCAGTTTTGAGGACAATGAGAAAGGAACATTCATTTTCCACTCTGATGAGATGTGCATGGTGGAGAAGTACAGAAAAAAGACCAAGTTCATTGGAAATGCAGCCAGCAGTGACTGCTCCCTTCAGATCTTCGACATCAGGGATAATATACCAAAGATGTACATGAGGATTTACGCAACGAACAACAAGAACAACTTCAGTTTCCTCAAGTATTTCGTCTCCATCACTGTGAACGGTCAGAATTTCAGTAAAGCTTTTAAATTATGATTTAAAACATTTGCTCAATGACCAAAAATATAACTAATACTTTGTATCTTTCTTCCACATGGCCAGGTACTATCCCAGCCACTGAAACCCCAGGTTTGTCATTTCATTTGAAAACCACCAGTGTGTTAAAATGTAATCATAATGAAAACTGTCACACATTATTAGTTTCTTTCTTTCTTTTTTTTTTTACAACTTTCACAAGTCTTGCATTTTTCACAGCTGAAGCCACAGAAATTAAGTTCACAATTTGTCCCTCAGAATAGCTTCATGTTCATTTTTTATTACATCAGAAGCTGTAGTTTACTTTAATTTAGTGAAAAGATTGTAAATTCCTTCACAGCTGCCACACCAGGGGTCACTCCAACCTTGATGTACACGAGCATCTTTGTACCAGTTGCTGCAATTCTGATCATTCTTCTTGTAGCTGGAATTTTCTTTTGGATGAGACACAAACGGTAAAGTCCCTTTTTGATCTTTTGTAAACTGTCATATGGTGTTATTTTTACTCCAAGACATTTTAAACTATCCCTTTTCGTCAAAAATTTAAAGAGCTCCTAATGAGGTCATTTAGCTTTGTGTGGAGAGAAATAATTTAAAGCAGACTCTTTCATACGTTATTAACCTGTCTAGGGAGGCTTTAAATGTATGTTTTATTACAAACTTCTTTATGGTTGAACCACTGTAAAAAGAAAAAAAATGTTTAAAATAAAAAAACCCCAAAATAAAACAGTAATATTCTAGCGCATGTGGTCAAATAAAGCAATGAGAAATTATAATAATATCATATAATATAATATAATATAATATAATATAATATATATTAAATAAGGCAATTTTTGTTATATATATGTATATATAACAAAAATTGCCTTATTTAATATATATTAAATTATTTATATATATATATATATATATATATATATATATATATATATATATATATATATATATATATAAAAATAATTTAATATATATTAAATAAGGCAATTTTTGTTATATATATGTATATATAACAAAAATTGCCTTATTTAATATATATTAAATTATTTATATATATATATATATATATATATATATATATATATATATATATATATATATATATATATATATATATAAAATACATGTACAGTGATCACAGCAATTATACACAACCAGTATTTCTTTTTCGACTAATTATCACTAATTGTAACTAATTTAAAAGAGTTTTTTACAATATAAAGCTTGAATTTGAGTACAGCTTCATCAATGAAATTAAACACAAATTAAAAATAAATTAAAAAGATCTGAACAGTTGTTTTAAGTCTTTTTTTTAAAAAAGTCAATAAAATTTTCTTTATGGTATTATTTACTTTAACATTAACATTTTTGTTGCTATTTAACAGAAATTTCAGAAATATGGAAACAAATCTGTAAAATAAAATGTCTGTTTACAGGCATCTCTTTACAGTGTAGAACTGTAAAGAGATTTTTTGTTTTTTTGTGATCTATTACAACATACCAGAATAAACCATGTTTTCTCAGGTCACACAGTTTGACAAGGAAGAATTCTGGATATTATGCAAACTTTAGCAGAGCGTCATCAGACCCACCTAAAAGGTTTGTTTGATTTAATTGCTGTTTTTCTATTTAAGTGTATTTATATGTGTGACAAATTCAAGATGTAAAGTTCTCGACAGATGTTTAACGTTGCTTTTGCCCAGACAAGTTCAGAAATTCAGAACAAAATGACACATTTCCGATGACGTATTTTTTTCTGTTTTCTTTTTTTCTTGTTAGAGAGATATCTGACAAAAAAGACAAGGAGCTGCCTGAAGTGAAAGCCATCGATGAACCCGTGTACATCAATTTAGAGGTACTATATTCCCACTAATATATGATAAGAAGACTGTAGCTTTTAGGAATCTGCTAAAGCTAATCTTCATTTAACCCAAATTCTGTCTTTGCAGGCCCCAACATATGAAATGGACCAAAGTATGGATGTCACAGACAATGTATACGCAAATGTGGATTATACAAAATAATAGAAAAGTAACATGTCATAACTGCGCATTGAACTTTATTTGAAAATCATTTGTGTTTTCTGCATTGTTTTTTGCTCATGTTCACACCTGTGTGTCTTAGTTTGAAGGATACATGACAACAGGAACAAAGAAGAAATGATTTTACTGCTTCTTCCAGGTGATCAAAACTACAAAAAGAACAGCAGAAGAGTTAAAATCATTCTTTATTTAATGACTTATTGTTGCAGAAATTTACAAAAGCCAGATAGGAATGGTTTGCGAAATATTTACATTCTTATTGCTTGTTTACAGGTTGTTGTTTTTTTACAGTGTAGTACAGTTTTAATGTAGGTGATAACTAACAAAATCTACAATCCACATTCAAAAAAAGGCCTCAGCAGCATGAAATACTCAAACCAAGACCTTATCTTGCAAACTTTCTGTGTTGTTTTCATTATAATTCCCTCCCAAGCTAATTTACATGAGCTACAGTGAAGTACAGACATGAAAAGGGATTTTTGTGCCAAAGTGTGGAACAAATTCTTACACTAATTATATTCTGATTTCTACTCTTACTATGAAGTTATGTTTGAAAGGGATGTCTGCAAAGCAAAAATGGTTCTTTCCATCTACACATGGGCATGTAGAAAGACTGACTTTAAAAATGCTGAAGTCTGTCTGTCCAGTATCCATTAACGTTCTCTCCAAATAGAACAAATTCCACAAGTCACAATTTAAGTCTAATGTTCAGTGACAATAGAAGAAATACCATGAATGTAAAGATGATCTGGAGGTTGCTGCTTGTAGTAAGTCTTAAATTCATGAAGAAGACCAAGATATGTGTCAGAGACATTTAATTAATGTTGGTTTGTGTTTATTTAACCTTAATGTGACTCACCAGATGTAGCTTGCAGATATAAACCTGCCATTGGCTGCATGTTTTACGTAGCTTTCTCCTCCCCTTCTGCTATCTATGTGTTACTGTTTTCAGAATCCCCTTTGATGAAGGTTTGGATCTTGCGATAGGGTTGCCGTTGTATTTTATTCATTTTTAGGTGAATTATCCATTTTATTGACAGTTGTTGCCTTCCTGCATGCAATATACTACCAAAACAATTCCCCCATCACTATTTTGAGGGGACACCACTGCTTAACATACCCCAAGACAGTTGTGATTGTTTTCAAGAAGTACAAATGAGCATTTTCCCTCCTGTATCATACTGATTACAGTGAGGTGCAGTCAGACCATTCTACACGGCATTGTGCCAGCGCTAGAGAATGGTCTGGCACAGCAAGACTAATCTAATCACAAAAAGTAACTCCATTTTCTTTATTTGACTGCAGCAGCCACATATTGTATAGTGTGAGAAGATTAGTAAAATATATTTTTTTTATTATTTTGAACATTAAGTGTGTTTCTTGTCATCTGAACTTTTAAAGAATTGTCCTATATCAATATTTGTGTCTTTGGTGGCAGCCTGGATAAAATAAGTTGCTTAAGCCCAACAACATCACAACCAACAGGGATGATAATAAACAAACACAACATCCCCCCCAAAAAAGTAAAAATTTAAATAAAACTATTCCCAAACAAGATGTAGGACCCTCTAATTGTTTTTAAAAGTGGGTTTTGCGGGTGTAAGTGCCGTGTTGCACCACTGAGTGACACAGGAAAGGATATCTATCAAGCTCTTGACACCAACACTAGTTCTGCAACTTGGCATTAATATCTCATGAGTGAAGTTCTGTTTTCTGGGGAAATTGTATCTCAACTTAAAAGACAGAAGTGATGAGTCATTGACAAATTTTGGGTATACTTGCATGTACAGATAGAATCTTCTTGTCTTTCTCAATATATTTGTCCTCTTGTGTCATATATGCTAGAGCTGATGCTTTCTTTTGAGTTTACCATACAGAGATTAAATTATTGTTTGAAATGTGATGTTTAATGTGGGGACTTTGCCCAAAATAAAAAGTAAAAAAGCAGAAGTTGTTGCTTGTTTGGTATCTAAAAGTCTTTCACTAGTAACTGTAGTAAATGCGTGGGTTCTCTCCGGGTACTCCGGCTTCCTCCCACAGTCCAAAAATATGCTGAGGTTAATTGATTATTCTAAATTGCCTGTAGGTGTGAATGTGAGAGTGATTGTCTCTATATGTAGCCCTGCGACAGACTGGTGACCTGTCTAGGGTGTCCCCTGCCTTCACCTGAGTCAGCTGGGATAGACTCCAGCCCCCCCCATGACCCTAATGAGGATTAAGCGGTGTATAGATAATGGATGGATGGATGGATGGGTATCGGTCTCAGCTAAGTCACTAATAGCTTCTCACTTGCATTGAGGAGCACAGAATTTTGTATTTTTTTTATGGAATATGGCGCAAATTGTTCATTTTTCGGAATTTTTTGTTGTGAAATGAAGTGATTTTGATGAAATATTACAATTTTAAAGAACATTTCTGTGAATTTTCCTAACAGAACCACATGTCACACATTATAAATGGTAGAATTTTGATATTTTGATGATCTTTTTATACAATAATGTATATTTCAATCCTGTTGGCATGTTTTAATTTTATGGGGTTAATGCATGTTAAATGAGGTTGTGATTCGTCCAATTCTTCAGACGGAAAAACTATAAATGGAATGCAAGTCTGTAATGACTGTTTATGTGACTCAACAGCTGGCTCAACTTAAAACCTTAAGTTTATTGAACATGTGTTAAGTTCAATTAACATGACTCTGCAAGTTTTACCATTTCAAAACTTATCAATGACTTGGAACAAACTAATCACCATCAGTGCAGTAAAATCATATTTTTTAAGTCAGCAAGGAGACTCTACAATGATTTACAGTGCACCAAACAAGGTGTTGGTGAGAATTTGCTGAGGAATAAGATTTTCTCAACCTTGGTTCTGTCAGTGTTCTGCATAGTGGCACTACCTTATCATCGTAACTGCAAATCTGTTGTCTTCCCAGGACTTGTCTTTCAGACTATTCCTGAGTTTAGAGTTAGTTTTACATGAGTCTCTTTGTTGTGTCTTAAAATGTAAAACATGGTACACTAACAGCTGTGGAGTGAATCTTGAGTCATATGCTGCTTTTCTGTAATGTTACCTACAAATTTTGTTACATTTCAGTTTACTTCAGGTTATAAGCTTTAACTTTTGCTGAAGTTGCAACCAAACAAAGAGTAATACATTTAAATGGTCAACGACAAAACTGTTCATGCAGAATTTTCATAGTTTTCTTTGAGAGGTTGTATTTGATTAATTCTAACCTTAAATGAAAATATGCATTAAAAGCAACACAGTGCAATGCAGTTGTGGAAATTTCCATAGATGTGGTTAACATGGGGTTTCCCTGAAGAAAAGTGAAAATATATGACTGACACAAAGCTGTATGTAATTGTGGTACTGATATATATAAACAAATCACTGCATCTCCTCCTTACTGATATCATGAGATTTCTCTGTCGCAGACTGGCTTGATCTCTACTGGTAACCCCAGGGGTCTGTAGAGAGAGAATATCTTTGTCAACATCATATGATGGCATTTATCCACACAGCTCCACCTTGTTAACTTATTCTTTAGTTATCATCTTTTCTACTTTAGCTTCTGTGCTTTATTATGAAATTAACTTTCAGTATTTATTTGTTTTCCAAAAGAGTGAGCCTGAAGTAACATGTTGAATATTGGACATGTGAAAAAAGTCCCTGAGGTTTCTGTATTTCGTATAACACAATTTCAAAGACTAAGGTGAGACTATAATTATGAGATGCAAAGACTTCTTAGAATCTTAGAAGAACCGCAACTGAAAGTTAATTCATTCAGCCGTTAAAAGGGTTCAGGCTTGAGTAAATTATCCTTATTTGTACACAGGTACAACAACAAAAGTGCATTTTGATATATTTTTTAAAAAATTGTATTTCTGCTTTTTTAGGCTTTAAATATCACTTCCTCATCAGTGATGGAACTGAAGTTGTAGCTTTCATTTCTGATATTCTATGTTGAAATGAAAAAGCAGCTGCATAAAAAACCTTTATTTTACACCTTAGTGGTTGCTTCCTGCACCTACCCAAAAAGACAAACCCACCTTAAATTTAAAAAAAAATCCTGAACAGGTGGATTCTGGAGGAAAGGGAATAAGATAGTTTCTGTTATTAAACTGCAGTCCATGCAGCTGGACTCTCTTTTTTTACTTTAGGATTGAAATGCTGCAAACCAAAAGGATCTTTTACACAAAAAACACAGTGACCACTGATGCTGGGTGTTTTGTACTTACTTTAATGGCAGTAAAGTAATACATAACTTTTTAATAAAATCCCTGATTAATTATATTACAAGCAATGTTGGTATAACTCAACTCTGCAGAGAATCACATTTTTGCGATTATCACTACTACCAATGATAGAAATCTTAAAGTTAAAACTCTCCATACATTTTAAAAAATCATGCTTTAAAAAAATAACTTTAGATTTGATAAGTTAGTTTTTTATTCTGACTTTAGCCTAGACATCAGTAACATTAATAACCACAAACAGAACTCCAAAAGTAATTATGCACATTTTGTATTTTATGCTTAAACTTTTCTACTTGTGTTGATATTTTTAGGACATATTTACGTGCATATGTTTGTCTATATATTGCTTGTATTGCTTAAATTTCTAAGACTTTAAATGGGGGCAACTGTAATGTAAGCAACTTCCCCTCAGAGATCAGCAAATTATTTCTGATTTTGATTCTGACGTGTGCATTTATGGTCTGTTTTTGTGATATTACTGATATTTTTGTGTGGAAAAAAATCTGTAAAACATGTCAGAAAAAAATTATTTTGAAAATCCTTAAGGAAAGCAGGCTGCTTCCTCAAGAGTCTAGATTTTTTTTCTCTGCATCTTAAAGGATTCATGTCACATGTGAGGAGTTTCAAACATGTTGTTTATGATCTTAATTTAGCTGCTGAAAGATAAATGTTACCTTGCTGTGGAGTGATAGCAGAGAGACCTGTTGGACCCAAACTGAATCTGCAGAATACAAACACACAAATTAAGAGATAGTCATGACTTTAGGCAACACAGAACATTTTCCCGTGTTCCAGTGTCCTTTAGAAAGTCCAGAAACAGCAGCTTGTGTGTGTTTTGTGGCTTCTATCATCGAATCCATCATCTTCAGTTTGTCAGTGTGATTTTAAGTGTTTGATTAATGTTAAATATGATTTATATGTATCACCTTTTGCATGTTTTGTAGGTATAATTGTGTGAAATTAGTAACTAGTTTTTCTAATCTAAAAAGGACTCTAATGCATCTCTGTACACGCATTGAAGCTGTAATTTTGTGTTATTTGCTAATATAGTAGGTGGTTCATGATATTTACTTTATTTTCATGCAAAATACTCATTATAAATCTCACAAAAATGGCCTTTGTTGCTTGTTAAGCCTCATGATTTGTGTAAGCAGGTTATCTTTGAGGTTGGAGGTTTGCACTGAGGCCACAAGATGAGTCCGATCCTTTCACTGCTCTTATCTATCAGCCAAGATGGTCACCAACTTCCCCTTTTGACTTCCTGTCAATTTAGCATTAATACACTTTCCAGCAACACAAGGGTTTTTCCACAGTGGCTTCAACACAAAGAAAAAGGTCTCTTGATGCATATAAGCTGCTGCTACAACTTGTTTATATATGCAGATACTTCAAACTCACAAGTCGGTTATTATGGCTTTAAAACATTTTCTCCTGAATATGTAACTATTTACTCTCACAGTGATGTTTTTACAAGTAAGTCCGATGAAGCAATCCTTCGTGCTAAAGAGGAAACTCAAAAGGCAGTGTACCTTGCGCAGTACGTGCCGTTATTAGATAGCTGGTGGGGATAACAAAAAGTTGCCAGCATACTGCGAAATAAGTCATCACAAAGTTTAATGGAGATTTCTCAAAACACAGTGTACGATCAGACGAACAAGGAAACATTCTGGATGAGAGAAAACAGCAAATCCAAGCACAAGTGCATTAAGTATTTGGTTATTTTTGAACAGCTTTTCAGATAAAAAATGAAACACGCTTAAATTACAGGAGAGAAAAATGCTTTTGTGCTACATACAGAAAAAAGCATATGTTTTGATAGACAGCACACAGATGGACCACAGCTGTTTTCTCACACATTGGCGTATATGGCATCATCCCCATCAGCCTGTAGAGGAAAAACAAAGAACTCACTCTGTTTTTAATGCATGCATATGCTGAGTGATTGATTGAATGAATGAATGAACACCTTACATACCTCCATGTTGCCATATACATGATCATTAGCATAAATGCCACCGCAGCTTACATCATCATAGCTGTCTTTTCTGAGGGGAAGAATGCAGAAAGAAAGCAAAGATGTGACTGTTTTAAATCTACACATAAACACACCCAAGAGTGTGTGTTATTAGTTTCATTTAAATCATGAGGAAAGTTTCATTTACTCCGAACTGGGGGGAAATCTTTTCGTTGTGGCGTACTGAGGGAGATCCACAGCTTTCTCTGCCTTCATGCTGTTCATGGTACATGCTGGTGTGTCTGCAGGTCTCCCCCTACTGGCAGGGAAATGGGTTTTACATTTTTGAGAAAGACTTTTTACAACCACTGAAACTCTTTGATGCAAAATGTAAAGTTGCAAGCTAACATGCTGCTTCAATACTGGTTAAAGTCATGTCATTTGACTGTAATAAAGCAGAATTTTACCCTTTATTAACAAATTCCTCCTTGTAGATGATAGATTAAAATTGGAACCATTTCGGATTTTGATGCCACTTCATACATAAAACAAGCAAAACCCTCCCTAGAGCTAATGTTTGTCCATTCAGGGCTACTGTAGAAACATGGTAGAGCAACAGAAGTCAAAATTGTTCACCCCAAGACCTCAGAAACTTTACTTTTAGGTTCTCATGACTGCACTTGTTGCTAGAAAACACTGACAGTTTAAAAAAGCAAATCTGAATTCAAGTTGTATTCACAGCTTGTACACCTGATCAGTTTGTTGATCACTGTCTCTTTGTTACAGATATTTTAGCAAATTACTGAAGGCCAGGAAAAGCCATGATATCCTGTCTTTGTCTGAAAATACCAACAACTCTACATGTGTGTGATCAATAACCACAGCTGATACTTTTACTTTCAGATAAACTTGCCAGTGGATTTCTTCCCATGTTTGCGTTGTATAAATTTTGTTGGGGAGCAGGATGACTATGCTTCTATGTCACCAGTTTTGCTAAAAATTCCCTCGGGAGAATCGCAGAAAAGGCGCAAAACAGCTTCAAAAACCCCACATCAGGTCCCTGGTGGACATGATAGTGGTACAATTCTCATGCACTAAAACAGGAAGACGCCTTAAAGTCTGTGAGAGTTTGGAGAGTGGGGTTGAAGAATAAAAGCATATGGGTTCTATCTAAAGATGCACAGTGCTATATGACAAGCCTGCGAAATGACACAATTTCATGCAAGTCATTACTTTTTAAGACATGTTTAGAGAGTTAATTTTGGGTTAAGATTTGGATTAGGGCAAGAAGGACCGTTTTATAGATATGAGGAGTTCATCTAATGCTAACAAAAACACAGTAATTCATAGTTGTGTACTACTCAGTTCAATTCAATTTTATTTTTATAGCGCTAATTACAATTCAAATTGTCTCAAGAACCCATATGCCTGAACAAAGGCATAAAATCCTCTTGGACATCCTACATACTTGTCCTTTAAATGCACATCTTTATTTCCAGTGTTTGTGTTATGCGTTATAGTGTTCCAATTTTACTCGGTGCAAGTAAAAAAACAACAAAACAAACACTTTCTATTTACTGTCACTGAAAATAAGTATCTTATATACCAACTTACCATTTCTTAGCAACTCCCACTGCTATTAAAAGTAGCACCAAAATCACTCCTGCTCCGATGCCGATGAACATATACTGCATGTCACCTGTCCAAACAGAAATCACAGTGTGCTTTCTTCTCCAATCTAATCTGCATTCTCGAAATTCATTGTTTCTTCCTACCGTTCACAGTCAAAGAGAGCGTGACGTTGGCGTTGCCCAGACTGTTGTTGGCCACACAGCTCACAAACTTGGAAGACCCGACGTCTGCCTGCAGGGTCCCGATGGTGAGCAAGCCATGTTTCTCCACTTTGGTGCTTTGCAGGACTTTGCCAGCAAGCACAAAATGGACCATGCTGGGAGGCCTGGACTCTGCGATGCACACACACTTTCCCACATTCCCTTCTGAGGAGCACGAAGAGGCAATTTTGATCTCAGGAGCATCTGTACAGACAAAAAAAATGTAGTTAGAAGACAGGAAATAGTCACACATTTAAAGATAATCTCCTCTGTGAATGCATTTCTTGACTTACATAACACATTGAGCTTCACTGGCTTTGATTTGCGTTGTCCTTCTTCATTGATGGCAGTGCAGAACAGGTTTCCTCCTGTGTGCCTAGAGACATTGTGCACAGTGTAGATGTTTCCTTTATGCAGCTCAGCGCCTGTTTCGTTGTGCCAAAAGCTGTTAGCAGGAGGGTGAGCATCACTGGAACATTTCAGCTGCACAGTTTCTCCTTCCTTCACATCCGACTTGTAATCAACTTTCACATTGACTGGAGCATCTGCAGAGAAACACTGTGTTTAGTGCTATTTCACACAGCATTTTATCAAAAAAAAAAATAAATCAGCAACATTTTGGCCATTGGTGTGTTAACAAAGCCTCTTCTGAGTCACGACAGAATAGCTACAAAAAATGACAGGAAAAGCAAAATGATCACATAAGAAATGCATAAAAAGCCACAAAGAAGGTTTAAGATACACACAAGCAGATTATATTTGCTGCCCTTCATGCCACAGGCTCATTCAGTATAAATAAAAGACAATATAATGGTGTTTTTCCAGTGCCGATGAGTAGCACGATGACTGCGAATCCCATGACAGTGACTGGAACAAGTTCAAGAAGCAGCGATTTTAAATATTACATGTAGGTAAAGAAGCCGCCACATTGGGGAAAATCCAGTATATAACATCATTATAGTACACTGTTAAAAAAAGCAACAAAAAACAATACAATTATAGCAACTGGGGCATCAGAAAACTACTAAAAATAATGGAATATAACCATCTCATTAGAATACAGTTTTTTCACACAATTAAAATACAGTTTGTGGCCTAATTGCTTTACAAGATATGCTTTTTTATGTTTAATTAAAAATATTTACATATATACAGCCAATTAAATTAACTATAAACATAGTAATTATCATTGTTTTCAATGATAAAAATCTGCATTTTGACAGTTTATCAATGCTGATTGATATTATTGTTATGATTCTGCTTCTGTCCCTGTTCCTTCTCCCTCTTTCCTTCTTCCTCGTTTTTCTGCGTCTGTTTTGACCTGTCTGTCTTCCTCTGTATCTGTCATCTCTCTTACCCCTGTGTCTCTCTCTCTCTGTCTCTCACTGCCTGAACTGCTGATTGCTGCAATGAAAGTCAGCTGTGACAATCAGCTCACCTGTTCTCCACCTCACCTCCAGCTATTTAAGCTCTGTGCTGTCCTTTACTCCCTGCTGGATGGACTCTGCTTTCAGACTCTGTTTTCCCTTCCACTGGATTTTCCCCACTTGGACTCAGTTCTTCTTTTGGATTCTCGCTAGCCCTGCTTTTGTCTCCAGCCAGTAGCTCCAGTCTCGTCTCCATTCTCCCCAGATTTCCTGAGCCTGCTTCCCTGCCCCTTCTACTGTCAGTTCCCCCCATTGTGTAACTACCCCTCCTTAGCTTAGTTTTGTTATTTCAGTTTAGTTTTGTGATCTTCAGTTTTTGAATTCATTGTGTCTGTTAGTAGTAGTTTAGTTTAGTTTCCTCCCAGTTCAGTTCTCCATTTATGTATTGTTTTAATTTTCTGGTTGAATAATATTCCTTCCTTAATTCATCTGTCTGCCAGTCTCCCTGTGTCTGCGCTTGGGTTCTCCAACTTCCCCCATCACAATTATACACGTATGAAAACACATTTATTCAACATTTTCGTTCTGACAACTGTGCAATCTATATAAAATTACAGAATCTTACTTATTTTTCTGCTAATTGTTACGAATTATATCTAATTTTACAAATATATTTGATGTATTACATATAAATTCAATAATTTTATCTGCTAAAGAAAAGCACATATTTGTGGAAATACAATATATTTGCAAATGTATTTTAAAAGTCAGAAGTTTTGATTCCTATTTTCTGTTAGATTTGTAAATGTTTTTGTCGTGATGTTTGTAGTTACACATTTTTATCTTTTCTTTAGCAAGCACATCTAAGTAAAATGGGAGAATCAATCCTTCTTTTTCTGTTCATTTCAACTAATTGTATCAAAATTTAGCAATATAATTATGACATAAAATTTTCTTTAACAGTTTTATCTTGCCATGAAATTACAACAAAAAATGTTGATATTAAAATTTATGTATTTTTTAAAAATACATAAATATGTGCCAGATGCTGTTTTTGTTTAATTATATTTCACATTAGATTTAAATTTACATTTCATTTTTGCAATTTTATTTATATTTTTCTGCATTTAAAAAATGCTGGAAAAAAGTTTTTTTTCTAATCCCAGTAAATTTCTTTTTTTTTTTTGTTTGTTTGTTTGTTTTTTTTATGGTGTAAAGTGTTGCTCTTGACCTTTTTCTGCTTTTTGGCTTCACGGCAGTTTGTTTTGGGCTTCCTTGTCCTGTTTTGTTCTAAGTCTTTATGAATTTTTAACAGTTTTCACTCATCTTTGACATGATCTCATGTTTTTTTAAGGCTTTTTCTTGTCTTTTTGTGACTATGCTGGACATTGTGAGCCTGGTTTTGAAAAATGATACTTTAATGACTCACTGTGTTTGAAGCATCTGCTTTAATCATCGCCGCTGATGTGTTTACTTACATTTCACTTTGAGGGTCTTGGATTCCTTCTGGTGCGTCCCTCCTCTGTACGTTACGCTGCATTGTAAAGGCTTGTTGTGGTCAGCGTGGGTTGGTTGAAAGGTCAGTGTGGACGTCGCCTCCCACTGGCCTTCGTTCAGCTGCTGGGAGTTGAAATGCTGCTCTCCAGTGCGACTCCAGTTGAAAACGGGAGGAAAGGCAGGACAGGAGTGAGACACGGAGCAGAAGGCCGACACCGTCTGACCCTCCTTTACTTCCTCTCTCACAGTGAATTTGATTGGATTTGGTTCACCTGTGTCAAAAAGACAAATCATAATAGACGATAAGGATTAAAGATCTGCTGTAGGAGAGCATTTAGCTAAGATTTGGATTTTGACCTCACTTATTTTGATACTGAAGAATCATTTTAGTTGGGAAAAGTGCTTAAATCTACTAAACCTGAGTCTGCCGAAACCACATAAGGTCACTAAAGCACAACATGAGCTTCCATTATAGACGAATGAAGGGTAAAGGGCTAGAAAGACAGATATTTCCTCTTTTATTAGAGTGGCTGCCTTCAAATCAAAGTTAAAAATATAACACAGCTAGAATGGGAACTTGATTTTGTTGTTACAGTGTAACTTTATGTTTCCACAAAGACAGTTCCCCAAATTGTTCCTTCATAAAATAACTCACATCCCGCTCAATTCAAAGATTTTACGGGTGATCTCCAGCTTGAAGGAAAGTAAATGAGAAGTACTAGACTGCTGTGATGAACAGAAGCATCTGTGTAAAGAAAAATAACCGTTGAAAGCAGCCAGAGTTATTTAAAGCAAGAGCAGGATGGCACGTTACAATAGCAAAGACGAGGGCTGACGAAACAGATGCAGTTCTTGAAAGTCAGCCACCTGAAACCTGAATAATGAACATTTCCATCCCAGGTTGTATTGTTAGAAAACGTGACTTCCAAGGCTCTAGTTTCACAACCTGAATGTTCCAAAACATCTGAAATAAGCTGTAGAAACTTTTGGATAAAGACATTTTTGGACAATATGTGTAACAAAGTGCTGCTACCCGTAAATATAAAATCTTTTTGCTTGTAATTCAGATTTTGCACAAATGTATTACTATGTCTAAAGTTCAATGAATAATTCAGTGAAGCAAAAAAAGTTATCGAACTATTTTCAAATGACTGCACCCTGATCCTACACAATTCTCTGACCTGGGATCAATACAAATGACCAGTGTCATGATTTAAAAAATGCAAATACAAATGCAGAATGTTAAACCTTGAACATGTTAGAGTTAAAAAGAAAACTTACTAATCATTGAAATGGAGACTTTGTTCTCTCTGTAGGAAAAATTGTCATAGTCTTTCATTTCAATCCTGAAGTGAAAAGGCCCCTGGTCGCTTGATCGAAGGGGATCAATCATCAGGGAGCAGTTCTTGTGTCTGACGTCTCCCAGCAGCTTCGTCCGACTCCGATACTGCTCCTGCATTTTGGCCTCGTGTGGGTGATAGATGAGGTGGTTGGTGTCGTCCATCCAGCACCCGGTGAACTCACTGACCGCCTTCTGTGGATCTGGGTAGTTGAATGAGCAGGGGATCACCACACATGATCCAGGGAGACCTTTGACCGAGGAGGGCATTGTAGCTGTCCAAGACGAGGCTTCACTTTGAATAACTGTAAGAAAATTGCACAAGAAAATGTGACAACATGAGGCCCAGATATAGAATAAACAGAGAAGCAGACGGATAGCCTGCCAGTGAAATAAAGTGAAAAATCATTGCAGAATTACATATTTTCCTGCACAAACAAGACATGAGGCAGACGTTTACAGCTAAAAATAAATTCCACCGTACCATTGAAGCAAAGGCATCCAAAAAGCAAAGGCCACGTTAAGGCGTCCATGCCGTCTTATCGGGTGGAGATCTGCAAATAAAGTGACAAATATACTTGTGTGTTGCTGTTGTCGTTTCCCTGTGGTGAGAGATGACTTGTCTAGTTTCCATTCCACTTTTAATAGGCTTGACATCCACTGACTTTGACACAAAATGCTGTCTCATCAGATCTTTCTAGAAGGAGAAGTTTGTCATATATTATTTGTATTAATTTTAATTTTTAATCATGTCATAAAGTATCCAATCAGGTCTTTTAAATATTAACGCCTCTGTCACACTGTGTACAACCCTGGTTCTCTCAGTTCCTTGTTTCTACAGGAATTAGATTTATTTTAGTGATTGTGACTTCTCCCATGTTATTTTTGTGTTGCATATAAACCGCTTCACAGAACCAACTACACATCTGATAAAGCACCGTAAACTGTACATTTGAAGCCAGATAACTTTAACCACAAATCACCAGCTGCTAACAGTAACGTTCAAATACTCAGATATTTAATCAGAAAAGCATCTCAAAGTTCATATATTAGTAAAATGAATATGGTTGATTTTATCTCTTCCCATTAAAATAATCCTAGATGTTTCATTTTACCGTCGAACAGCTGTCCAGACGCTCCCTGTGCCTGTTAAAAGTGACGCCCATCAAGAAATGTATTTTATCTTATTTTATTGATAAAGTGGAGTAAATTATAGCTCCTAGTGTTAATTATTATTATTATTATTATTGTTATTATTATTATGTCTTTCAACCACAACAAGATAGTGTGAGTCAGTTTTATTCTATTACATTGACTGAACTTCTAGGAAGACTGTCACATAGAACATTTTCATCCAGCCCTGTTGATGCCAGATGCCAAAAAGATACTAAAAAAATAACATAAAATGATCTCTTTTTTCTATAATTAAAATCCATTTTCTAGTTTTCATTTCACATGAGGTCATGCATACTGTTTTGGCTTATTAAAGTTTAGAGAGGCATAATTACATGTGTAAAGACACATTAAAAATTCTCTGTAATATCTACAAATCTATTATACAATAATAAATTATTTACATGTGAATAAAAACTGTACTTATAGATATTATACACTGATAAAAACACATTCTTTTGACATTTTTGTTCTACAAACCGTGTAAAATTACTGGGTCAATACCTCTTTTTCTATCACTAATTGTATCTAATTTTAGAAATATTTTAAGCTTTAAACTTGAATTTAATAGTTTCGTCTGTTAGTTAAAGACGCTACATCTGTGAAAATATTGTACATTTGCAAACATATCTCAGTGTTACAAGACATTGTAGACATGCACATTCACTGCCTGGTTTTTATAACTTTATTAAAATATTTATGTAATTTAAACATACACAGGAAAAATGATTAATAAAAATTAAAAGTTGCATAGTTTTACATATTTGTAAAGCAAGCTTGCCTACATGTTAGTTACAAACTGTACCTCAACAATAATATGACACAGGGATGGAATCATTTATTGAACAACAAATGGTCAATATGCTAAAATGTCATAAAAGTAACAACAACATACAAAATGTTTCAGTTCATGAGGAGAAAATACATATATTTTTATACATAAAGGCAATATTTTACAAGGAAAATAGCATTTACTCTACCTCAGGTTGCATGACTCATAGCAGCAGAAGTTCAAGGCAGGATTTCCTTTACTCGCCTGCTGTGCAAAGCTTATAAAGTCACATGACGTAGTGTTGTGTATGATTTCTGCACATACTGGTGGTATCAGAGCTTCATTTTATCAAGGCATCAAACTGAAATGTTTTAAATCCAAGTGGATTTAACCTGATGCAAACAAAAAGGAAACATTTTCACTTTTGCTTCCATTTCTTAAAAAAGAGATCTGGCTCATGTCACATTTGCATTGCGGCCTCTCTTCCTGTTCACAGCGAAGTCTTGTGGTGACAGAAAAGTGACTCTAATGTTGCGGTCGGCTAACTGGGCCTGTTTGCAGCCCCCTCTCTCCCTCAAAATCACAAGTGAAGATCTACTTGCTGAGCTGTTATTGTGCATTGAAATGTACACAGTGAATGCAGCAGCTCAGAGTCTCTGGTCTTCAAAGGCAGGGTTCATGATGCCCTTCTTGTTTGGGTTGAAATCCTTCCCTTGGACGGCCAGGTCCATGTAGTGGACGCTGCGGTGGAGGTGGATCTTCTTCACGGGTGGACTTCGCTTTCGGTTCACTCTCCACAGATCCTCTTCGCTCTGTGTCAGGAAGTCCTCCAGTTTGATTGTGTCCTCTTTCTGGGGACCCCAGGGCAGTTTTTTGGGAGCAGAAGTGATGAGGCCGGTGGATGCTGAGTTACCCATGACAGAGAACAGAGATACGCAAGGAGTCAATCTGTGAATCAAACAGAAAAGAGACTGCATATCAAGTGAATGAATAAAAACATACATGTCAAAGCCAAAATTCCACATTAATAGCATTGTTTTTTACCTGGTTGTTGTCTTTTCCTGCTGCTGGTTTGTCCAGATGCTGAATGAGAGGAGTCGGCCTCCTTCATTTAAAAGGCAGAAAACCTGATGTTGTCTGTCAACAAGGGAACAATTAATCACATCTCTGTGATTCTGAACAAAGCAGAAGCAACAGTTAACTAAAGTTCATCATAGTTGATTAAGGGATCTCTAGTGGGTCGTTTATAATAATCAATCAATCAATCAATCACTGGGAAATCCCTTCAATCAGCTTTCAGTTAATGCATTCTACTCAAAAAGGTGATATTTACATTTAAGACCAACATTAACTAAAGCATTTCATTTCTAATGATTTTTTTTAGCTGAACAAGAGGCTCTTTCTGAATGGAAACTAAAAAAAAAATAGGTGACTGAAGATGGTAACACACTGTTTCAGAGATGCTAAAGAGACATTTGAACTATTTCTGTTCTTTTACGATTTTAACAGGAGAAAAGATGATATTTATACCCCTTGATTACAGTTTTCAACATTTACAATTTTATCCAAAGAGAGTAGATACAACACAAGCAAGGATCCAGTGAGAAGAAAAACCTGGATATATCATCAAGTAAGTTTCTGTTTCATTCCAAATGTTCCTGGTCATCTCTACCATGTTCAGAACGTTCTAATATATTATAAGTTGAAAATAGTTTATTCCGTGGTTTAGAATTTGTAGAAGAAGAAGTGAGTAATGTTTAGATTAGATTAGATTAGATTAGATTAGATTAGATTAGATTAGAAAAACATGGGCATTTATCACCAAACAGTCACATTAATTAATCTTTTTGAAATCAAGGACTCCACCAACTGGGAGGATGATTACTGATACAGTGTAAGACGTTTTATGCGATTTCAACTTGCAAATGAAAATTCACTGCTGCCTTGAAAATGTAAATTAACTCAGCTTGAAGACAACCTTTATTTGAACTCATTAAATAAAGTTCCTCTAGTTGACATTGTGTCAACATTGTTTTTAAATCCTAAGACAAGAGTGTTAAATTTGTTATTTACAATATGAAACTGCTACATCCATATATATATTTCTAAAATTAGATGCAAATTGTGACAATTACAAAAAGAAGTATTGTGTAATTTTACACATGCTTATTATTTGAAATGAGAGAATTATGAATATATAATTGAATAATATATTATATATTATAGTATTATAAAAGCGATTTTGTACATTTTAGATAATTTCATTATGTTAACACGTGCAAATCTTCAAATGACAAAAAATACACATGATCTTGTGTAAAATTAGGGATATAAAATCAATTTCAATCATGAAAAATTAATATACTTTTATGAGCTATGTGGTTATTTCAGAATAATTTTTGAATGGACCATATTGAAAATACTGCAATTTTCAATATCGTTGGTTTATACTTTTTAAGTTGTCTAAGTTGATTTAACTTTGTATTCAGAGTAAAACAAAGACAAACCTTATCAGTGCAAGAAAACCTTGTTTATCTAGTCAAACAAATTCACATTTTGATATTATTATAACTCACAATTTCAACTTCTATATCTATATAACTTGCCATATCAGGTTAGTTGGTTAAAACACAAGACACTTGTGCTCTAAACAAAAAGGAAGTGCATTCATTGAAGGACCTAGGATCCCTTACTCATCACTATACACACCAGTGAGCAGTGATTCCCAACACATCTCTGGGGGTCATCAGATGGAAACCTCCCTTCAACGGTGTTTCGTCTATTTAGTCCCACAACACCTCCAGGAGGTTGAACTCTGGTAGCCCAGATTCACACCCCCAACATCCCCACCCCCCTTTTATTTACAAGAACTTCAGGGCATCTAGCTCAACTCTGAAAAACTACATCTTCTTTCTTCTGTTTCAAAAATTAAACTACTGAGTTGAGTTACAACAATAAGATATAATATGGTTTAGTAGCTTAGGGGAATTATCATTTTTATGTAACATCCAAATAGAGGTGGAATTACCCGCTGCCAAAATAAACCCTGGTTAGAGTCAACCGACCAGATAATCCTGAATGCTTTAAAATCCAGGCTCAAAATTAGAGGTGACTGTTAATCTCTGGAACAGTTTACCTTTTAATTCACTTTAAAACAGTTAAATTGCTGCTAAAGACCCACTTTTTCTTGTTGACATTCGGTTGAAATTGTGCTTGACACCCTGATTTGATCTCTTATTTTGGTGGGAATATTTATTATTGTGCCAGTTTGATGGCCTGTGATTTTAACTGGTACATTACAGTTGTCAGTTTGACTTCCTGGTCATGGCTTCCCCTTCAGTGACTTCAGATCAGCATTACAGCGCCACCGTCTGGCCAACATGAACATTTAGACTAAATACCAAAGAAAGGAGGAAGGTTAACAACATGTGGGCAATCAAGGTCTATAGAAACCTCTCAGATTAGCTGCTGTTGACAAGAATGGTTTATATATAATTCAGTGTAACAATAACTTTCCATTTCTCACATCATTTTTTAGGAAACTTGACTGTAACAGTTGGTCAGACTCAGAGCACAAACAGTGAGGAAGGTTTGTTCATATTCCCCCCAGTGGAGGACACAGGAACTACTAATCAAGTAAGGAAGCAGGAAATCACTACAGTTTATGCACGTATCAAAATTTAATGTTTGAATATACGTTTACATGATTGATACATCTGTTCAGACAACATTGTTAGTTTTTGTTTAATGATATGATCGAGGCATTTTTTTGCAAAAGGTTTATGTTTGTTAACATGATTTGCAGAAATGAAGCATTCACACAAGGCAGCACATCCTGTTATTACTGGCTATAATACTCAAAAACAGAAAATACTTCATCAGCTGTTATTTAGATGATTTCTTCTCTCTGAAATTGATGAATGAATAAAAGCAGAAAAATAAAAAAGCAAGACTGCCAAACAAATAGGTTCTTCCCTCTGTGATTTGCTTGTTTACTTCATTTCATTCACTGGAACATTTCTGCCTTTGGTGTCCTTCTCCTTGGCCTCCTTTGATTCCCTGAAAAGGAAGAAGATTTGAAACAATTAGATTATTTTCATGTTACACTGACAAATAAAATCTGACCTTCAAGTCAAATGTTGACATGTAACATAGGATGAATCAGTTGTATTTGAGTTTTCCCCTCTCTGTGTATTTGGATCATATAGATGTAAAAGTATTCAAACTGGTTGCCTGTTAACTTTTGTGTTGATTTTAAAATTCTTTATTTAGTTTAAAAGGTATGACAAGGCCTTGCAGGAGACCAGTCTACGTCTCAGAAATGCTACTGGTCGATGAAACACGAAGAACCACTAAATCGGGTTCATGTTTTTTAGCTGTTCCGCAAAGCAGAACAAAAATATTTCACACTCTCTGTCACAAAAACAGCCTTTCAGATGATGTGAGAGAAGCTGAACATACTTAATTATATTTTTATTTTATATACACTACCAGCAAAAAGTTTGGACACACCTTCTTTTGAAATGGGTTTTATTTAATTATTTTGTACATTGTAGATTAATACTGAAGATATCAAAACTATAGCAGAATACATATGGAATTATGCTGTAAACAAAAAAGTGTTACCTACATACATACACAGGCACAGTGTTCTTTCCTTTTGCCAAGAATGTGTCATGGTTGTTGAAAGTTGTCCAGCAACAACAGAATGAAGACAAGATTACTAATGATACCAAATTTATGTAATGCAGTAAATATGTCCTTACACAGATACCAAGGGTGTGAATGGGATTAAAAAGGAATATTTGACTTTCCTACTTGTCCAAACAAGCAAACAACTGTGAGTGAATGTGATTTTTCTGAAAATATTCTACCATTTTGTGGCCAAACATGTATTAATGATACTAAAATTAAAAATAACAAATGAGAAATAATGCACAGTCTCACATACTTTGATGACAATCGTTGTTTTCACTTCTTGCCTTCAGCTTCTGCCCCTAATTAGACAACAGAAAAAGGAGAACAGAAAATAAGATATCGTGCTACATTAAAATTCAAGCATATATCTTATCAGCACCAGCAATAAAAATAAACATCTGCAGATATGTGTGAAATTACTGTAAGACCAGCGATGCACTGGTGTGTGAAAGCTACAGTTTTAAGTCGATGAATTATAATAACTATAAAGATAAAAACTCTGTTTTTTAAATTAAAGACCTGTACTCTCAGAGATTCCAAACATTTCAGGGACAAAACATTTCTACAGTAACCTCATGCTTGCAAACCCAAAAAAACGCAGTTTTTCTCACCTGCGAGACATCTTGGAGAGCCGGTTCCACACACTACATGTGACAAATGAATAAAAAGGCTCATGAATCACATGAGAATCAAAAAGAAACTGCACCAAAAACTGAATCTGATCTGATAACTTTCCACTCACCTGCCTTCTTGATTTTGGAGCTCTCTAATACGATTCCTGAAGCAGAGAGAAGAAAAAAGAATCAGCAGAGTCTGGAAATACGTTCCTCACAGAAATTTTAGTTATTTGCCAGAATGTTTCATTGCCTCACTTGTATTTTTTTGCCATGAAAACACAGAGAAGCCCAAAGATTAGAGCTGTACCAATGGCCACTGCAGTTGGAATGATGATGTGATTGTAGTTTTCTGCCCCTGCAAATAGACAGAATTTATATCAAACCCATTTAGCAGCTGAGAGGAAGACAGAATCCAGTAAATGACCAACTCAGTGCAAAGATCTCACGTTTTACATAGAGTGAAAAAGTTTGGGAGGACGTCTTCCCTCCAAAAAACTCAGCAGTGCAGGTGATCTCGCTGTGGTCATCCTTCTCCTCAGGAACAAACGTCAAGATAGACTGTGTCTCCCAGTTGCCAGAGCGAATGTCCTTATGATACTCTATGATTTCTCCAGTTTTCAGAGTCCAGGAGAGTTTAGGCCAGTGGGAGGGGCAGGTATGGATGATGGAGCAGGTGACGGTGTAGGGCTGCCCCTCGATGGCCGTCGGTGGATGATTCAGTGTAGGAGCTGGAACATCAGCTGGAAATGAAAACAGATAGAGATAAAGTATACTGATGGAACAGAAAAGTGGAATAGATTCATGAAATTTTGGAAAACTGGTGACATACGGAGCATGTTCAAACCAACACAGTCCTCAACAAAGGAGAACTTGTCTTTGGTGGGTTCATTATCCTCCGTTCGCACAAGTTCAATCCGGAAACAGAAAGGGCCGTTGTCGTGATCTTTAATGTCAACTATTTCTAAGGTGCAGTTGTTCTGACCCAGATGTCCCAACATCTGTGTGCGGCCCTTAAAGTTGTCCAAGATCTTGGCGTAATTATCGTTATAGATGTTTTCATCTCGTTTATCATGACGATGCCAGATGCCTCTGAGTCTGGAGTTGGGCAGGTTTCCTCCAGGATGAGTGAACGAACAGGGAACCACAACACAGGATGAAACCAGGGCATCGAGGCTTTTTACAACATGGGCCTTCCATTCTCCACTAAACACAGGGCTGCAGATGCCTGAAAGAGAATCATAAATAGTTACAATGACCTGTATGACATGCAGAAAGTATGAAATGATTAGAGGTAAAGGGGTGACTGATCATGATACCTGCCAAAAGCAGAGAGAAAATCATCAGCTTGTTCTTCCTGTCCATGTTTTTCAGGTTTTCTTGCTGCAGAATGTTAAAATTAAAAGCCATTAAATTAAATGGTGGGGGGGTTGAAAACCACATGAAAAGTACACTTTAACTGCAGAAGAGAAGTACTTTTTCTAGTCTCTCACAGAATCAGAATCAGTTTTATTGTCATTACACAATGTGTCATGAAATTGCTGTGACTTCTCTCCTTACAGTAGATACAGAAAGTATTCAGACCCCCTTAAAATTTTCACTCTGTTATATTACAGCCATGTGCTAAAATTAAGTTCATTTTTTTCTCATTAATGGACACACAGAACCCCATATTGACAAAAACCACAGAATTGTAGACATTTTTGCAGATTGATTAAAAACTCTATCCAGCTGTGTTTAATTATATTGATTGGACTTGATTAGGAAAGGCACACACCTGTCTATATAAGACCTTACAGCTCACAGTGCATGTCTGAGCAAATGGGAATCATGAGGTTGAAGGAACTGCCCACAGATCTGGCCAAGATTACAAAAGAATTTCTGCTGCAGTTAAGGCTCCTAAGAGCACAGTGGCCTCCATAGTCCTTAAATGGAAGACATTTGGGACGACCAGAACTCTTCCTAGAGCTGCCTGTCTGGCCAAACTGAGCATTTGGGGGAGAGGAGCCTTGGTGAGAGAGGTAAAGAAGAACCTAAAGATGTGAGAAAGTTCTAGAAAGACATCACTGCAGACCTCCCCTAGTCGAGGCTTTATGGCAGAGTGGACCGACAGAAGCCTCTCCTCAGTGCAAGACCCATGAAAGCCTGCATAGAGTTTGCCAAAACACACATGAAGGACTCCCAGACTATGAGAAATAAGATTCTCTGGTCTGATGGGACCAACACAGATTTTTTGGCCTTAATTCTAAGCGCTATGCATGGAGGAAACCAGGCACTGCTCATCACCTGCCCAATACATTCCCAACAGTGAAGCATGGTGGTGGCAGCATCAACATGTGCAATGTTGTAAGTGATATTAGTGACATTTATTATGCAAACTTGCAGGTCTTGGCATTTGTGGCATCATGTTATTTAATTAAAGCTGACTTTTTAAATCACTTTTCAAACAAATGTCTGTGTGCTGGCTACGCTATTTGATCATCGTCCTTTAAAGCCACATTGTAGGGTTCGGTTTAACTGAATGGTCGAGAATCTGTCACCAGTTAAACAGCTCATATCTAATCCTTTTCTCGCCGTAACAATAGAAATGAGATTTTGAACTTTTTTTCCTCAAAGTCAGAAAAAAATAGCATGCTACTCTTTTTTGTTCAGTGCGTTTTGATACTTCTACTTTTGTCTTTGCCTGCAGTCATGCTCACCCCTTCCATGCATTTCTATGCATCTTTAACATCCCCGAACACCACAAACCTTCAGTGGTTCCCCTTCAGCCAACACTTCCTCATTTTCCAGTAACCCCCTTGGAACTTTAGTTTCATCTCACACACCCCAACTTCACTCAGAAGTAGATTCCCTGACGTCACTTGACATGATTAACGTTACTTCGTCTGTTAGTAAATGATCGGCTATCTAAGACGTGCAACCGTTCACTCCTCCAGCTTCAGTTTAATGACAGAAAATGATAAAATGAAAATCAGTGCGATAATTTGCCAGACTATTAGAGTACAGTAAAATCTGAATACCCAGAAAGAAAAGGAACCTCACATATAATAGGTATTCTGAACTATTTTATGTAAGTATAATTTTGTGTCTTTAGTCTTACCTGATTTTGCTTCTGTCTAGTTGATCACAGCTGGTTGTGAGCGATATTCTCCTCTGACTCTCTTAAAGGCCTTTTTTTCCCTATCAAATTCTGCTAATAGGTACCACCCAGTTCCCTCCATCCCCTTCAAACCCACCCTCTGACATTTATATATATTTGTCATGCTTTTTATATCCTTTTCTGCCAAATAGGCAGGAAGGATATAAAAAGCTTGTCCCATCATCTTTACCGTAAATTTCATTCTGAATTAGTAAAATTGTCACTTCTCCAATTAATCTAGACTCAACAACCCACAATGACAGTGAAAATATGTTCTTATGTTTTTTTTATTGTGCAAATTAATCAAAAGTCAAAAGCTAAAATCTGTAATTTAGAAAAGGATTTTGATCATTAATTCATAACTTTACAGAAGCACCTTTGGCGACAGTGACAGCATTGATTTTTTTGTTCTCTAAAAGGTTTGTACACTTTGTTCATGGCAGTTTTTAATATCATTCTAGCTCTAGCCAGCACGTTTGTGTGTCTGGAACTGCTTGTTTGTGTTTTCTGCATTTGCAAGATGTAGGCTTAAAAAACTCTTCTAAATGCTGAATCTGTATTGTCAACTCAATGAAGATGTGTTCTTTCATTTGCTTGTGTACATTGATTGAAAATTTGCCAATTTTATCACCTTACAATTAAATTTGCAATTAAACAGTGTTTAAAAAGTAAAGACATCTAAATATGAATGACTGTAGTGCGCGTTTATTGTCCCTATCTAATCTAATTTTGCCTGCAGTTTTATCAGTTGCCCCCAGAGGTCACATATTTGAAATCATGGCCAAAATGATCATTTTCATGCAAATCTAGAAAAGGTCTACAACCGAGACCACTCCCTGCTTTCTGCATCATTAACTGTACTGCTACTGCCGCTACATCTGCTGTCAACTTTTCCACGAAGAGAAACAAAAATGCTTCTTCTTTTCTAAACTGGCTCTTCTCCTAACTTCAGAGTTGTCACTGGAGTTCACACCCTTGTGCACCACTTGCCATCTGTCTTGAGGAGGCTTTTTTAGTGGACACAGCAGCTCAGACCAGCAAGACAGCAGCTTTAACAGGTAGGATTCTGGAAATGCTGCTTTATGCTTCAATATAGTGACACCGGCATATGCAATAAATGGTGGTTCAGTGTATTTTCTTTAAATATATATTTTTTGAAAGTTAATATAGCACGAAAAATGTCGCTAAGCGTCTCTGGGTGTTTGGTTTTAATATAGGCCTGATCATTGAATATTTTTTCTGCTATTTATCATTGCTGTTGGTCTGAATGATTAGATTTGTTTCTTGGGTGAGCCTTAAAACTTTTGTTAGAATAAACAGAAAAGGGTGCAGACAATTCATACATAGTATACAACAAATATGAGTAGAATGCTGTGTATTATCGCTAAAATTCACAATTGTATCATGTTACAGCAACTGTATTGTGTTGAGTGTATAAATTTTTAAAAAAGAGGTTAAGTGGACTATATTGAAAATGCAGGAAGCGAAGCACACCTGTGACCAAATAAGACTTATTGCATAATTAAGGTTATAAAGAAACCACATCTCCTTCAGTTTTGCAGTGGTTTGTGTCCTATGCGACATGGCTCGATATGGGTTTATAATTAGTAAAAGGGTACAAGAGCATCAGCCAGTTCTAGCAGAAGGTACACTGAGCATCCTCAAAGCATTACAAGTTTATACACAACCTTGCATTAAAAAACAGACAATTAGTGCTACTGACTGTGTGGAAAAAACTGGTGTTTCAGTACTAAAGGATATTATATGACATCAACTCCTATGGCAGGGTCCGAGAAGAAAACCTTTGCTTCAGCTTATTAAAATTTTTTTACAAGTTAGATAGATATTGGCAGCACATTCTTTGATTAGAAATAATCAAAATAAAGAATGTTGGATTAGCTGGGGCCAAGAAGGCTTAACAAACATTGCAGTGGTCTGTCAGTGATTGCATAGTGCCGACTGTGAAAGTGGAAGTGTGCTGATGTGAAGCTACTGATTGGAAAGAGGACTCCCACTACCAAGAATCGGGGCAGGAAATTATTTTCCTGATGTGAATGTGATTAAAAAGGTACATGGTTGCATAACAGTTTTTTTTTTTTTTTTTTTTTTTAAGGAAACGACGTGGAAACTATGGCCTGACCAAATCCCTTAGCGAAGGCAGAAGATGTCTTAAAATATGTGCAAAGCTAACATGCAATGGCCTCAAAAATAAAGGTGGAAATTCAATATATTAATAGTTTAGAGAATGCTGTCATTACTTAAGGGTGTACCAGTTTTTGATACATTTTGGCTGAGGCCTGTATATCCAATGGTGTCTCTCTAGACTGTTTTTAAATTTTAGATACGATCATAAGATGATAGTTTTGAATTATTTAGAATTTTAATGATGTTCCACAGAGGTGTCTCAGAGTCTTGTAGTAAATGGCTAATGTGTTTTGTCTTGTTAAAAATGTGTATATTTTGTATTATCGAGTCAAATTAAGTCAGCTATTTTTATGGAACATTTAAAACAGCAGCAATTCAACTTAAGTGCTTTCCAGTAGAAGTATAAGACCATTGAGAATTCACCTGATAAATTTAAATATAACTGATTACAATCTAGGATATCACATCAAATTTAAATTTAACGAACTTAAATATTAGGGATAATACAATAACATTACTAATTATGCACATTTCTGGCCAAATTTATATAATAAGGTCATAAAATATTATATAGATTACATAATTACCTCACAAATACAGATATTAGCCCTTAGACCCTAAAATATTATGTAAAATACTAATTTTCCCAACAAATTTCAACATTTAGGTTAAGGCACTACAATAGTATGTAAAATCTAAGTTCACCTGACTAGTTGAAATATTAAGTTTAAGACCCTACAATATTCTTTACTATTTTCTTAGTCTTTTTCTAATCGATCACTTTTATTGCCCACTAAGGCCCATATCGTAAAGAATTATTGATTATTGTTTTCCAGACTCTGTTTCAGGCTAATCTGTAGCTGCTTTCTAAAGTAGCCGCTAGCCGTTAGCGTAGTCTTAGCCACCATGAGAGAAGCTAATTTCCTGGTTTGTGGCAATGGCTTGTGTTTCTTGTTCAGTGTTTGCAGACTTTGCTTGAGAGACATTTGTGAGACCACCAAGTCATGACAGACAGGAAGGGAAGGCTGCATCACACCCGAAGTAGCACATTTAAATGATCAATAATCGGTCAATAAAAATACAGGTACCGATAATGGGAAAAATGCCAAATACTGGCCACAATACTTGGCCGATAATCGGTTTATCCCCAGTCCCGATGCATCCTTGACAATATAAGTGAAGCAAGAACATATCTGGGAATTTCAGTTACAAGTTTTTCTTAGCTGGAAGCGTACTTGGCCTGAAACTCATGAGTTTAAGAGAAAAGAAGTAGGGACAAGAATGCATATAGAGAAAAGTGTTGTAATTTTGCTTTGTATCTCCTTTAATTTTATTTAAAGATCCCAGAGTGCATTGCATCAACAAATCATCAAAGAAGAATGGACAAAATGAGAAAAATTCTGATGTTCTGTCTGCTTTTGGCAGGTAAATTATTGGTCATCTCTTTATTTTCGCTCTATTTACACACAGCTCACAAGTTCTTTGTTTCACGGTCACTTTGATAATTCTCTTTCAGGCATCTGCAGCCTTGTGTTTAGTGGAGAATGGAAGGCCCATGTTGTAAAAAGCCTCGATGCCCTGGTTTCATCCTGTGTTGTGGTTCCCTGTTCGTTCACTCATCCTGGAGGAAACCTGCCCAGCTCCAGACTCAGAGGCATCTGGCATCGTCGTGACAAATGGAATGAAATCATCTATAACGAGGATAACTCAAAGATCTTGGACAACTTTAGGGGCCGCACACAGATGTTGGGACATCTGGGTCAGAACAACTGCACCTTAGAAATAGTTGACATTAAAGATCACGACAACGGCCCTTTCTGTTTCCGGATTGAACTTGTGCGAACGGAGGATAATGAACCCACCAAAGACAAGTTCTCCTTCGTTGAGGAGTGTGTCGAGTTCAACATGCTCCGTATGTCACCAGTTTTCCAACATTTCATGAATCTATTCCACTTTTCTGTTCCATCAGTATACTTTATCTGTCTGTTTTCATTTCCAGCTGATGTTCCAGCTCCTACACTGAATCATCCACCGACGGCCATCGAGGGGCAGCCCTACACCGTCACCTGCTCCATCATCCATACCTGCCCCTCCCACTGGCCTAAACTCTCCTGGACTTGGAAAACTGGAAAAATCATAGAGTATCATAAGGACATTCGCTCTGGCAACTGGGAGACACAGTCTATCTTGGCGTTTGTTCCTGAGGAGAAGGATGACCACAGCAAGATCACCTGCACTGCTGAGTTTTTTGGAGGGAAGACGTCCTCCCAAACTTTTTCACTCTATATAAAACGTGAGATCTTTGCACTTTGGTTGAATATTGAAGAAGTATACTTGAACTGTATACGGTAGACCAGATGTGATCCCATTCCCATTTGTAAGTAAAAAAAAAAAAAGACTGATATGAATTCTGTCTATTTGCAGGTACAGAAAACTACAATCACATCATCATTCCTACTGTAGTGGCCATTGGTATGGCTGTGATCTTTGGACTTCTCTGCATTTTCATGGCAAAAAAATACAAGTAAGCCTCGTTTTACACTGACTTTACCTGACAGAGTACAACAGATAAATAAAAACACCTTTGAGGGAAAAAAATTTATTTTCTAACCCTTTCAACACTTTTTCATTCAGCAGGTCTTATTAAATTGGCTCTTTTTTCTGTTTCCTCAAGGAGACGCATTGCAGAGCTTCAAAATCAGGACGGCAGGTAAACATATTGTGAAGTAAATTTATTGTATTTCATAGTCCCAATAGCACATGATTTAAACTCTTCTGTTTCTTTCTCGTAATTGAAATTCCTTTAGCATGTGGAACCGTCTGTCCAGGCTGTCTCGCAGGTAAGAAAAACCTGATTCTGATACTTTTTCTGTCTTGTCTCACAGAGTTTGCAAAAGTACTACTGTTTTCTATCTTTTTTTAATAACTAAACTGACGTATGATTTGCAGGATTCGTCCTGATCGCCCAGCACCATCTCGTTCTGAACAAAGGCAAGAGACATTTCAAAGATCTTTATCTCTCCAAAACCGACATGTCCTTTTAGTGACTAGTTCTGTACTGTCCCTTCTGTAGCTTTGTATAGAGCAGTGCATGGGTGTAACTGTAATTTGCATTTGTATGCAGAAGTTGCATTTTTTCTTGTAAGTGACAAGAACCTATGCTAGAATTTAGATGCCTTAAAACATTTGCATAGTTTCTGTTCTTCTTTTTTTGTACAGACGTTCTATTTGGAGTAGATTTTCGAGGTAAGGCATGACAAATATTTATGGACACACGCCAGCTTCTACTTCACAAGTACTTTTTAATCGCTTTTGTACAGTTCACATACGCTTTGGTTTTCACACTTCTATCAACTTACACACATTACGACAAATACTTTAATCTTTGACAGGAGGCCTAAAGGCGACATGGTGGACTTTGGTCATACGTGAGTGTGTTAAAAGTCAGAAAGTTAAACAGTTAATTGTTGGATTTCCAAATTGTGTGTGGTGACGTACATTTTAATTCACAGTCCCAATAATGTCGCATGCAGTGCTGACCAGAAAGTCTCCAAACCTCGTTTCCCATCACCCAAAAGGTACTTGGCCTGAACCTCTCTAGTTGATGAAATATACATTTTATAATTTGTACTACAGCAATGTCTTACGCTATTTTGTTTCTCTGTCTTTTTGTTTGTTGTTAATGAACCATAGCCAGCCGAAATCCTACAACTACAAAGAGGTATTGTTAATTTGCCAACATTCATGCCTTTAAATCACATTCAGTACACTTATCCATCACCATCTGTGGTAATAATGACCTTCATCTCTCACAGGACCTCGATGACGGTGATGATTATGTAAACACTGCTGACCTCAATGTCTATGGAAACATCTGAAAACAAGAACTTTCCAAGAGAGAGGATATGATCAAAGCAAAGAGCACATCTATTTCTGCTTTTACTGATTCATAATGATTCTGTTTATCTTTTGCATGTACATATCCACGGTGCTGATCTTCTCTATCAAGCAAAATCGGTTTAATTGTGTAATTCATACTGTGTGGTGTGGTGAATTTTTAGGTCCATAACTCTATTTGCATGAAAATAACAAGTTATTTGAAGGCATAATTCAAAATGGAACAGAGTTTTCTTATTGAGTTGACTTTTTTTTTTAGGGTGGTGGTGGTTGAGGGTTATGGGGATGTGGGTGGTTTCAGATGATTTAATATTCATATAATCAAATATGTATTACAAAAAATACATGCTCTTAAATCAATATAAAATAAATGTAAATAGTAGTACACACTGATATTTAAAGATGATTTGGGTATATATGAAGTATTGCTCAGATTTGATATGCTGCTTTTTTCCTCTTCAATTTCCATCTTAAAAAACATCACAAAATTTAGTCATCAACATTGCACAACGGTAAGGTGAAAATGAACAACACTGGCCTCCATGAAAGTGACAGATGAACAAATATTTAAATAAAACAGGTCTTCTTATCCTGGTCACTTTTACAGAGTGATCTGTGATAAACTCCAGCAGAAATGTAGGTTTTTATTTGTACTGAATCAAAATGAAGAAAAAAAACAGCTTTATCATAATGAATGAGTGTTTTCAACTGCAAATGTGCCAAAGTTGATGTACCAGGAGTAAAGCACAACAAATGCTGCATCTATTTTCGTCTTTTCATTGAATGTCACACTCTGCAACCTTTAAAAAACGCTTATATGGTACAGGAACCTCTAGTGAAGAAGAGGTTAACAGAGTCACAAGAATATTAGGAAGGGACAGAAACAAATTTGACTCAGCTGAGACCAGAAATATACAATATACAAGAAGGGCAGCGATGGAACAAAGTCTAAGTAAAAAGGTAACAAAATTCTACAACCAGCTTTGCACAAATACAACAACTAATAAAGCAGCCAAGTCTCCCAGACATCATCTTTCTATGCAACTAACCTGGAGTCTATCCCAGCTGACTTAGGGGACACTCTGGACAGGTTGTCAGTCTGTCACAGAGCTACACATAGAGACAAACAATCACACTCACATTCACACCTACGGACAATTTAGAATCACCAATTATTTATCCTCAGCATGTTTTTGGACTGTGGGAGGAAGCTGGAGAAAAGCCACGCATGTGCAATGGGAGTGAGTGTACTTAGGACGTCAAAGAGGACAGCTCAGGTGAAAGTTCTCTGGCATTTATTTTCTGCAGAAGAGATTAACAGACATTAATCGCCTTCTGGTTCACCTTTCCTCATGCATTCTGCTCCGAAACATCCACACAAGAACAGCATTCACACAAGCTTAGCTGCTTGGGAACATGCCACAGGGAACATGCGCCTCTACTGACAAATCGTGCCAAAATAAAAGTGAAACGCCTATAAAACTTATAATAACGGTCAAAACATCACAAAGCAGCTTGAAAACATAATAATATACAATGGTAAGCAACATGCAACAGAGTCCACATGGCCTACCATGCCCCCCCTTCCCCCCCACCCACCCACCACCACCACCACCACCACCACCACACACACACACACACACACACACACACACACACACACACACAACAAAATGCCACTTTTTTTAACCTTTATGATGTCCTAAATGAGACTTTGAGTGGTAACAATAAAATAACTCATTCCCACTGTAATTTTTTTATGCTGTCTTTAATTTACCCAGAAATGTGACATTTTCCACAAATTTTCAGTTTTTTTTTTTTTACCAAAAATTGACATGGTTATTGTAGCCACTTCACTCATGGCAATCACAACATGTTATACATCAAATAGCTTGTTTCTGCCTAGCCCTGGTTAGTTTTCCTTCCCCTGTGTGTTCCTCTAGTGTCCATTCCTTTTTGAGTTTTGTTTCTCTCGCATATGTTAGTGTTTTTGTCCTGTTTGTCTGTTTGTGTCACAGTCACAGCTTAGGCTGTGGGTGGTGGCAGTACTCTCTCCTCCTCCGGCCCTGCTCTCTCTCTCTCTCTCTCCCCTACAGGTGTGTGCAGCTTCGAGGAGGGCTCCAGGTGTGTTACATCTGTAATCAGTAGATCGTGTGCAGGTGGAGGCCAGCTAATCATCCACTCCGGCGTTCCTATAAAGACGGAGACCAGTTCTGCTAGCCAAAGTAGTCTGCACCATTATTTTTTTCCTAGTTTTGTTCTGTTTCTGTTGTAGTATCTGACCTGAGACATGTGTTGCTCATCATGTGTTCCTTATTAGAATGGAATGTGTATCTGATGCTAAAGGAACTCAGTGTTGTGTTAGATAGGAGTTCCTGTGTCGAGGCAGTTGACCTCTGAGGTTCTTCGGATTCTGCAGTAGGGTTAATCAATGGAGATCTTATTTTTGACCAGCAGTTTTCTCATAGGAATTACATGTTGTCACATGTTTTCATTTGTTCAAAACATATAAAAGTGGTTTTTGGTTGCTGTTCTGAAGGGATCATTCGGCTGAATCCTTCCAGGCAGTCTCTCTGTCTGATTGATGCTGTTCTTTCTTTTACTTACCACCTCCGCGTCTGTATCAGGAACGAGAGGTTTTTCCTGAAGGACTGAAAGGAGCGTACCCCTACAGAGGACATTTCACTAAAGTCAGTAAGGCTTTCCAGACCTAGCAGTACCAGACTTGGTTTTTGCTTTCGATCGCTAATGCAAGCTTGTATCCTGTTTGCTTAATATCTGGGTTCAATAGGTTGGCGTTCTGGGTTTCTGTGCAGTTTACTGGTAGAACTAGGACTCTGTAGTTTTGTATTTATCCCTGTTTCTTTGTTTTCCTGCCTTGGTGTTACCAATAGTGGGTTAACCGTAGTTTTCTGTTTTTGTAATTTGTCCACTGGAGGTTCTACGTTCAGTCCGCTTTACGCGGTTCAGTTATTCTTCCTATTTCCGGTAGTTATTTTCCGGTTCCATTTGTCGTTCTTTGTTTCCCTGAGTGTAAAATAAAAGTGTTTCTTAAAACTGAATATCCTCATCTTCTCATTTCCTGCTCTTGAGCCTCATGCACCCGCCCTAACAGTTTGATCCATAGCTGTAGGTCTGTTCTTAGTTTCCCTTTTAGTCTTGTTTTCTCCATTTTGCTCTGTAGTGTTCGGTTTTAGTTCTTCCCTTAGTTTATTCACAATTCCCCTCACTCCCTCCAGATCTGTTTATTACTTGCGTTATGTAATAAACTCCTCGTTATTGCATTTTTTTGGGTGTGTTGAGTTCACTGTCTGTGCTTGGGTCTGTGACTCCCAGTGACTTTACAAGGTAATTCATCTACTCGGATCATTTGTTTCTCTACTCAAGACACTGATTGTCAGTGCTCTTTTAAGGTAAGCCCCATCTTCACCCTTCTTGTGGTTGGCAGGATCAAACTCTCCACCCACTGTGTTAGAGGAAGTTTTTTGAAATGAGATAAGTGGCGTTTCTTAAAGCTGGTAATACACTCCATAAATATTCAACCCTGCAGGTAAGTCAGTTTAATCTTTCACAATAGTAGTGTCTATAAAGCAACTTTGCTTTTTGAAAAATGCATTTCACAACTTAAAATGTAGAATTTGAAAAGTTTTTTGCAGAGACTAATGTAAATATTATGTCAGAGTAGCTTCAAATTTTGATTGCTGAACAAATAGCACGGATTTTTGTTTTAATTTGAAATGTGGGGCAGTGTATTAATCATCACTACTGTACAGGAAACCGAACTGAATTTGGATTTTATACTCTGACATGCTGTAGCTCTCTCTGTTCTGCAAATTCAAGTGGGGGAGGAAAAATCCAAATTATGTAACACATTAAATAATATTTCTCTCAGCTAAGATGTTACATACTGCTAGCCTGTCTCAAGAGGTTTTTGGTATCAAGAATGTTTTTGTTAAATGTAGATTCTCCTTTCTTCTACCTTTTTTTTTATACCATATTGTCACAAATTTCCACTGTGGCCTGAAGCTGTAACACTCAGAAATGACTGTAGCTGTCTGGTTGCTTAGAACAAGTTGAATTGTAACATTTTTACTTATTCAAGAAATGGTGTGATTTGGGTAGCTTAAAATTGCCTGGTTTATTCCTATTGCATTTGTGAGATTTTAAAAGGCTCATTGTGTAATCTGTGTACATTTCATATGTTCCTTGTCTGCAAATTTTAGGAATCTTGGCTGTTTTTCCTCTATGACAGCAACATTATTAATTATGTAAATTTGCTGGCATAATTTATATATTAAGACCATAAAATATGATATAAATTAAAGTTACTTGACTAATTGAAAAATTAAGTTTAAGACCCTACAATAGTATACACAATAATTCTTTATTTGCTTAATATTTCACTGTTATCACACTTTTATTGCTCACTAAGGTCCAGATCTTTAAGCATTATTGTTATCCAGACACTGTAGCTGCCTTTTGTCTTAGCTGTTTTCCGTTAGCATATCCTTAACCACTGTGAGAGAAACTAATTTCCTTGTTTGCGGCAATGGCTTGTTCTTGGTCAGTGTTTACAGTTTCTGTATTTTTAAGTGTTTTTTAACTTAACTTCTCTTGTATTTTTTAAAATACGTTTTTACATTAAACAAACGTTTTCAGTGGGCTGTAGCAGCAGATTTAGTATTTTCTCTAACTTTTAAGCATTTATTACAAGTAAAATACATTTTGGTCTCTGTCTTGTTTTCTTCTTTTCTTTTTTAAAACACGTTCTGGTTGAATAGTCCGTGCACTGGCAGAAAGTAAGGGGGTGGCGTCACCTTTCTAAAACCCAATCAAGCTTGAAATTTCCAAGACAGAAAGTGTGGCCCCCTGCTGATTTATTTTTGACAGTTCTTTAGTGATTGTGTGACTGTACATGAGTCTCCCAGCTTCATGGAAATTCATTCTAAATGGCTTGAGTTCCTGCTTTAACAGTTAAACTACACTGATTATATTGTTTCAATGCATAATTCTAATGAGCTGATTTCATTTATATCTTAGCTGTGCGATATTCCTCATAAGATGTCTGGGTTGCGCCATTGTCTCCTGTGCTTCTGCATTCTAGGTACAAAAATTCCATACAGTTCAAATTTTGATCAACATACAATATAAACACTTATTGTGCTGATTTTTTTTTTTTTTTTTTTAATTTTCTGTTTGCACACTGGTCTTCTTGCAGGATATAATTTCTGCAGCTCCAGGGCTTGGCAAGTAAAGATGCCCAGTCATATCAAAGGACTGCTGGGTTCCTGCCTTGTCATCCCTTGTAAATTTAACTATCAGCGGTATCCACCTGAGAGACCGGATCGTGTTGTTTGGTACCAGTACGTGGACAGTGGATATCCTCTAGTTTACGATAAATGGCACCCAGGTGATGTGATTGCCAAATATAAATGGCGAACGCATGCATTTACTTCAGCATACTCAAAGACATGCAGTCTAAAGATCGAACCAGTGATGCAGTATGACCACAGTCAGAAGCTTTATCCCTGGGTAGATCCAGAGAATGTTGGGAGAGGGACCTACCGATTCTGGGACACAACCGTGACAATTGAAGTTGTCGGTACGTCACCAGTTTGGACTTTGATTCCCAGTTTATTAGGAAGCTGTTGTATATTTATCTAATTCTTCACATTTCCTTTGTAAAGACAGGGCAGAGGCACCGGATATTACGATATTTGGAAGGCTGAAAGTTGGACAGACTGTGACAGTACAATGCAGCGTTTACCACACCTGTTCTACGAATCCCCCAACTCTGAGTTTCAACATCCCACTGAAAAACCATCAACTACGCCATACGGAGCACGACGCTACAACCAAAACCACTCTGACCACCACTTTGTTCATAGAGAGAGATTATCAAACTGTGACCTGCTCCGTCCGACACCCCGGCGGTCGCACTGCAAGAGCCTCTAAAACCTTAAGTGCAGAATGTATGTAAATGCCATTGCAATAATAAAAACAGTTTTCCTTTCATGCTGACTTTAAGATTTTAACACTTATTTGTATCTCAGGCTCCATTTCACCGTTGACTATCAGACCTATGTCAGATGAATTTCTCGAGGGATATGCGAGCAAAGTGATCTGCACTGCTACGTACACATGCTCTAAACATATACCGACTATCACATGGAACTATGGTGGCATGCCAGTCTCCACTGATACTACCAAGGTACCAGGAGCAGCTCTGTGGAGGACTGTATCCACCCTGACATTCACATCATCAGCCAACAGCCATGGAGGATCTCTGGTCTGCTATGCACGATTCACTGGGGGTCTGATACAGTTTGTTAGCCTCACCCTACGGGTAAAGAGTAAGTGCAAATAATTATTCTCTATATTGAATAACTGAACTTTGCCATCATAGTGATGTGCAAGGACTCTCATACATTTCCTCTGCAATAAAATGCTTTAGGCAGTTTCACACTCTCTTAGTACTGCAACACCTATGCTGTTTCTTTTATGCAATAAAATGTCCTATGTCCATAAAATCACTTCACAGGACCGGCTTGTTTCAAGCATAAGATTTCAGCAGACAATAAGATTTCAAAATTGCACAATAAATCCTTATTTTGTTTTAGTTTTCTGTCATTATTTTCTTGTTAAAGTATAAGACTCTGTAATTTGTGCTTGTGGCTTACTGAGCATCTGACCAATCAGGAGCCCCACAAGACATGAGCTTCACAATCAATTTATTTGTTTGCTGATTTTCATCATCATACTAAATGCTCCTCGATGTCCAAAATGTCAGGAGCCCCCTCTTATAACATTAAGGCCTCATATGAAAAAAGCACC